>NC_053168.1:78817992-79162832 GCF_016835505.1 Polypterus senegalus | reverse complement strand
GTTAACCTTATAACTTGTTTCATTCTGTATACGTATGGGTCGAAAGATCTGTATCAAGATTTGCCATCTCTCACTTTATCCATCAATTTCTAAAAGCCACTTGTTCCTTGTGGATCAAAGTAATGGTTAGCTGAAGACAGTTATATTAAAAGCAACAGATTAAAACAGTGGAGATGGCACAACCATCCGTGTTTAGAACTTGTCTTTTTGTAAATTAAATGGTAATGGGAACATGAAATATTCATCAGCAAAGGCAAGGTGGGGTCTCCTTTTTGGAATGGGATGCTAATCATTTTTTTGACATATTACCACACATACAGTAGACACAAGTCGTAATGGAGCAATTAAATAATAATAATAATAATCACATACAATAACATAACAGTCTCAGTCCCGTTAATCCAGCTGAGAGCTGCAGGGGCGACTGGCACTTGGTGCAAGGCAGAAACTAAGGCAAGGCACCAGTCCTTGGTGGGCCCAGCCACGCACACACCCAGATGAGGCAAGTTAACTTGGCACACACACCTTTGGGACGTGGAAGAATAACTGGAGCAGCAGGATGAAACCCATTCAGACATGTGGAGAACAGGCCAACTCAACAGAAGCAGCAACTGGGATTCAAGATTTGAATCTAGAAAGATGGATCAGTGAAGCCTTATACACATCTTCATATCCAAAGAGTGACCATTTCTAACGCTGACTTCTGTAGCAGCTCAATAATCACATGTCAATAAAAATGGATTTTCCTCCTGTAAAAACACAAGTGCTAAGCAGCCGAGCTGTGACGTATTAGAGTTGCACTCATCTCTGAGCGGAGTCACATGGAGTGTATAAAGGTACTGAGTAAAGAGACTTGGGGAAGATGGAGAGTAGGACAGAGGACATGGATGAAGATGCAGCAGAGACAGGGTGTAAGGGGAGAGATTTAATGTAACCCGAGAGAGGAGGAATGCCAAGCTTTTTAAATGTTTGAAGTGTGCATCTTGATTTTAGACAGCAGGAAGAAGGAGAAAGAATTTCACTAGCACTGTTTCTTAGCAAACTACCAGCTGGTGGTCCATCAAATTCAAAAGGAAAATTTCATTGTTCTTCTTTCATCAGGCACAACTAAAATATGAGAGTGTGCCCTTTTGATGCTCTGTACACATTTACAGTAACACTTGCACTTATTTAATCAGACTTACTGCATGGCTGTAGCCTGATTTCCCAGGCTATTATGGAGCTCAGGCACCAACACGCATCCTTCTGTAGTGCTGCTTTGTTTTTTAATGATGCCATATTATGAATAATCTGTCTGTAGTTATGGTGTTTTATTTCTTTCTACAGGATGGACACATTTACACTATACTCTAAGCCACAGGCATTCTGTAATTATATTAATTGCATTCTTCTTCAGAAAATGTAGTTTAAAAATATAAATATTGAACTATATAGCTATATTCTTAGTGGCATTACTCTATCAATCCATCCATTTTTGAAGTCCTTTTCTCACATTTCAAGCACACACTGGGGGTCTTGAGCACAGTACACAAACACAGCACAGTATGCTTCACATTGTTGGGTCAGGCAGTCACACTTAGCCAGTGTAAAGATCGTAATTAATTTAACATTCACATGCTAAAAAGTACTGGGTTTAAATTATGAACACCCTTGGGTGGACACTCTGGTACACTCACACAAAGCCAAATTAGAGTTTCTGATCAGCCTTACTGACCTGACTTGACATTAAGAAGTGGAACAAAACTGATGTTTTGAGTCCATACAAACTCTCTACAGACAGTAACTGTGCCAGAAACTGAAACTATGCAGACCGAATGTTGCACATGTGCTGTGTTAGTTGCAGTTTGTATTAATTTTTATACTGTATAAGTCATAAGTCAAGGCTGAATTAAGACCACTATAGGCTCCTGGGTGACTTAGCTCCTTAACAGAGAGTTAATTATACTAATAATGCAGAGCGTAGACACTCAGTCATTAATGCAGTGAAGGATTTCTCACTCTTCATTTTGGCACATGACTCGATTGTTTCATCGCTTACTCCGTCCCCAGTGAGCATGTCAGTCATTTCATCGAGCCTGGGGGTTTAAGGGTGGTGGGGTCTTTATCATTTTGACACTCGATAATTTCAGGTAGAATCAAGGAACTTGGGGGTTACTTGATCATTCTGGCCCATGGATACTCGATTACTTCATCAAGCATGAATGGCCTTCATAATTTTGGCCCACGGATCATCCCTCATTTCATCGGGTGGTGGTGTTGGGGCAGCTTTGATAATTTCGCCTGCAGATAATCCCTCGTTTCACTGAGCAGAGGGGGGTACTGGTAGAAAGTTCCCCTTCATATCAAAGGCCCCTGGGCTCGCACCCAGAATACCCTGATGGTAGACCTGGCCCTGCCGTAAGTGCTGGAACAGAACGTATATATGTGTTATGTTTTAAGTGGATTATTTGTTAATATGATCTTCTTATTTTTTTTTTTTTATATTATTGTGTATATTATGCTGTTAATTCTGTTTTAGGCTTCTTTATACTTTGTGCATTGATTATTGCTTGTGTTCTTTGTTATCTGCCCTGTCTTCACTATGGGGAGCCCAAGGAGGCAGTGCCATCTGATTATGTAGCCAGGGGGGCTGCACCCAGCAATATGAATGGAGGAATTCATTAGCTCTACAATGAATCGAGATTGCGTTCCTTGATTCCTCTTTTTAATTTCCTGGATTTTGTCCCCTACTTCCTTTTGAAGGTACTGTTTTTGGGTAGTTTTGTTTGCTTTAAGGCAGAAACTAATTTTTTCACTTTTTTATCCCGTCTTTTGTTCTCCTTTTTTGAGTAAGTAAAGAAAGTTTGTCTTTATTGTCCTGGGACCTCAGGTTTCACAGATTCCTTCTCGTCCTTTCTGGACATTTTGGAGTTTTGATATTTTAAAGCCTTAGCTCAATTCATTTTTAGGTCTGAGCTGCAATGAGTCTGGGGCTAGGCTGCCTGGGGTGACGCCTATCCAGTGAACCCAGACCTGTAAAAAGGTTAGGTCTGGCCTTTTGTGTGTATTTGTGTTTATTTCTTTTTATTTTTTTATGAGGTCTCATCGCCCTTTTTTGTGTTTCCATAGAAAAATCGCTATCAAAACATTTTACTTTTATAGGCTCAAAATGTGGAAATGACTGCAATATTTGTTTCACATTTTATTTGACCTTGTATGCCTCCCTGATTGTCAAGTAGGGCTAATCTAATCAAAGATCTCCTCTGGCAAAGCATCACGACTAACATTGGAGGAATTTCATACTCTGCTCTGTTAGTGAGATGTGGTTGGCGCTGGTGACTCAAGGCTCATGGAGACTGACTTTACATGCCAGCCTGGGCTCTCTCTGCCTTTGTGTGGTGTTCATGTGTGTGGATTTCTGTCTTGGTGCTCCAGTTGTCCTCACAAATTCCAAACAAGTGAAAGTTAGGAGAACTGTAAACTGCCCAATACACTGTTTATGTGTGCGTGTGTGTGCGTGTGAGAGAGAGAGTACCTTTATATAGACTAGACGGACACAGTTCTTTGTGAATAATTCTAATGGGATAAGCTCCTGTCCCCATGGTTGCCACCTAGACTGTTCTGTCATTCTCACACATTCATGCAAGCCTCAGTTTTTGGAAGAATAAACTAAATTCTGTGGCACTTTTTTAGCAGTGCAAGCACACATCCAGTTAACTTCATACTAAAGTCTGGGCTGTCCGAGCTCAGGCTTGGAGTTTGAATGCCACAGACAGCAAAACCCAACAGTGGGTCATTGAAACCTTTCAATGTTATGGCCTTTTGGGGAAAGGTGGTGAAGTTTCTAATTTATTCTGTCTCCAGTACTGCCAAATTGTATCCGTTGTGCTGACATTATGTATAAAAAAATGGAAAATATACTCCATGAGTCACGTCGGATTTGTGAAAAGCCAAGTGTTACCGTTATCTAAATTTCTTATTACTCTTTTGACCCTGTAATGGAATAAAGGGGTTTAGAAAATGATTAAACAACTTGATTTATTATTTTATCTACTCAGAAACAGTCCCCTTCTCTACATAATTTACAAAGCACATCTTTCAGCTAATGCAATATTGAAGGAGGTCAAATATTATTAAAGACCACCCATGTTACATTTAATGTTTTAAATGGTGTACTCTCGGTGGACACTATTAGGCACATACTTGCATTTGTAAAGTGATGTAAACCCTGTGCTTGTTCTATGTGTTTATTTATACATTTCTTTTTACTGCAATCTTTTGTTAACCTGAATTAAAAAAGAGAATAATTTAATTTCCCTCCAATGCAATATCAATGCAGGATATGCCATTGTATTTTGGAGCATTTTGTAGAGGTCTGTCACCATGGTAATATAGTCCATATAATATATGTGCATCTAATTATCTTTGGGATTACTTTACAGTGCATTAATGAAAAAAAAAGTCTTTTTATCCTCTTCATATGGTATAATAAAAGCTTCAGCTTTCAATTATCCAAAATTTAACAGCTTTAAAGAGGCATCTGTTTTGATAGCTGATACTTTTCAGAAAGGTATTTAAACATAATGCAAAACTATTTAAAAGCAAATTCTCTTTTTTAATAGCACATGTTCTGGTATAACCTTTCATTTTTACAAGAAGGGGCTTGGATGAAAGTACTCCAAGTCTAAGAGTCAAGGATGACTTTTTTATCAGGTAAACACACGTGTCGCACGTAAGAGCAGGCAGTCCGTTTTAGCCTTTCGCAACATGCTAGGAAGAGGGGGGCTGAACAAACCCCAGGGAGACGCAGTCACTCCCCTCTTAAACGGTGATACAATGAGAAACAAATAACAGTTGTGTTTTTACCTCCTCTTTGCTTGATCAGCTGCTGGATTGCTACTGCTCCCATGATCTGCATTTTGTGCAGCGCTTCGATTCTTTTAAAGTCATTGCCTTGTCTCTCTTCTCCGCCAGACATCCTCAAACACTATTTGATCTCTTTTCGCTGTTCTGTTATTTCACCGAGTAATATTTTCCATTTGTTTGCGCTAATGTGATCTTTACTCTCATTTTCTTGAGACTTTCAAATTTTCCTATTTCCATTTTCTCTAACCTGCTCTGCATGTGTATCATGGGACTTGCTTCCAAATGTTGTAAGTATGACATGACTTGCCCGTGTCGCGGGACGTGAAAGTGTCTCTCTGTCTCTCTTCAAAAGCTCACGTCTTGTCGCTTGTAGAAAGACTGCATAATTTTTTTTTGTATAATAGCTTAAAGTTCTCCTTAATTCACTGCATAATTACAAAACTGATTTTGGGTGTCTAGCACCCTTGGCACTACAGCTCCTAAAATATGAAGTGGAGATTGGGACATTCCTCTCCAGCGCACGTAAGCCAGATGTTTCAAGATAAGTCAGTTCTACTCATTAGTGGTGATGTGTTGCATCTTGATTAGCAAATAAGAATTTCAAAATATACTTTAAATGTGGTGAAAATATAAGCCTATTTTATAGGTAGATCGTTTGAATGTTAGCATTACCAACTCTTAATTGAAAAAAAGACTTTACCTCGCCAACATCATAGATCCAGACTCTTCCCTCTGAATCACCAACAGCAACTTCTTTGCCTGTAGCAGCCCATCGCACCCGGTTTAGAGCAGATGCCCCCTCAATTGCCACACTAGCAGTTGGCACCTAATGATAAGAGATAAATGTGATACAATTTATTTAGTTAAAAAGGCATATAGACAAAGTAGGCATAGCAGTATTTTATAATAATATTTAAAATACAGTTGGCTAGACATTCATGCTTAAAAAGAAATAAATAAACTCCTCGCCATACAGTACCTTGTGATAACAGCTAAACCCGTACCTTAAGTGTTACTCGTTAATCCTGTAGATTTCAGAAGTGTGCACCAAGTTGTAAAACTGGCTTAGTGCTGTCTTGATCTGCAGCCACAACAAGAAGCAACAGACAAAAGGAAGTTCAAAATGAACCCTCAGTAGCTGAAGCTTGGAGTTTCTACTTTTCTTGTTGAATTCAGCATGGAATTCAGTCTCACTTGTTGTATTCGTTTTGTGTGTGTATTTTCAATGAATTTTTATTATTTTATTAAAAATTATTAGAATTAATTAGAACAATTAAGAGAATTAAGTCCTCGTCCCACCGGAACCTCCCAAACCCTCAACCCCCTACTCTCACTTCATTTGAAATAAACAGTAAAAAGGAGTTATCAGCATGCCCTACACATCCCGATTAGAACGAAATAAGTGATTTTTAATAAGTGCAACTACTTTCTCTAAGGATGATGTTGGGGATGGAGAAGAAAAATTAATACGAGCAGCTGAAAATTGTTCAGAAATATATATATATATATATATATATATATATATATATATATATATATATATATATATATATATATATATATATAAATAAATATAAAAGTAAATGTATGTATGTATGTATGTTCCAGCATCACATCCGAACTGCTGGAGCGATTTTCATGAAACTTGGTACACATGTTTCTCATTGGTCGACTAAAAATACTGTAGGGTGATATCAACCCTAACCCACCCCCTTCTGGGTAGGATGGGGGGTGATCTTACGGTCTTGTATGCATGTTATCATCCAGTTGACACTCAGAACGACCACCAGAGGGTGAACAGGAGGTGAAATGTTTGAAAGTTGCTTTTGAAATTAAAGTTGGTTCTGAGCATCAAAAAAAAAAGGGGTAGAGAACAATGAATAATGACATTCAAAACGAATGAAATAGAGATAGAGATAGAAGTCCAAAAAGATGACCTGGGATATTTCTTTACTTTCACCTGCACTTGGTCCTGCTTAACCTTGGCATTATCTAATCAGCCAAACATGTGGCAGCAGCACAATAAATAAAATTACGCCAGGAGCAGGTTTGCTAGACTGTGCAATAGCTTCTTCGCCCGAGCAGTTTGGCTCCTGAATACCATGCTGTCCCCTTCTTCTCCACAAATTGCTCTGCCCTATTTAATCCCCCTGGCTGCTTCTTATACCTACAATGTTATCTTTACATGCCAATCCATATGTACTGTACATTCTTACTCTCTCGACTCAATGCATACTTGCACAATTGTTCATATTTGCACAGTGTAATTGCACTAAATTGCACATATAACACGTGTTTACACTACTTACGTGCAGTTTTTACTTTTTGCACTGTTTCTTATAGTTCTTAGTCTATAGTCTGCCTTTGTTACAGCCTCTCTGATGTGCCTCACTCCCCAGTCCTTTTTGTTAGATATACATTTTCATATTTAGGTATAGGTGTTTGTATATTTAGTATATATGTGCATCTATATGTGTAGACATTATATTATTTATTCCCCCCTCCTATTCATCTTCTTGTGATCTATCTGAACTGCTATCTGATTGGTGCTGTTGTCTTGTCGTGTTGTACGTTGCACCTTTGATGCTGGAGAATGTTATTTCGTCTAACTGTGGGCTTTAATGTATGTGGTTGAGATGCCAATAAAGCTCTACTTCACTTGACTTGGCTAAATGGGGGAAACAAAAATGTAATCTCATTGTTTTGGTTGTGACATAATTGTTTGTACCAAATAAGCTGGTTTGTGCATTTCTGTACCTGTAGATCTACATGGATTGCTACTTCTAGTCTTTAGTTTACTCAGAATTACCGAAAAAAACAAAAAACCAGTAAGCATCAGTTGCGTGGTTGGAAACGCCTTATTGATGAGAAACGTCAGAAAATGGCCAGACTGGTCTAAGCTGTCAGAAAGGCTATGGTAACTCAGTAATCATTCTGTACCACTGGGGTGAGAAGAAAAGTAACTCAGAATTCAGAACACGTTGAACCTCAAGGTGAACCTTGAAGTGAATGGGCTACAACAGTAGAAGGGTTCCACTACTGTCAGCCAAGGACAGAAAGCTGAGGCTACATTGGGCATAGATTCAGCAAAATGGGACAGTTGAAGACTGGGAAAAAGTGGCTTGGTCAGAGTTTGGGACCAACATCATGGATGTATACACCTAACCTGCCTTGTGTCAACAATCCAGGCTGGTGGTGGTCGAGAAATGGAGTAGGTAATGCTTCTTTGGCGCACTTTGGCCAAATACCAATCAGTCATTGCTTGACGCTATGGCCTATTTGAGTATTGTCGCTGCCCATGTGCATCCCTTTATGGCCACAATTTACCTATCGTCTAAAAGCTACTTCTAGCATGATAATGCACCATATCACAAAGCAAAAGTCATCTTGGCTTGATGGCCATGACAATAAGCGCAGTGTTCTTCAGTTGCCTTCCCAGGCGCCAGGTCTGAATTCAACAGAACACCTTTGGGATTTGGGAGAACAAGAGGTCTGCAGAAATTATGCAATGCAATCATGTAAACATGGTCAGGAATCACAAAGGAATGGTTCCAACATCTTGTGAAGTTCATGGCACAAAGAATTGATGCTGTTTTGAGAGCAGGAAGAGGCCCAACCCATAATTAGTATAGCATTCCTAATAATTTGCCCAGGGTTTGTAAAAATCTGATAAAATGAACAGTTGTTTCCTAAAATTCTACAAAGCAGATCTTTGAACTAAATCAAAGGGTCTATGATGCAGTGTGATGCTGTCTTTCTTAATGGTGTTGGTGCAGTAGTCAGAACACACCAAGCAGTCACTCCTTGAAAGTTAACATGCATTCTGACCCCCTGCCTGGTGTCTCAGCTAAACTAAATGGAAGCATGAAGGTGTTTTGAAAGTGTTTGATTATTAGGAAGACATTTCATCAATAATGACAGACTCTAAAATGCAACAAAAAAAAAATGGTGCAGTCCAAAACCCTGCAATCCAGATGCCCATCACCTGTCTTCTGCTTGTGGAAACCAGGAGCGCGTACAGCCACTCTAACCCAACACAGACAGGCAGAGACATGAGTTTGACATACAGCACACATTTATTCACGTGGGGAAGTGTTTTTCCTCTGCACCCCACAGTACGGTATAAAAGCTTTTATTTTGTCTTCTTCTCTGCCTCCACCCCTCTCCCGACAAGCTTCATCCGCCTCCTCCCGACTCTGGCTCCCTGAATGGAGTGAGACGGCTCCTTCTATTTAGCTCCAGGGAATGCTCCACATGGCTCATCAGCGTTGCCTGGAATCACTCCCAGGTGTGGTGGAAGTCCACTGTAAGGCTCTGCACCCCCACGAAACCCAACAGGGCTGTACCAAACTCCAACTCCCGGTGTGCCCTGTGGGAATCTGTGATGCCACAGCCACCCAGGAGGGCTGCCCTCTAGAGTTCCAGGGAAGGTGGTGCCTCACAGATGCACTCTCCCATGGTCCTTCCATCCCGCTAGTGTTCTGGTTGGGTAATGGCTGTGGCCGCCAGTCACATGCTCCAAACTAAACCAATTTTCTTTTAAAATTCCCCAGCGGCACAATGTTTTCTTAAGCTGATTGGGAGAAGTATGCTTATTTCAGAAACAAATTTAAAAGATTTCTTTTTCTCTTGGAAATAAATTTGAAAACAAAAGAGGGTTTAACTGTCACCATAGTCTGAATGGAATCGCAAAAGTCATTCACCAAGAAAATCTTATTTAATAACCAGAACCATAACACTAAGACAAAAGCTGCAAGAATCAAAACCAGAATACTGAATAAATGTTGCCACTGCATCATCTCGTATCAGGAGGGAGAATGGCCAGACTGGTCTATGCTGTCAGAAAGGCTATGGAGGGTGGTCCCTAGCAAAGAGACGAGGATCCACAGCAACTCATTGCCTTCTTGCAGTGGCTTTGTGAAAAACATATTAAACAGACATGACAAATTTCAATTGAAATGCCCAGTGAGGGACATGGCAGCTAAGCTCAGCTTCAGATTGCTGGCCAGGTGTACACGCCATGTTCAAGTGTCCCGCAGACTGTTGACTTTAACACAATGAATACAAAACAGACTGAAGCAGGAACACAATCATCAGGGATATGCACGAGGTAAACCTGGCATATGTGGATAAAAACTGTCCTTGAATATAGTAGTGCGAATGTTATTAGTTTATTACAATGAAAGGGGAAAAAGACGTGAGTTTTGCTTTAATTGCTTCTATCAGGAACCTTCAGAAGCAAAACTCTTTAAGCCCAGTATATACTTCATATTGGTACCAGCCAGGGACGAGAGGGGGCAATGTTGCTACCAGTCTCATCTCCTTTTTCCCTTACAGCCTCAAGAAACCCCCCACTGAGGGAAACAAAGTCCAAGAAGCTCCTGGGAAATGATGTCTCGTTTTTGGACCTGACTGCCAGTGAACACTAAGGACAGAGAGAGAGAGAAAGTGAGTGACTGAAAGAGTGCTAATTTAAAGGCACTGTCCCAGGCAAGGAGCGCCAAAGGTGGAGGGGGGTTTTCTTTAGAGTTTTCCTTTTTTGTTGGAATTAAATGGGGTTTTTCCTGGTTGGCAACACAAGCATTTGGATTTTTGCCCTGACTCACCATTCACCCTGCTACATTATATTATATTATATTATATTATATTATATTATATTATATTATATTATATTATATTATATTATATTATATTATCCATCCATCCATTATCCAACCCGCTATATCCTAACTACAGGGTCACGGGGGTCTGCGGGAGCCAATCCCAGCCAACACAGGGCACAAGGCAGGAAACAAACCCCGGCAGGATGCCAGCCCACCACAGGGCGCACACACACACACCCACACACCAAGCACACACTAGGGACAATTTAGAATCGCCAATGCATCTAACCTGCATGTCTTTGGACTGTGGGAGAAAACCGGAGTATATTATATTATATTATATTATATTATATTATATTATATTATATTATATTATATTATATTATATTATATTATATGTGTATGTATTGTTTTACATTTATTTGCTTGAGCAGACTCTTTTATCCAAAGTGACTTACAAAAGGTATCAACATAATCTAATAAACCTCAGTTTGGCGGACTGTTTGAGAACAAGTTTACAGGATATTTTATGTTCATAATGTTTTTTCTGTTTCACTGTCAGTTTTCTTATATTTTACTTCAACCATATCAGCATATAAATTGAAATTGCATTACATAAAAATGAAGAAGATAATTAACTTGCACACCATTGATGTCCAAACTCCACACAGATCAGAATGGAATGACATCAAAATCAGACCACTGTGGCTGTAAGGCAACAGCACTAAGCAGCGCACCACCAGGCAGCCCAGTTTCTACAAAACATTATATTATTATTTTTGTCAGAGTATAAAAATAATTTCTGGTAAATAATAAATGTAAGTGATCTGCTGCTACTGCTGTCTGATTGAAACATCTTGACATTAACTATTCAAACATACATGAAATGTGTAAAAAATAAAACAGGAGAATATAAGTTTAACTTCAAGATGTACAGCTCTGACGACATGTAGCTAATAGATATAACACTTTGACAAAATAAATACAAAAGATTTCCCAACAGAAGGTTAATGTTATAAAACAGAATTTGTGAAAAATAACCTAAAATTGTCAGAACTGCTGGCAACATTAAACATGACAAATCACCATTATATGCTCATTTAGAAATCAGACAGTTAATTATAGTTTGCTTCATTGTTCATTCACCAATATTAATTCATCTTTTTGTTGTAGCAGAATATTTTGCTAAGTAGTTACCATCCAAGGGTATTACTTATTCCTAGATGAGCTGCTACCTGCCTTTGTGGGAAAGTGGAAGCAAAATGACAAAAAAAAAATACAAATAAAAAACAAAAACATTTTATTTCCGCTAGTGCACAGCTTCACAGCTCAGCGTGAATAGGATATTTATACTGCCAAAGAAATGGTACCTCTAGTGTTAGTATTAGTTGTAGAATTGCAATGTCTATATTTTAACATCTACTGTGTACAGGGACATCTTTACTTATGTGCAACAGGCGACAAGTCACCACTGTCTGACACCATAACTTTAATGCCACAACATTTTGCAGTGATGCCTATTAATATACTGTAGATCAGGGGTCTCCAACCTTTTCTCTCCTGAGAGCTACTTTGCCAAAATGAAAATGTCCGAGGGCTACTCATGTTTTGTAATGTTGATTCTCATAGCTTATTTCAACCCAAACAAACTGAATAAACTTGTTTTGCTTGAACATTTACAAAATACTGGTATCCACAAGTCACATTTTGCATTAAAACATCACAAAACGTATTTTATTCACCTGAAAGTGCATTTTGTATGTCTGTATGCACTTTCTAATGTATCTCACACTATTGAATTAAAATATGAATGCTGTCAAAACAAAACAATGCAATTACAAATACACAGATATGACTTATTCATTTGTCATTTTGTTCCATGTCGTCACTGTTTCACGTCACAAGATCATTCACATGTCCAGTTGTATGTGTGATGTGTTTTTGAGTTAGTCAGATGACTGGCACTGAATGGAGTCAACAAGATAGGTGTATGGTGGAGTGTAGCCACAGGTTTACTCTTATGGAGTCATTTAAATGTTCATTTGTCAGTCTTGTTCTGAACTTTGATTTCATGATATTCACGTCTGAAAAGACAGACTCACACAAAGCAGACATTTTCAGAGCTGCTTAATGAAGATTCTTATAGTTATCTGGCTCTACTAAGCTCAAGAAATGCTGAGAACACTGTCGAGATTTTAACTGCACATTATTTACTAATACATAAAATCCAATGTCTGCATGTCTGTCCACTTTTCCCAAGAGAAATACTTAACGGATTTAGTTTGGGTTTTTTTCTATAATTTGCTTCAACATTCCGGTTGATTTTGTGACTTCTCTTATTTTGCTATGTATCATAGTTTGCTTGCAGTACCGATTTATTTGTGCGACTCTGAGAAACACGCAGTGGGCCGGGTGGAGGGGCCTTCCTCATTCACTCGCCAGCTTCGGGGTGTGTATTGTTTTCCTTAACTCCACTTAGCTAGCAAACAAAAGAACAATTGAATTCAGCTTTGTTTGATATTTAAAATCAAGTGTTACTTAGGTCTTGATGAGTCTGAGTCCGGATATTCTCTTAAGTGTATGCTACATTGAAAAGATTGATTGAAATTCAGATTGTGGATCGTGATTTTGTGTTAAAAGGATCGTGATATGATTTTTTGGAAAGATCGCTCAGCCCTAATTTGACTAATCAAGTTTTCAAATTTATGTAGGATTCATTAACCCTTTGGCGACCTACCGGTAAGTCGCAGCCAACATGTTGGAGACCCCTGCTGTAGCTACATATAAGATTATAGGATGCCTCAGTTTCTATGGAAATGGATGCAGTTCAATGTCTTAATGTTTCAAGACATCAAGGTAGAAAGAAACAATGTTAAATTAAAAAAAAATAAGTAAAGAAATCAGTAACTGTACAAAATTTTTTTTTAAATTTTGATTCCTTAAAGTTTTGCTGATATGAAAGCCAAACTGTGGTAACCCTTTTGATTCAGAATTCCAGTCACTCTGCGCAAGTCACCAACTCTGCCTCAAGCTAAAGAACCCCAGACCATCACACTTCCTCCTCCATTTTTGACAGTTGGAGTCACACTGAGGAGCCATCCTGTCACCAACCTGACAGCGTACAAACACACTGTGTAGTGAACCAAAGATTTGAAATTTCCATTCATTGGTCCATAAGACTTTCTTCCAGTCTGCAGTAGTCCACTGCTGGTATTTCATGGACCCATTTTGTCCTTTAAGGAATGGCTTTTTACTGCCACTCACCCTGTCAAAACTACAGCACAAAGTCTCCTCTTCGCAATAGAAACTGACACTTGCACTGTTAAGCTGTACTTGAAGCTGTTGAGCTGGGAGGCTCCAAGCTGGTGACCCTCACAAACCTGTCTTCTGATTGGGTTGTGACTTTGCGTCTGCCAAAATCTCTTCCTATCAGAGTTTCTCCCAGTTTCCAATTGCCTTTGGATTGTGTAGTACACCATACTCACTGACACTTTGATTTTTTTGTCAATTTCTCTAAATAAAAGGCCTACACTTCTAAGTTTAATAATGCTCTGTTTCATTTCATTTGTCAATTGCTGTTTTCTTGCCATTATCACTGGAATTTACAACTTTCTACAGCGTAATATTGTCCAAGTATTAGTTCAAAGGTTGTCAAGGCAAAGTCTGTTCCAACTCTGCATTAAGACAGACAGAGGGTTTGTAAGTAATCAAGAGACTCTGCAAATTGTTTTCTTCAACTTACCAGACTTAATTTACTTGAATTGCTGCAGAACATCTGTAGGTTGTAACCAATTATTTGTTTTCTGAAGAAGACCCATTTTTAATATTCTGAAATTTTATTTTATTTTTCAGTTTTTACTAACCTAAACTTTAAATTTAAACCTCTGGAAGTTTACTGCTTACCTTTTCACCATTTTAGGTCATTCATTGCATTTCAATGGATTAAACTTCAAGAAAAAGCGCCTAATATTTTGAACTTAATTCATTTTAGGGGGAAATTTGAACTCGGAATTGTTTGAAGTCCAAATCAATTTTCCCTATTACAATATTAATTGTAAAATAAGCATCATCTGTTGCTGCATTTTTTTCACTGCGTGCACAGTTGGAATGTTGAAGCATCTCCGGATAATATTTCTCTTGAATTTAGCATTCAAACTCTGGAACGTTTGAATTTAGAATCATTCATACTACAAGGCACCACTGTATATATACACACACACTAGCTGTGCTACCCATCTTAGCTGTTTTGAAATCTAAGAAATCAACATACATAGTGCATTTTTAATTCCAACAGATGACGCATCACAAATATTACCACTGCTTTTAAAAATCCCATAACAAATGGCCCACACATACAGTATGCAGAAACACACACAGACATGCGTCCTTTTATTAACATGAACATATAAAATCATATATATTTGTGAGTCATTCTTTTTAATGACTCTTTTCAGTGATTATTATGAATCATCCCATGAGAACAAACAAATCAATTCAACTGAGCTCAATGGCAGTGCAAAAAATGCATGTATCTTTTGCGCATTGTTGGCAATGAACTGTATTTCATTTAATTTTGCTGGTGAACTTTTTTCCTTCAATAAATCAAATGATTATTCAAAAGCTACGTATTGTGATTACTCAGGTTATCTTTGCATTATACGATATTTCTTTGGAGATCAGAAACAAGTATTATGAATAAACAAAAATACAGGAAATCATGAAAGAGGCAATTATTTTTCACAGCACTGTGCATAGATAGATAGATAGATAGATAGATAGATAGATAGATAGATAGACAGATAGATAGATAGATACTATATATGAAAAATACTGTTTAAAAAGATACAGTATATGACTAGTATATCTGAAGAGGTCTACTGACATATTTACATTGGCAGTGCAATTTGAACTTTTTCTGTTGGCTGCAGCTCGTTTTTTTTTTTATTTTTTCCCTGTGCCTCAGCAGTAGTTTGCAGTTTCCATAGTAATCTTCAAAATGAAGCAATGACCGTTCCCATATATAGCATTTATTTTCTTTATCTGAGATGGTTCTGGGTTGTTTGTCTTGCTACCAGGATAGATTCCAGCCCCCCAAGACAGTCTACTGAATTAAGCAAACTTGATAATCTCATACTGTGTTTTCCTTATTTTTTAATGTTTTTACTTTCATATCCACTCTGTCAAAATTTTTGAACTGGTGCAAATGAGGTACACTTCATATGGACACTTTTATGCTAGTGCTACTGGTAGCTACAATAACATTTAATCTTTTAACAGACAAATTACCTTGAAACCCAGCACAATAACAATAGGTATTTGTATGTGCAAGTCGAGAGCTGAGATCAGATTTGGTTAAAGCACATGACCACAGCCATGCTGGTGAACCTTGGACAGGCAGTGACTCCACAAGACTCTTTAATGTAAAAGGCAGGTTTAGAAAATGGACAAATAAATCTGTCTACTGACCACAGAATGTACTGGTTAGTGGTACCGCCTCATAGCTGCAGATTTCAGAGCTTGAATCCCAACTGGGTCAGTGATAATGTGGAGTGTGCTCATTTGGTTGTAGTCTATGGCCAATTACAAGTTCAGGTTTATTCTGACATATGTAATCATTTATTTATTCGATTATTTTTCAAACTGTATATTATAATCTGGGGTCAAATTGGTGAAGTCCAATCCCACAGAATAAATTTCAAGGCAAAAGGCAGCTTTTCTGCCCACTTGGTACAGTGTATGGGAGCTCCCCGTTGTACACCAGAACATCAACATAAAACAAGAAGGTTGAGCTTTCCTGAAGCATTTTACTGGATGTAATTGTAAATTGAATTATATACAAAAGTAACATACAGGTATTTACAGGTGAACAGAGATTTACAAAGAATTACGTAGCAGACAGGTGTAACAGAGACATAAGGTAATCACACTTACAAGGCAAGTGACCTCCAGGGTCGGATTATGACGACTGAGTGTGTGTAGGCAGAGATTCAGATGTTGTGCACCTTGACCAGACTCCAGACCCTGGGGTTTACATTCATTAAAGAAACGTTTTGGGCATGATCAGAACAAGAGATGAAGGGGTGCCTGCGTGATGCTCAAGGGGAAAATTGTATGTAAATGTTTACCATGCAACCTACGTGTCTTACAAGAACTTCGAGAGTATTTATAACGGATGTGTTAATGTATGACTGGCAATCAGGATACACAGTATGACACATAACAACACATGCAGCAGAACAGCAGCCTTATCAATGAATGGTATGCTCACTCATGCAAGGCCAATTTTTGCTTTCCACATTTATGGGACATGGACATGGCTCATGTAGACATGTAAAGCTTATACACAACGTGACAGGTTAGCCTGATACTTGACCCCAGGACTCTAGAGCTATGAGATAACAACACCATGCCACCGCCACATTTACCAGTCCAATTTCATATTCAATTGTACCCAAAGCCTATCCAGACATTTTGGCCATAAGACAGGAACCAGGCATCTGTTGATTGGCAGGCATATTCACTCGCCCACACTCACTCTTATTACCAGTTACCTTATTCTGCATGTCTTTGGGGTGTTGGAGGGAAACCAAAACAGGAAATCCATATATACCTTAAAAAGAAGACATACACTCAATACAGGTACGGACAGTACTTATAAAGCGAGAAAGCATATAGAAAAGTAAAGCAAAATGCAGAGCTGATAATGTTGTGAGAACCACACTGGAACAGGGTGAGGTTTTTTACAATGGCTGGAGCAATGTACAAAAATATAGAATATGTAGAGTAAAATGAATGATACTAGACACTCCTGGTGTTAAAGGACAGCAGTCAGATGATCAGTGCGCCCCATACAGTGCATCTGGAAAGTATTCACAGCACATCACTTTTTCCACATTTTGTTTTGTTACAGCCTTATTCCAAAATGGATTAAATTCATTTTTTTCCTCAGAATTCTACACACAACTCCCCATAATGACAACGTCAAAAAAGTTTACTTGAGGTTTTTGCAAATTTATCAAAAATAAAAAACTGAGAAATCACATGTACATAAGTATTCACAGCCTTTGCTGAATACTTTGTTGATGCACCTTTGGCAGCAATTACAGCCTCAAGTCTTTTTGAATATGATGCCACAAGCTTGGCACACCTATCCTTGGCCAGTTTCGCCCATTCCTCTTTGCAGCACCTCTCAAGCTCCATCAGGTTGGATGAGAAGCGTCGGTGCACAGCCATTTTAAGATCTCTCCAGAGATGTTCGACCAGATTCAAGTCTGGGCCACTCAAGGACATTCACAGAGTTGTCCTGAAGCCACTCCTTTGATATCTTGGCTGTGTGCTTAGAGTCGTTGTCCTGCTGAAAGATGAACCGTCACCCCAGTCTGAGGTCAAGAACGCTCTGGAGCAGGTTTTCATCCAGTATATCTCTGTGCATTGCTGCAGTCATCTTTCCCTTTATCCTGACTAGTCTTCCAGTTCCTGCCGCTGAAAAATATCCCCACAGCATGATGCTGCCACCACCATGCTTCACTGTAGGGATGGTATTGGCCTGGTGATGAGCAGTGCCTGGTTTCCTCCAAACATGAGGCCTGGCATTCACACCAGACAGTTCAATCTTTGTCTCATCAGACTAGAGAATTTTATTTCTCATGGTCTGAGAGTCCTTCAGGTGCCTTTTGGCAAACTCCAGGTGGGCTGCCATGTGCCTTTTACTAAGGAGTGGCTTCCGTCTGGCCACTCTACCATACAGGCCTGATTGGTGGATTGCTGGAGAGATGGTTGTCCTTCTGGAAGGTTCTCCTCTCTCCACAGAGGACCTCTGGAGCTCTGACAGAGCTCACCTCCCTGACTAAGGCCCTTCTCCCCCAATTGCTCAGTTTAGATGGCCGGCCAGCTCTACGAAGAGTCCTGGGGCCTCATGTATAAACGGTGTGTACGCACAGAAATGTTGCGTAAGAACTTTTCCACGTTCAAATCGCGATGTATAAAACCTACACTTGGTGTAAATCCACGCACTTTTCCACGGTACCTCATACCTTGTCGTACACAAGTTCTCCGCTCGGTTTTGCAGACTGGCGGCACCCAGCGTCAAAGCAGTGCTACTGTTCCTGTGTGGTTACACCTTATTTTCCTGACGCGGCTTTATAAATACACCGAAACTAACCGCATATTGTTTATTAGTGTAATGCATCTGATTGTAATTAACTTGTAACAATATAATGGTAGAGGGAACAGCCATAGTATTCCAAATACCATAACTGCTTTAGCGTTGTTACTCTCACTTCTTCTTCTTCTTCTTCTTTCAGCTCCTCTTGTTAGGAGTTGCCACAGCGGATCATCTTTTCAATATTTCTCTCACTGCACCACTCAGAGTATTTATATCACTGTATCTGAGTGTGAATCACAGCAGCAGCTGATCCGAAAGAGAATTATCGGTATACAGCTTCAAGGACACGACACGCTGTCTCAGCCACTGCAAAACGTTTTAAAGCCTTTCCTGTACGGACCTCGCGGTTCAGAAACAGAAACGATATCATTTATAAGGTGAAATTCAGCAAAATATGTTTATTAAATTATACAGATAAAACTTTAACTTCATTTAAATAATCTATATTCTTCACTGGGAGTGTCGTTAAGGATAGAATAATTAAACATGTACTACGAAGACATTTCAATGTTCTTTAAACGTTTTGAAGAATCGGCTAAGCTTACAGATGGCTTAACTTCTATTACAGAGCTGATTGTATGGCGATCGGTTACTTGGGGAAAGAAAAGCACTGACTGCAGTGACGGCTACGCCAATATATATTGAATATAAAACAGAAAGAGAAAATAACAACACAGCTAAAAACACAGCGACAAATTTCGGCAAAAGTTAAATGCTTGTGTCATGAGCACGAGGCGGCTATGCAGCCATCCACTGTGCATAAGCTACCTTACTGACGGGGGGAAGGAGCCACCGATTCTTCCTCTGCCCAGTGCCACCACAAGCCTAGAGCCGCCCCTGATTGTACTGCTGCAATAAATTATTTCATCGAAGTGAAACACATGTTTAATAACGTGCTTTAACTCCTATCATCATGAAAATGATATCACGTATACATCTCAGTATTTTAGTTATTCAGAGAACTGTAATATTACGAATGTAATTGACTCTGTGTCCAGTTGGAGGAAGAGAGCCGGTTTAAGAAACAAGTAGTGATTCACACACATAGAAGATCAAATACAAAACAAACCATTTAACGTGCTACTTTAATTACGATGTGATTTGAGAAACTGGTTAATTAAACGATTTTAAGATGAAGTTTATGATGTTCTACTTTAATGACAAAATAAACTACGTGATTAAAGTGGAAATGTCGAGATTGAAGTTGACATTTCGTTCTTTTTCCCCACTGTGTGCCTTTTTCTCTGTACCCTAATAAGCTTTCATATGACACTCAGACAGTGGGCTTACAACTCGGCTTTTCACGGCGACTTTGATATGTGACTTCTTTTTATTTCCGGCACTGTGCGATTTGTGAATGTGAGCTTTCAAGTTTCTCCAACACGCTTTGTCACTCGATCAACTTCCTTTTGTTGATTATACCACGGTTTATTTGAACAAATAGTATGTTTTTCCTTTGCCTCCACTTGGTATTCGCTGAAATTGTTATATTTTCCCCGTGCTTTTCCCATTGTCTTATCACAGAAGGCTGTGCTTAAGGGCGATTTATATTGATTTGCATATTCAAATAGGCGTAATTCTGGGAGGATGTGGGGCGTTACATGAAGCGCGTGCACGAAGCGTTAGTTTTCACGCTGGTCGGGATTTATGTAGCGGAAGAACGTGGAAGTTGGAGTACGCACAGATTCCTGCATCTGGATTTTTCTGTGCGTAAGCACATTTCAGCTTTTGTGCTTACGCCATGTTATAGTGCGAGTTCTACGCACGGCGTTATACATGAGGCCCTTGGTATTTTCAAACTTCTTCCACTTACGGATGATGGAGGCCATTGTGCTCATTCGGACCTTCAAAGCAGCAGAAATTTTTCTGTAACCTTCCCCAGATTTGTGCTTTCAGACAATCCTGTCTCGGAGGTCTACAGACAATTCCTTTGACTTCATGCTTGGTTTGTGCTCTGACATGAACTGTCAACTGTGGGACCTTATATAGAGAGGTGTGTGCCTTTCCAAATCATGTCCAATCAACTGAATTTACCACAGGTGGACTCCAATTAAGCTGCAGAAACATCTCAAGGATGATCAGGAGAAACAGGATGCACCTGAGCTCAATTTGGAGCTTCATGGCAAAGGCTGTGAATACTTATGTACATGTGATTTCTCAGTTTTTTTGTTTTTAATAAATTAGCAAAAATCTCAAGTAAACTTTTTTTACGTTGTCATTATGGGGTGTTGTGTGTAGAATTCTGAGGAAAAAAAATAATTTAATCCATTTTGGAATAAGGCTGTAACATAACAAAATGTGGAAAAAGTGATGCACTGTGAATACTTTCCGGATGCACTGTATATTAATGACTAGCAAAATACCCGCGCTTCGCAGCGGAGAAGTAGTGTGTTAAAAAAGCAATGAAAAAGAAAAGGAAACATTTTGAAAATAATGTAACATGATTGTCAATGTAATTGTTTTGCCACTGTTGTGAGTGATGAGTGTTGCTGTGATAGATATATATATATACACACACACATATAAACATATAGCCTATATATACATATCCATATATATATACATATACACATATATATACACACACACATATATACATACATATATATATATATATACATACATATATACACATACATCAACATATATATACAGTCTTTGGGGTGCGAGCAACTGTTGCTGGGGGTGCCAGAATCCATGAAGGAAGAAAAATGAAAAATATTATTTGTACAAAATCTTAATTTATTTATCCATTCCTAAATAATTAAATGGGCAGGCTATTTCATATCAGTGCAATTCGCTGCTTGTTAAAACAGATGACTCCCGCTCTTACGTGCAAGTCTGCCTGGATATTATGAACTATCGTATCTGTTCAAGTTCTATTTAAATAGAAGGAATTTTTATTTAGTCGACAGAATATTATTCCGGAATAAATCAACTCAAACCTTAAATAACTTATAATATTTTGCTCTCCATAAAAATATATCCTGTCTAAATTATACAAGTTAGAAATAAAGTAAACGTTAAAAGAACAAACATTCAAATTTCTTTACTCTTATGTAATTTTATATAAAAAATAAACTTAAATTTTAAATATCCCAAAAGATTTTGCTCTCCATAAAAATAGATCCTGTCAAAATTATACTAATTCAAATATGAACATGGTGCATAACAAAACCTCGAAATATAAATAAAATTTGTTCTTTTCAGCAATAACAAATCAAATCATTCAGTTGTCTTTGCTCATATGTCATTTTATCAGAGCTGGACGCCTGGCATCTTTTTTTGGCAACAAGTTCGTTTATGTTTGGTGTGAGGTTCTGTGTTGTGGAGATTCTCAGGATGGACTGCAGGTGCTCATCAGTGAGGCGACTCCTGTGTGCTGTTTTGTTAGTCTTCATGACTGAGAAGAGCTTCTCACACAGATATGTGTACCAAACATGCACAAGGTGCAAGCCGCATGTAGACGGAGCTGGAGCATTGTGCGGGAATGGAGTGAATAAACTGAGCGGGCCGTGCAGTATCGTACTTTGCGTTCAGTGTGCCATTACACTGCAGCTCAATCACCTCCATCTGAATCTGCACAGGTGCAGTTTCCACATCGACGGCAAATGGGTTAGGAAACAACTCCAAATTCTTTTTTTGTTCTTTAAAGCCACCAAAGCGCCGTGCGAACTCAGTGCACAGTGCGCTCAGTTTATCAGCAAAGTGCGTATTTGGGAACAGTGAACACCGTAGTGCCGACTTGGTTCAACATTACTTGGCAACAGGGAAAGTGGGGCAAGTTGCACTGGTGCATTTGTGTCTCCCATAAAAGTAGCTTCACTTGAAATCACTTTGTGATTTTGCACGGTAAAACGTCTGCTGAAGTGTCAGATTCTTCTTTAACTCTTCTGCTTTCTGTATCTTGTGCATTGCATTCAGGTCTTTCAGGTTATCTTGATGTTTTGTCTCATAGTGTCGTCTTAGATTAAATTCTGTAATTACAGCCACATTAGCTCCACAAATGAGACACACGGGTTTACCGGCAATGTCAGTAAACATATACTCAGCCTCCCATCGGTTTTTAAAGGCTCTATGTTCAGAATCACCTTTTCTCTTTGGCATCATGTGGGCTAGCTTGGCAATAACTTGCAGCATCATAAGCTAGACTTGACTAACGCGGTAAGTGTTCGGCAAGGCAGCTGAAGCGCTGCATTATGGGATCTGTAGTTTTTGTGTTACCAGCGCTTCATATGCCCGGGCCATTAATAACAATAATATATAAAATGATCTCACGGGCCGGATATAATTACACGCTGGGCGGATGTGGCCTGCGGGCCTTGAGTTTGACACATATGGACTAAATAGAACTTGAAAAGATATATTTTTTCAAATGTGATCGCGCAATTCAGATCGAGTTGACACAGACTACAGTACATCGAGCCCGCGTGCTATTGTGATTTTGCCTCCGTGCAATCATTGATGGCGAATAAAGTAACCATTATTAATAAAGCTTCAATTGGTGATCTGTCTTTCTGCGTTAACCGCATATTTTTTCATACGTCTCAAACCAAGGGGATGCGAGGGTAAAATGAATCAGGAAGCGCGCGTACATACTCAGTGCATGCCCTCTCGGGAATCGAACCTCGGACAGGGGCGCTAGAGGCAAAGCCTCTACTATTACGCCACAGAGTGTGGTTTGTCTATTTGGGCGTAGCAGTGTAATTCGGTTTTTGTTCAGCACTCTTTGGAACTGTTGCTTTTTGTCTGCGCACTGCGTCAGTTCATGTGAGCCGCTGAATATGGTTTTATATGTCACTCGCTCGGTTCTAATTGTTTCGCTGCCTTCTTAATTATATAATGTATGTTTTCTTCAGCGCTTTTTGGACCTCTTCCTGGTTTTGTACGTACTGCGTGATTACGTGGGAGGTGTGATGATGTCACACGAAACTCCCCCCCCCAGTGATGAGTCAATCAGCCAGTCAGTCTGTGAGGGCTTTGCCTTTTATTAGTATTGTAGCGGACAGGAGCCGCTAAGATTCACACCGTCGTGAGTGACGGTGATTTATTTATTTTATACGAGGATTACCAGGGACAACCCTAGCCTTGGCACGACACACACACACTACAGAGACAACAAAGAAAACACACTGGGAACTTAAACGATAAAAAAGTATAATGAAACTAAATTAACTAAATGAAAACAATAATACCACCCCTGATCCCTTCGGCGATATTACATTTAACAGATAAACACGACAAACACGCAGTAAAGTCCATGTATGAAATGATCAGCGGTGAAGTTACGTCCAGCGATTTGTATGAAGCGAGGGAAATGGAAAAACACAGTCCTAAGTAGAAGTATGAAGACAGATGAATGGTTCAGGAGCGCTCCTTCTTCCGTGAAAGCCAATGAATCCAGACAACGTCCTCAGTAACAGTAAACAGGTAGACAAATGATTCCGGACCCCAACAAAACAATACAATCCAGGACACGAAGATGTAAAGCAGGAAAACGAAAGGACTGCTGGGAGATGCAGTTCTAAGTAATGGTAGCACTACAATCCCCCTCCCCAGGCCGTGGTGTATGGCCGAACCAAGGCTTGAGGTTAGCGATGTTAACAGTGTCTACTTTCTTCGTCCCCAGCAATCCCCACTCCACTGCATAAGTTACTGGTCCTTTCTTTTGGACTATGGTTGCCGGGCCAAACCACTTCGGAGCCAGTTTAGCTGTGAATTTATCGGAGGCTTTGGAGAGGGGATGAGTCCTGATCCAGACTCTCTCCCCAACTGAGAATTGCACAGGCTTATGTCTCTGGTTGTACGATTGAGATTGTCTGGACTGGGACCTCACCATCCTCTCCTTTACCCGTTGTGTGATAAGTTGTAGTGTTTGCAAATGATCATGTATTGAGGTGTCTGGATTGGGTGGTTTATGATTAATTATCCTCTCTAGTGGACCGTTTAGCTGTCTGCCTAAAGCTAATAATGCAGGGGTCTCACCCGTAACCTCGTGCACTGCCGTGTTCAATGCGAACCGCAGCTCAGGCAGCCACTTTGTCCAATCCTGATGATGGTCTCCGACAAAGGATGCAATCATTGTCTTCAGGGTCCGGGGATGGTACGCTGTTGTCTTCAGGTGAACCACCCCCCATTGCTTCCAAAATTCTTCGGCCTCTGAGCTGGTAAACTGTGGGCCCTGGTCTGAGATGATGTTCTTCGACACCCCCCATCGGGTAAAGATCTCATCCTTCAGGGTGGAACATATCTTCTTGGCTGTGGCATTAGCCATAGGGAATAGCTCCACCCATCGGGTAAAATAGTCCACAACCACCATCAGGTAGGTCTTCCGGTCATTACTAGTGGGTAATGGTCCCATTAGGTCCACGCCTAGGCTCTCCCCCGGGGTAGTGATGGTTACTGGCTGGAGCTGTCCTGAGGGGAGGCCAGGTGGGGTTTTGTATTGCTGACAGGTGGTACAAGTCTGGACATGGGACCAGACGTCTTTGTGTATCGTTGGCCACCATGCCACCTACAAGATTTTAAACAGTGTCTTAGTACGTCCAAGGTGACCGCCGATCGGGCTGTCATGGTAATACTGTAGGAACTTGGACACGTATGTCTCGGGCACTACCAACTGATAATGGTAACCCTGGTCTTTTGTTGGAACACAGCGATAGAGTGCCCTTTGAAGTTCCCTATAATGTATGCGGTCAGACCTCCCCCCTGAGCCCTCTCTCAACCCCTGACACACAGGACTGGCTGCTTGAGAGTGAACAATTTCCTGCATGTTCAGGGGAAGATCAGGCCAAGGGTTAGAGACCGATACCGCACATACCATCAGTGCAGGCTCGTGCACCCGGGATAAGGCATCGGGCACCACATTAGCACAACCCTTCCGATAGCACACCCTGAACATGAACTGTTGGAGGCGCAAAACCCACCTTGTTAGCCTAGAAGTGGTCTTCGGGCAATTGAATGCCCAGATCAGAGCCCTATGGTCGGTGTAGACTTCAAAGGATGTCTCCTCCAGGAAGTGACGCCACTTTTCCACGGCCCACACGACAGCGAGGCATTCCTTCTCGGTGGTGGAATAATTATACTCACCGCCCTTCAGTGACCGTGAAGCATAGGCCACCACTCTCTCCTCTCCTTGATTTGTTTGAGCAAGAACGGCGCCGAGCCCGAGGTCACTTGCGTCTGTGTGGACCTGAAAGGTTAATTTGGGATCAGGCTGTGCCAGGACTGGAGGTGATATCAATGCCTGTTTGAGTCTTTCAAAGGAGTCCTGGCACGTTGGTGACCACTCCCAGGGGGATCCCTTCCTCAGCAGCTGGAACAAAGGGGCGGCGATGTCGGCAAACCCATGCACAAATTTGTGGAACCACCCAGCCATCCCCAGGAAGCGCTGGAGACTTTTTACCTTCTGGGGCGCTGGGTAGTCCAAGATGGACTTAATTTTCTTTGGGTCTACCCGGGCCCCTTCTGCCGACACCACATGGCCGAGGAAGTTCAGATGGTCCTGTAGAAATCTACACTTCTTGGTGTTGAGTGTCAGATGAGCCTTCTGCAATCGCTGGAAGATGTGGTCTAGGCCCTTCAGATGTTGTGAGACAGATGGGGAATATACGATGATGTCATCAATGTACACAAAACAGGTCTTTCCAATGAGTCCCTGGAGGACCTGCTCCATTAGCCGTTGGAATGACGCCCCAGCATTTTTAAGTCCAAAGGGCATCACCCGAAACTGGAACAACCCCTCCGGGGTGATTACGGCGGTCTTCTACATACTACTCTTCCCCATCCTCACCTGCCAATACCCGGACTTCAGATCTAGGGAGCTGAAAACCGCTGCCCCATGCAAAGACTCCAAGATGTCATGTATGAGGGGCATGGGGTAAGCATCATCTAAGGTCTTCTTGTTCAGCTCCCGATAGTCAACACAGAATCGGTAGGTCCCGTCGGCCTTCTGAACGAGCACCGCAGGGCTAGCCCATGGCGAGGTGGAAGGCTCAATGACCCGGATCCGCCAACATCTGGTCGACCCACTCCTTGATTATTCCTCTTTTCAGAGGCGACACTCTGTAAGCTCTGTGCCGAACAGGGACGGGGTCGACTGTGTGAATGTGGTGACACACCACCTCAGTCTCACCCAATTTGTCCGTCCACACAGAGTGCCACCTCCTAAGCAGCGGCTGAACGAGCTCCGGCTGTTCAAGAATAGCCTTCTCTACTGGGCTGGGCTCGTCCACCAACTGCGCGAGGTAATAACACAAGTTAGGCAAAACAAAATTACCTTGAGACTTCGTCCCAAACCGATGGACTCCACCCCCCGGCAACTCATACTCCAGCCGCGACAGATGGATGGTCACACCTACCGACACCAGAGAGTCCATTCCCAGTAACAAGGGCATTGACAGGTGGTCATCTTCCAGGATGTAAACTTCTGTCTGTCTCCCAGTGTGTCTCATGTAAGCAGAACCTCATGGGAACCCTGCCCTTTGCCCCGTGTGCCCTTCCATCCGCAAGAAAGTATTTTACTTTTGCACTTTCCCTTAACTGCTCATGAGGCACTTTAAGCTTTTCCCACAAGCTGTATTTCATAAGGGTATAAGTGCTCCCTGTATCTATGACCGCCTCTCCAGTGACACCCCGCACTTGTACGGGAACCACTAAGAGGGGCAAGGTGGCTTGCACCAGGGTGAGATCGGCCCGGGGATCCACTGGGGCTTTCCCTCGTGGTTTGGGACAGGAGATATCTCGAGACGTGGGACCCTTTCGAGACCCACTAAGCCCGATAGCCGCCCAATCCTTTTCCACTCGGGACCCCACCTTCACCAACTCATCGACCGATTTCACGACCCCCCTCAGAGTAGCAGCCACCCGAGGGTCACATGCATCAAGGACACGTCGC
Source organism: Polypterus senegalus (assembly GCF_016835505.1). Taxonomy (NCBI): domain Eukaryota; kingdom Metazoa; phylum Chordata; class Cladistia; order Polypteriformes; family Polypteridae; genus Polypterus; species Polypterus senegalus. The sequence goes on along the minus strand of NC_053168.1, from coordinate 79,135,324 downwards.
AATATCTCTTCCTCACGCATGTCAGATCGCCACTTCAGACACAACGCACGGAATTGGATATGAGATATGATTAGATAAAAGTTTTCTTTGAACCTATCAGCCTGTGCTTTGATACTCAGCTAGCTTGGAGATACTTGGAGCTGATGGCAGACCTTTGACTTCAGTGCACATCTCATAACCCTCCTGATGGCCTTTTTGCCTTGTGTAACTAAGTTCTCACACCACAGTATAACATTTTCTATGGTTGAGGAAAAGAAGCCCAATATTATCCATTTTCTTATTCTCCATTTTTGGTGATCTTGTGGCTTTTTAATTCCTGCATGCAGCCTACCTGATGACCATACTGATCACCACACTGCGAATGGAACTGTAGCACTGGGCAAATGTTTGAGGCACATGTAATAAAATTCTGTAAATATCAAAAAATTGAAACAGTAAAAACTAAATTAAATCAATATTTGGTGTGACCACCCTTTGCCTTTAAAACTGCATCAGTTCTGTTAGCTACAATGAAATGCAGTTTTCATCTAGATGTTTGTTCCAAACATTTTGGAGAACTTGCCCCAGCTCTTCTGCATACTTTGGCTGTCTCGTTGTGTCTTCTGTTTCTCCAGGAGATTCCAGACAGCGTTGAAGTTAATTACAGGGCTCTATGGAGGCCATACCATCTATTGCAGAAACCTTTGTTCTTTCTGAAAAAGATTTTTCTTTATAACCTTATCCATGTGTTAGGGATCATAGTCGTGCCACAGAATAAAGTCAAAACTAATTGGACATCTCCCTGATGGTATTGCATGACAGATGAAAATCTGCTTGTACTTCTCACCATCAAGGATTCCATTTATTGTGACCACATCACCAATTCCATTTGCAGAGATGCAGCACCATGCCTGCTGGGACCCTCTGCTGTGCTCTACTGTTGGCAGCAGACACTCTTGCACTCTCCAGCTCTTCTATGGACAAACTGCTATTCAGATATTTGGATTCGTCAGTCAAGAAAACTTGTTGTCACTGTTTATCACTCCAGTCCTTGTGATTGTCTGCATAGGCGAGTAAACTGGCTTTGTTTCTACTTTGGAAGAAGGGCTTTTTCGCAACAGCTCTTCCATGAAGGACACTTCTGGCAAGACTTCTGGGGATTGCAGAGGGCTGTACTTGGCTTCCAGTGGTCTCTGTGAGTTCAAAGTTGATAGCAGTGCTGGACTTTTGATTTTGAATGGATGTCAGTTTGAAATATCTCTCATTCCCTGAACTCAGTCTCCATTTCTGGTCCTGAACCTTACCCATCACTTTGTGCTTCTTCAAAGCACTTTGGATTTCATACCTTGGAACTCTTGCCTGGTGGAAATTTTTTTTCTGGAAGAGAGACCTTGGCAATGCACAATTAACAACTTGTGTCTTGTTATGGTTTTCATTCTTGCCATTGTGTAAGTATTGATGATCTGAAGGTAAACACTAAAATCCTTACGAAGCATACGAAAAAAGTTGGAATCTCGAGCCACCTGAAATTCCTTTGCAACTCCTCATCAGCATGTTAGTTTTGCAAATGTGTTGATCACATCACTCATGCTCACTCATCAACCAACTCGGCAGTATGTCAACTCAGATGCTGAAGTCTGTTTGGCAGTGAGGTGTTTGAAATGGTGTAGGCTGAATAATATATTGTGTGACGGATAGGGGGCGCTGTTGTCCCCTTGGACCCTCAGAACCAGATGCCAGACACCAGATAAAAGTCCAATAATTTGACTTTTTATTATAATACAGTGCACAAAGCACCCTACACTCCACAATACCCATACAAATAAACAATTCCACAATAATCATTAATCCTCCACTCTCCCAGACGCGTTGTCCCTCTGCCACCCGACTCAGCTCATCCTAGTCCTTTATAGTCCTTGACCCGGAAGTGCTTCTGAACCCTCAGTCCATGTGATTATCCAGCACTTACGGGTCAGGTAAAAACTCCTCTTCTTCAACCCGGAAGCACGTCATTTCCTCTGTCCATGTGACTAGGACGCACTTCCGGGTTGTAGGGAAAACAATCGTTGTTCCTCCCTGCAGCGCATTCTAGTGGCCCCCGTGGTTTCCAGCAGGGCTGTGGATAAAAACTCCATTGTCCATAATTCCCTGCTGGAATTCAGGGCACCTCCATGCTGCAGGGAGGGCTCCATCTGGCAGCCTGGGGGTATTGGCCGGGATGACTGGCCGGCCATATATCACAATTGTTATTTGGAATACATACATTTCATGTATGTTCCATGTCTGCAATGATCTGGGTAAATATAGGATGACAGGAAATGTGAGGCAAGAAATGTTGGACACATAACTAAAACAGAACATTTTTCTGTAATAATGACAAAATGTCGACATGAAGTATGTAATGTGTGAAGACTGAAGTCCAAATATTAAATAAACACTTTCACAAAAGGTATAACAAAACAAGTGTGCTTTTATTCAAGAATATAAACAAAGAAAGACTCCATTACATCCTCAACTTTTAGTTTGTTTGCCTTTCGTCCAGGTTGACTTTTGTATACCAGTTTCTGTTTCAGTTTGGTTCAATCAACTAATTATGTTATGGACTACTAGCACCTATTTGTTTTGGTCTGAAAAGAGCATTATTCTTTAATGAAACAAAAACATATAATATTTAATATTCTGTAAAAATCAATGTTTAGAAACCTGAAGTGTGTCCTTTCCTACTGACACTAATACTGAAGACAAAACAAACATCTAGCACAAAACTGTAATTAAAAAATCAATAGTGGGTGAGACATTTGCAGAGTATTGCAAACAGAGATTGTTTCATTGGTTAGTCCATTGTGGTGTCATTAGTAAAGTGACAGTTAGCATACAGTCCCAAGTGAACTGTAATCATAGGTTGGAGCTGAGGCATCAGCCTTCAGGTGTACCCACGTTAAAAATGTGGAAATGTTCAAATTGCACTGTCGAGTGTTATCACTCTAAAATAGCACTCATGTGTCCTTCTCTGGCATAAACTAAACTTAATATAGTTGATATTTGTGTGTCATTTCTATTTCTATTCGATTTGTCCCCACTGCTTACTCTTAACTTTATCATAGACAAGACCAGTTTCAGTTATCTAGACAATCATTTCTGGCATAAAATCTATCAGTGATGTCATTTCCATGGAGTGACTTGTAATGTTACATTACAAGAAATGGGATTTTCTTTGAAAAAGTTACATTTGTAATGATTGAGATGATGATTTTAATTTCCCTGTGATATGAAAGCTTTGTCTCAAAAATAAAATGTGTTTTTCTAAGAAACGGTGACAGAAAACGATCACAGAGTCATTAGTAAGTCGGAAACTGAAGCAGGGAACTTTTAAGAATATAAAGTTAATGCCCACAGTGTTACACACAGATTATGGTGCGCTAATAAAAGTTTAACTAGTCTAGAAAGAAAAAAAAAACAAAAAACAAAACAAAAAACAACACACTTTGTAATATGGAAAATGCCAAGGGACCTGTTTTTACTGAATACTGTTAAGTGTTAAAGTGCGGACTCGACTATGTGATGCAAAGAGTTTGCCTTTCACTTCAGTTTTGAGGCTAAGGGCTAAATGGCTACTATTTGCATAAAACTGGTATTCTTAATAGTGCTGGCTTCTAAATGTAAGAAAACATTTCTAAAAACTATGACATAATTTTGACAATGGCTCCCAAAAATTGGTGTGTTTGAACTTAGTGTCTTCATGCTTAGGAACTGTGGCAAGCGGCTGGGGGTGGTACCCAGCCGGGACGCCCAGAAGGACCAGAGGAGGGCTTACGCCTCCTCCAGACCACGAGGGGGCGACCACCCTGGTGGCTTTGGGGACCACGGGAACAGAGCTTAGAAGCTCAACCCTATAAGGGCCCATGGTCACCACCAGGGGGCACCTGGAGGCCTGTGGAGCCCTGGCCCTCAGCTCTTCCGCCACACCCGGAAGTGCTGGGGGGAAGAGGACCAGAGACACCTGGAGTGCTTCTGGGAGAAAAAGCCGGCAATTCCGCCACACCTGGGAGGGCCGGAGGAAGGTTATCAGGAGGCACCTGGAGCTCGTCCGGGTGAGCATAAGAAGGGCTGCCTCCCTCTATTCAATGGCTGGAGTCTGGTGGAAGAGGACGGAGTGGAGGCGGACCTGAGGAGAAAGACAGGCATTGGAAGAACTTGACTGGGGGTGATTGGTGCTGCGGCACTGGGTTGTGTGTTTCACTTTATTGTAAATGCTACTGTAAATAAACGTGTATGGTGCTTTGCAACAATGTCTACCTGTCTGTGCCCGGGCTGTTCCCCACAGAACATAATCCAAATTTAATATTTTGAGTACAAATAAAACCAGGAGCAACAAAAATAAGAGAAATCTGGCCATAAAGAAAAAAAGAAAAAAAACAGTTGGAAACCAGGGGGTGCAAAATTATACAAAATCTTAGACTATGCAACAGCAGACACTTTATAATACACAGCAAACTGTGGTAAAAAGGCTACATAATACTTCATACACATGTAATTGTTTGAGAAGGCACCCTGCGATGGAGTGACGTCCTCTCAAAGGGATGTTTCCTACCTCACATCCAGCACTGCCAGGATAGGCTCGAGCCCCCCCACCCCAACCCTGAATCGGATTAAGTGGGTCTGAGAATGGTATGTATGTTCTTTTATTGTATTTTAAACAGAATAAGGAAAAACAAACTACATATTAGAAAAGTGTACCTTGTGCCACCGTCTGTGTGCAGATGAAACTGCAGGGCTTAAAAAAACAATCTCTTCGCTGGCTCACAGTAAACGTATTTGTTCGGTGATTGCTAAGTGCCCTCAGGGTGGTTTTACATTAACAAACCAGCTGTATGGAGCTGACCTCTTCAACTCCAGCAAGGCTCACTTGGGTGTCCCATGGCATTTCTGTTTACCTCACTGTAAGATCTGCTGGGCTATGCGCAGAATCTCAATAAGCCATATTATCCTACTCATGTGGAGATCTTTGAATCTTAACAGAGTGCAATAAAAAGAAAGCTATAGAAAAAGGAGATTAATCATCTCATCCCTATAACAAAGTTGTCTGAGCATTCTGCTATATTGCTTATTGATTAATGTTCAGGCAGTGAGGAAAAAGACAAAAAGTACATAATTGTCTCTAAAACAAAAGAAAGTATTACATTCAACTTTATTGCAAAAATCAAAGTGCAGTTAAAAGTATAAGTTTAGATGCTTTAAAAAGCTGAGTGAGAAAGCCAAGACTCAGAAACTGGTACCATATAGCTAATTTGGTATATAGAAATTATTCAGAAATTAAAACATAAATTATTATGAAGAAATGTTGAGGTTTTTGACGCTCTAATCAGAAGAATTGTTTAAAGGTCACTATACAAGAGCAATCTACTGTACTAAACACCTAAAACTGAACACTAACTAAATGACGAAGATTGAGTGGTGGCTCTGAGGATAGGGATCTGTGCTGGCAATCGGAAGGTTGCAGGTTCGAATCCAGTAAATGCCAAAAGGGACTCTGGTCTGTTGGGCCCTTGAGCACAATTGCTGAGTGCCTTGAGTAGCGAGAAAAGCTCTATATAAATGCAAAGAATTATTATTATAATTTAGGTGTAAATACTAAAATGGGCTGAGACCTAAACACTCAAAAATGGCCTAAGGCATAATAACAACAAAATAAAAGTGAATATAATAAGGCTAAGACCCAAAAGAGAAAGAGGATCCACCAAATGCTCTGGCCCAAATACAGTGGTACCAAACTAATTTTTACCATAAGAAATAATGGGAAAATGATTAATCCATTTCCATGGAAAAAAATCCTATTGCTATTGGCATATTATACATTGATGGGGTTGTATAAAATAATCTAAACACTGCTTAATACTGAAATACATAAATACAAAAGCAATTAGATGAAATAAGTGAAAATTTAGCCTCAATTTACTTTTTAATAACATCTTTGTTTTTCACTATCGTAGATACCGTCGTTCTTGGCATACGGTATACAGCAGCCATGTCCTGGATATGCATGCCACCTTCATACTTTTCAACAATCAATTCAAATTTACGCAAAAAACACAAGAGTTATAGCACGGTTTGTTCACTGAATGCTAGCAACTGGCGTACTGATGCTTGTGGGCAGCCGTGGTTTTGTCTCGAGAAAGGTAAACAAGGATAGCGCGTAGGTTATTCACTGAATGGTAGCAACTGCCGTAATGACACTCGTGGGCAGTCGTGGCTTTGTCTCGAGAGAGGTAAACATGGGTAGTGTAGTGTTCTCCAGACTGAAGTAGCAACACACTCAGAATAACGTTTCGAATGCTGTTTATTTTGAACCATGTTTAAACAACTCTCCATACAACGTGCCTTCTAAACCACACCCCTCCCTCCGGCAGTCATATGTCTCAAAAGACGCAGACCATAGCAATCAACACCCAAACATAAAGAAATGCACAAAAGCATCATTGAGCAATCATATACAACAGGTAGCACGTGGGAAGTTCACTAAATGCTAGCAACTGCCGTACTGACGCTCGTGGGCAGTCATGGCTTTGTCTCGAGAGAGGGGTAAACAAGGGTAGCATGCGAGTTGTATTCCAAGCAAAGGTTGTATACCAAGCAAAATTTTTCAAGTCCAAACAGGACGTATACCAGGTTGGACTTATTCCAAAGCGGACGTATACCAAGGTACCACTGTATTAATAAAACCTTTAAAATTGATTTACTTTTTGCCTAAAAATAAAGTTAAGATTGCTTATCTGTATGTCCGGGCAGCACTTAAGAACTGCTAAGCCGACCTACATGAAACCTGGTATGTGCATTCATCTTGATCCCAGTTACAATATATACTTTTTCTGTCCCCAGTCAACTGGGAGCAGGGCTCTTTGAGAAATCATGCTATGTGACAAATAAGTTTCTTATATTTTCATGCCTAACTCAAGGCTGCATACAAACATATTGCCATGAAAGTTTAGGGGTAAAGTAAATATAGATCCATTCAAAAAACAGGTCATGCAGGGGCAAACTCATGGACTTCGACAGTTAAATATCTTTGTTGTGGGTAAACCCTGTCAGATCTAGCCATTCACATTCTGTTCTATTTCCTTTGTTATCCATTGTCAAATAATATACTTTCAGTAATTAGAAACAATTTAAGTCCAGTATATTCTGATGCCTCAAGAAAGTGTCCGAAAGGATCCTGAAAGCCAAAAACAGTAACACAACCTTTTAAAACCAAAACCTGAAAGCTGTACTTCTCCATAGTCACATAATAAAGGCTGAAATACTGACAGGTGACAGAACAGGTGTTTTATCTTGGTAGAGTAATATACACTCACCTAAAGGATTATTAGGGACACCTGTTCAATTTCTCATTGATGCAATTATCTAATCAACCAATCACATGGCAGTTGCTTCAATGCATTTAGGGGTGTGGTCCTGGTCAAGACAATCTCCTGAACTCCAAACTGAATGTCAGAATGGGAAAGAAAGGTGATTTAAGCAATTTTGAGCGTGGCATGGTTGTTGGTGCCAGACAGGCAATCTGCTCAGTTACTGGGATTTTCACGCACAACCATTTCTAGGGTTTACAAAGAATGGTGTGAAAAGGGAAAAACATCCAGTATGCGGCAGTCCTGTGGGCGAAAATGCCTTGTTGATGCTAGAGGTCAGAGGAGAATGGGCCGACTGATTCAAGCTGATAGAAGAGCAACTTTGACTGAAATAACCACTCGTTACAACCGAGGTATGCAGCAAAGCATTTGTGAAGCCACAACACGCACAACCTTGAGGCGGATGGGCTACAACAGCAGAAGACCCCACTGGGTACCACTCATCTCCACTACAAATAGGAAAAAGAGGCTACAATTTGCACAAGCTCACCAAAATTGGATATTTGAAGACTGGAAAAATGTTGCCTGGTCTGATGAGTCTCGATTTCTGTTGAGACATTCAAATGGTCAGAATTTGGCGTAAACAGAATGAGAACATGGATCCATCATGCCTTGTTACCACTGTGCAGGCTGGTGGTGGTGGTGTAATGGTGTGGGGGATGTTTTCTTGGTACACTATATGCCCCTTAGTGCCAATTGGGCATCGTTTAAATGCCACGGGCTACCTGAGCATTGTTTCTGACCATGTCCATCCCTTCATGACCACCATGTACCCATCCTCTGATGGCTACTTCCAGCAGGATAATGCACCATGTCACAAAGCTCGAATCATTTCAAATTGGTTTCTTGAACATGACAATGAGTTCATTGTACTAAAATGGCCCCCACAGTCACCAGATCTCAACCCAATAGAGCATCTTTGGGATGTGGTGGAACGGGGGCTTCGTGCCCTGGATGTGCATCCCACAAATCTCTATCAACTGCAAGATGCTATCCTATCAATATGGGCCAACATTTCTAAAGAATGCTTTCAGCACCTTGTTGAATCAATGCCACTTAGAATTAAGGCAGTTCTGAAGGCGAAAGGGGGTCAAACACCGTATTAGTATGGTGTTCCTAATAATCCTTTAGGTGAGTGTATATATTGATCTACTTTCCCCTATTGTATTATTAATATGTAGCCTTAGAATGCCTAATCTCACAGACTTACCACTGTTTATAAGGTATTATTGTATATGCCTTATCCCCAACTTCCCTTTTATATCTATAACCTCAGGCAATTAGATGTAGTAAAAAGACAAGCAGGAGTTAAGTTACACATAAAATAATGTATTACTGATAATATTCATAAATAATAACAAAATGCAAAGTACATTTGAATATTGGCAACCATACAACCTGATAAAATGGTGATGTGTAATTCAGGTGGCCCACAGACTTGTAGTTACTTAAAATGTCTCTAGTTAAGGCATCATTGGTGCTCAGCTTTCAGCCATATGTCTGTTCAAAATGGATGAAGCTGTGCTCTTCATTGTTCTTATCAGTTCATGGTGTGATGGTCTTCATCAGTTGTTAACAAGAGAAAGATACTTCTACATCATCACAGGTTAGCAAGAGAGATGCTTCTTTCATCATATGTTTGTTAGAGAGAGAGAATGTGAGGTTAAGCAAGTACATTTATAGATGTTCTCTCCAACCCCTAGAACCAATAGGACATCATGGTACTTAAAGGCCTCTGAGACAAGCCAATTCAAAACAGCCATACCTCAGACCAATGGGTGAAATAGAACATCTTAACACCTGCCCCCAAACCATATGTTAAACATCCTGGCTTCCTTGCAGGGGGGGTTGAAAGACTTTAGCAGAGAAATACTCATCAAACTGATTTGAGACACATCCCCCCAAATCCTGTCATAAAATTAGTCGTAAACGGGGGGCAAACACGACTACCTCTCACCAAAGTAACACTAAATTACATTGCTTTGCCTAGATTACAAATAAAGACATACAAAACATTTATCAAGTTATATGCAAAATCTCACATCACAACAACAGGTCAAACCGTTTTCATCTCAAGGACACTTCTGATTCCCAATAATTTTCGGTTCTCTTTTAAATGTTTGTAATTTCCGATTTGTGTCTGCATTGCTATGTCCATAAACAATTCATGAGGTCAGACACTGAAAACTACAGTCATTTATTTAAGAACAGATTGTTTCTCTCTTGTGCAGTTTTATGTTGCTTGCTCATGAGTGACATTAAATAAGTCTTTGCTATATAAGCTCCGCGGAATTTAACAAAAAATGTTGTTTATAATAAAGCAAATCAATTGACATTTGACATATATTCATCTTGGATGATTTTAATATAAATAACAGAATATTTACTATTTCAATTTAACTGTAATATCTCCATAAATATAGTATCACTATCCATTTTAAAGTATTCATTTATTTACAAAATGACTACTTAGCCTGTTCACTCCTCTACAGTTTTAAAGTAGTGATCTATCTGTCATAGATGGGTCAGTGTGTAAAATGCAAGACAGAAACTAAGAACAAAACAAAGAATCAGAAGGAACATGATGAAAATAGTCAAAAGGCCGATTGACTTACTAATGGAAAGGGAAGCAGAAAAAGGGAGCAGAAGAAAACAGCAAAGGTAGCGAATGCCACCGCAAGGAACTAAATAGGGTTGATGGCGAAATTCAGAAAAGCATTTTTCACAGTGAATATGCTGTATTCGCCACGGAGCTTGTTTGCCAGCGAATTTCCGCGAAATTTACAGTGCAGCCATCTTAAAAGAACATTTTTTTTCCAGATGCCCCATGAAGCTTTACAAAGCCAGTGTGAAATAATGCACATAATTTTCACCTAAGAGTAAGATGAGGACTGCCCCTGGATATATAACTGGCCCCTGTGTGCTGCTCAGTCTCTCGTGCAGCACCACATGGCTAATTATGTATGCTACAAGTTAAAACAAGCCTTAAACGAGCCCTCCTTCTCAAGTCAGAAAACAAATGAGATCCTGTCAAATAATAATAATGAAAGATTTATTACTATTTAAAAGGCGCTTCTGTCTTCTTAATGGAAGAAGAAAGGGCAAAGTAAAGCAGAAAATAAAAAAGGTACACCAGCTGCATGCTTAGGCATAACTTCAAATAATGTAAGAAGCCAGTCCCACACTGACAACTTGTGGCCTGGCCAATGCGTGCCCCAAAATTGGAATTCTGTGAGTGAAATAAGATATACACACACACACACACACATTATATATATATATAAACGTATTTACTTATTGCTAGTTTGTGCCCATTTGTTGTATTTTGTTTGTAGAAATTGTGTCTTCTGCATTTTATGTTGTTTAAGGCATGTTGGTGCAGTGGTTACCATGGTTGCCTTACAGCTCAGATCACATATTTGGCCACAACAATCAGTCCAGAAAAGTTGGCAGACACTTTCTTAACCCTCAGGGATACTTAAAGGTCCATCACTCCATTAAAATCCACTCAAAACTAGTTCAGCCCCCTGACTTCAGATTCATTTACATGCTCTTTTTTTTAATTTTGAGCATAACACTGAAAATTGTTCACCAATTGAGGGGACTATGATCTGTTTACAACATTTTGATCTACAGTATTTACTATGTAAAATGTTCTATCCAAAGCATTTCTTTCAGAGGTTCCTACCATCCCTTCCATATTCTGAACCTCTGAGTCACTAGGAGCCTGCCTTGGCACATGGCAGAAGACAATCCTAGATGGGAAATTATTTTTTTACACACACACAATGGACCGATTTCAGTTTAATAGTCACATACTGGAGAAACCCCACATAGACACAAGGAGACGGGTGAATTCCACAGAGACAGAACTTCAATTATGAATTGGTGAGTGAACAATGTTAATCAGTGCACCAACAAAACTTAGTACAGTTCAACAACAATATTTACTTATATAGCACATTTTCATACAAATGATGTAGCTCAAAGTGCTTTACAAGATGAAGAAAGAAAAAATATAAAAATAAAATTAGGCAATACGAATTAACAAAGAATAAAGTAAAGTCCGATGGCCAGGGAAGACAGAAAAAACAAACCAAAAAAACTCCTGGAGTAGCTTAGTTTTTACTAACAGATTAAATGACTTAATTACATAGTTCCCAGTTTAGATTTAGGTCAAACTAGACAGACTTTTTTCCATCTATCCATTATCCAACCCGCCATATCCTAACTACAGGGTCACGGGGGTCTGTTGGAGCCAATCCCAGCCAACACAGGGCGCAAGGCAGAAAACAAACCCTGGTCAGGGCGCCAGCCCACCGCAGGGCGCACGCACACACACACACACCAAGCACACACTAGGGAATCGCCAATGCACCTAACCTGCATGTGTTTGGACTGTGGGAGGAAACCGGAGTGCCCGTAGGAAACCCACGCAGACACGGGGAGAACATGCAAACTCCACGGAGGGAGGACCTGGGAAACGAACTCAAGTCTCTTAACTGCGAGGCAGTAGCGTTACCCACTGCGCCACTGTGTCGCCCACAGACTTTTTTTTTTGTCCAACTTAATTTTTTAGGTGTTGTATGTTCATTTTAGGCAATCTGTTGCATTACTGAAGCCTCTTCTACCTCCTTTCTCCAAAGTTTAGCCTATTGAAGCATACTTGACCTGTATGTCCACACATACAATCAGTGTGTGCTTCATTCCTTAAAACAATGCTGAGATAATAATCTAAGAGGCAGCAAAGTAAACTTTAATGTGGCATTAGGTTGTGCTGTGCTGTGTTAAAAATGATCAAGATAAGCAAAACTAACACTGCAACATGTATAAAATGAAGTGATGCTCTGGGTGTGACTATAGTCCCTCGTATCTATCCAGTCTAAGAAGAAAGCCCTGAACCATCACAGATGTCCAAGTTCTGATCTCCAGTGGTGTGTGGTCTTCCCATAATACCATGTTATTACACCATTACACTAAGGAAGCAGTTCTCCTGCTAAAGAGACCACTAATAGTGATGTGCCCAATGCTTTACATTGCAAGGAAATTGTCAAGAAATGTGTTATGAGAGATTACACAGACCGTGATAACGAGCTGGGGCACCACCTGGTGACCCTGTATAATTAAAAAGCAGAAAAATAAACAATAATTGCAAGGAATGTCTTTTCAGACAGGAGTTCCACATTGAACTAATCTGAAAATGGGAAAACTTCCAGTTATATGTCCTTTCATCAGGAAAAGGAGGGTCCAGGCGGACAAACACCGGACGTGACACACCTCCAGTTGGCAGAGAGTTGCCATGCACACGTGTGTGACATTGTCCATGCATGGACTCCCACCTGTCAATTGAGACTGGTTAGCTTTTTACTGAGGAAAAATCTGATTTTAACTTCCTGAACACAAGCCTGTCAATAATTTATCAAGGAAAACTTACTTTAGGTGGCTTCCATATTCAGGGTAACAACATGCCTTGACATCAGTTGTGCGGAGCATAAACACATATCTTCTTGTATTTGTCTGAGAAGTAAATGCCCATTTTCTGTGCCATAAAAAGCTTAGAAAGGTAAAAATACAGACAATGACAATAAGCAGATGCCCTTTAGAACACAAAACAGAACATCTGTGGTGAACACTTACTCAGTCGGTATGCCAAGTGACTCACAGATGACAGTGCAGAGAAATGCAGATCACACAAAATAGACTGTCCACAAATTAGGAAACCATCCCGCGGTATCAAATAAAGCAGGAGCATGTTCTGTACGGCCCTGCCTTCTGAAAAGGTTCAAATGTAATTTTCTATCTAACGTCTAAAACGCTTTTTACTACAAAATTCATTCCTTTAAAAACAGGAAAGTGCAGCCATCAAAGCCAAAGTTTACCTTTGTGGATAGGCATGTGTTTTCTTTGTTCGTGAAAGACATATTTTTTTCCAACACTGTTTCTTTTATAAATCAAGAAGTATGATGAAGTGGCTAAGGTGCTAAAATGGAAAACACAAGGCTGCAGGTTTAATATCAAAAGCAGCGAGTGCGGTTTTCTGTACTCGCTTATTCAATGGAGGCTTGAGGTGGGGATGTTCCTGTCCTGACAGCTTCAGGAGCAAGGCAAGAAATGGACCAAGTTAGCTGTGAAATGAGAATTGGTTTGGACATGTGCAGAGGAGAGATGCTGAGTATATTGGGAGAAGGATACTAAGGATAGAGCTGCCAGGAAGGAGAAAAATAGTAAGGCTTAAGAGTAGGTTTATGGATGTGGTGAGAGACGACATGCAGGTGATGAGTGTGACAGAGCAAGATATAGAGGACAGAAAGATATGGAAGAAGATGATCTGCTGTGTGCAACCCCTAACGTGAGCAGCCGAAAGAAGAAGAAGAAGCTGTGAAATGAGAACTGACTTGTGCCACAGTCACAGTGATTCCTGACTTGTGACAGAAACTACAGAACAGGCTTCTGCCATTGTATCACTAAACAAGATTAAACAAGTTTAAAATGGACTGACGCATAAAATATTAAATTGTACAGGCTTGGAATGAAAGGCAGTCTATGATGCAAAATATTTTTGTTTGACTTTACTTTGAGCAGCACAACACATGTATAGTGCTTCGCCGCAGTGAACAACATTTCAATGCTCTGTACAAATCCACGTATACGGCCGAAAAGTTAAAATATATTTTTACAGAAGAGCCAGGTTCAATAGCTTAACATCCAATGGCTTAGTCATTAAGCAGGCCAAAACACTAATATAAATATGGCGATGCTTCCACAATGCTACCCCACCCAAAATGACAGCAGCAGTAAAATTTCTTAAATGTGTGTGGCTCACAAACAAACATGCACATGTAGGGAAGGGACGACATGAAGTTAAACACAAAGTGCAAACAGAACAAAATAAATAAAAGCCTCCTTCACACAAGCCTTGGGACCCTGCTTTGTCTGCGTGGGTGGCTTGCCCTCATTTTCCCTACCAAAAAAAAAAAGAAAGAAACTTCCCACTGCTCCCTTGCCAACATGCTCATTCTGCTCCTGTGATGATGTGCTTCACTCTCTTCTGGCAGAGAGCTTCTTCCCAAATCCCAAAACTCTTGGGCCATTTTTGGCTCTTATGAATTTTTTTTTTTAGTGGATAATAAAAAATTAACAAAAGACGTTTACTATACAGCAAAACAACATTTTGTCTAAGAATCTGTGATTAAAAGGGGAGCACTATGGTACACAAACATGAGTTTTGTTATTTGCATTAGGTTTATAGTCACTTTTCCGTTCCTCTTATTCCATTCCAGGTTTGTGCTGGAGTATAGTGGCATCTCAGCAGTTAAAATAACTTCTATTTTGGGAACATTAATTTAATGTTAAAGAAGTAAAGCTACGAGGCAGGACTCAGCTTTGGGGGACTCTGGTTGATATCCTCAGTCACTCTTAGAGTTAGCGGTCTGTCTGACCATAATGCGATTACGGGTAGTGGCCAACACTGGATTTGATCTCAGAAATATGCTGCTACCCACTGTGTCTCCATATTGTTGTGCTTAAACTTCAGTTCTTTTCAAATTATTTTATAAAGTACACCACTAACTGGGTAAGCTCAAAAATCTGTATATATTTACAAAATTTATTACAATTCATATACTGCCCAAAACCTAAACACAATATAGAAATTGTGAGGCACATGTAATTAGGAAGCATCCTCAGGTAAGCAATACCACCCCGGATCGAGAGGGAGTACACTTGTTAACGCAGCATCTCTTTCCATCCACAGTTCAGGGAAACATCGTCCAGAAAATAAGTGATCGAAGTTTTGGGAGCCAGTTACACACAATCAGCCGGGACTGGAAGGAGACAGTCAGCTTCAGCTTGTTGACTTCCAGCCTCTAAGACGGACCACAGAGGAGCACAGCTTGATTTTCACTAATCTGGCACTTTCGCATTCTATTTCCTTTAGCCACTTTTCCTTCAACCAGAATGCAGTAAAATGGGACAGCTGACTCCCCGACACATTCTGTGGCTCCATGTTAGCTATTTTCACAACGTGCAAACAATTAAGCACGCGATCATGCCGAAATTAATATTGTTAGGCAAGATTCTGCAGCCTTTGTCAGCTTCTTAAGGCTCCAGTATGGAGGTATTGTAAGTAAATGATAAAGGTTGTGTTTTCTTTAAGCTAACACATACAGTACCAGTCAAAAGTTTTGACACATGCAGAAATTTGAATGTTTTTGATAGAAACTGAAGCCCATAAAGGCTACGCGCCAGCCACTTCACGTCTCTGCTGCCTGCATATGTGGATTTCACTTTCACCAAGCAACAAATCTTTTAATTCTCGCTGATACACTTCTTCATTGGGAAGAAACACTACTTTTCCCTGATGGCAACACGAATTAGACAATCTACGAGTCTCCAACTCTCTTTTCACTGTTCCGTTATTTCACAGAGTAATAATTTCCATTTGTTTGCGCTAATAATAATAATAATAATAATACATTTTATTTATACAAGGCGCCTTTCAGAGAACTCAAGGACACCGAACAAACAATAAATAAATAAATAAATAAATACATAAATAAATAAATAAATAAAAGACTAATGCCATCTTTTTTTAGACTTTTGAATTTTTTTACTTCCATTATCTTTAACCTGCTCTGCATGTGTACCGCGCCAATGTTTTTGATTTTTTTTTTATGACGTTCTACTTTGTCAATTACTCTTTGTCTTTTATTTCCAGCCCCGGGCGTGGTTAAATCTCTTGGCACAAAGTCTTGTCTCGCGGGACATGAAAGTATCTCTCTGAAAAAGTCATGTCTTGTCCCAGGATTTTTTAATTAAATTAGAGAGAGACATCATTAAGCTGATTTGAAAATACAGCCAAAAAATTACTAGTTTTTCTAATGGTTATTACTGCTTGAAGTGATTGATATTCAAATTTATTTTTCACATATAACAGCAAAGCCCCATTTTCTACAGCCATTCCTTCAGTGTCTTAATGATAAACTCCCTTAGCTTATCTTTAATTAGTCATTTATAAATTCTAATTGGTGACTAGAGACATCTTTGTAATTATTTTAGCACCACTGAAATCCGTTGATGACTTGTTTAGCAAGTCAAGAAAGTGAAGATGTTATACAAAGATGTCCATTACTGTCTTGAGGGAAGAAGGCAAACTGGATCTAACCAGTATAGAAAAAGGGGAAAGGCCCAGATGCACAAATGTGTAAGAGCCCAAGGACATCAGAGTGTGTAGTGTGAGAAAAACTTTTCAGGTCCACATTTGGCTTCTTCCTTAAATGCATGACAAATACCAGAGTCATCGACAACAGAGGAAAATCCAGAATACCCACATAAGAAAAACATACAAACTAAACAAGGACAAAACTTGTAACAAATTAGTGAGCAGCAGCACTAATTACTGTGCCACAGTGCACACACATAAATACTGTAACAGAATAACTTATCATAACCATTGTGGAAGTCCAGCCCCGGACACAGGCAGGCAGACACCGATGGTTCCAACACATACGTTTATTTACACTATATACAGTCCTCAAAACAGGCCTGAACAGCACACAGTGCCCCTGCACCAAACACCCTTAAGTCCGGGCCTTCCAATACTCCTCTACTCCTCTCCTCCGAGCTCTGTCCTCTTCCTCCCGACTCTGGCTAATGACTGGAGGGAGGCGGCCCCTTTTAAGTCCACCCGGCCATGCTCCAGGTGTCTTCTGATGAACTTCCTGCTGCACTTCCTGGTGTGGCAGAAATGCCGCATGAGCACCCGGAAGTACCCTGGTATTCCTTCCGCCAGCACCTCCAGGTGAGGTGGATGTGCTGGCATCCAGGGCTCCTTAATTGTCCGAGCGCCTCCTGGTGTTGGCCACAGGCCCCTATAGGGTTGGGCTTCCATGCTCAATTCCCGTGGCCCCAATACCAACAAAGATAGCTACCCTCTCATGGTCCAGGGGAGGCAGAGTCCCCCTCCTGGTCCTTCTAGGCATCGTGGCTGGGCACAGCCCCCAGCCGACCACCACACTATCTAAAACAGTATGTGATGAGACACAGTTATGGTGTTCCATATTTTAATAAATAATCAAGAGTCCTGGAGTGTGCAGACTCCGAACAGGTGCAGGTGCACATACCACTCTGAGGTTAACTGGGGGGCTTGGCTGATTGTGCATTCACGTGTAGATACGAGCGAGTCAATGAAATGCTTCATTCACACCTCAGAGCTGGTGGAGGATAAGGACTCCAGGACTCTAAAAATATCCAAACCTAATTATGTCATATCATCTACTGTTAAACCGTACTTCTAAAATTTTTATTATTATGCTGTCTTAAGGAATTGTTCTGTTCTGTATATTGTATTGTATTGACCCCCTACTTTTGACACCCACTGCACGCCCAACCTACCTGGAAAGGGGTCTCTCTTTGAACTCCCTTTCCCGAGGTTTCTTCCATTTTTCCATACAAGGTTTTTATTGGGAGTTTTTCCTTGTCTTCTCAGAGAGTCAAGGCTGGGGGGCTGTCAAAAGGCAGGGCCTGTTAAAGCCCATTGCGGCACTTCCTGTGTGATTTTGGGCTATACAAAAATAAACTGTATTGTATTGTATTGTACCTGCACCCTATATGGGCTATAAAGGGAGCCTGCACAGCAGAATCGGGAGATCAAAAAGATGAGAATCAGAAAAAAAAAAGAAAAGACGAAAATGAAGAAAGAAACAAGGAAGACTCCTGTCACTTCTCTGCACTGAAGTCAGATGACCAGGTGATCCACACCATGGAGAGTTCAACTACAACTGGATTAAACAAAGAGGCTTTTCTAAAATTAGAAAGGAGTGAGGGAGAATTAATGGACTTCCAGCATATGGCAGTACCAATTTAAAAGTAATCATGCTCAAAGAAAACAGCGTCTATAGGAAAGAGAAAAAAAAAAAAGAGCACAGATATCATGGAGAAGGAATAAGTGACGGAAGAAAGGAATATAATAGACAGAATGGAAGACAGACAAAAAAACAGAAACTGGAAGACAGTTCAAAAATGTGTAGAAATGTGCCAGGGGCATTTAAGGAACAGAAATTACAGTTGGGATCACTAGCCAGACCCAAACCATAATGTTTACAAGGCGTGTGGTACAGACCATATACACATTTAAAATGAGTATGCTGATAGTTTGGGTTTTTAGATGATGAAGAGAAATTATTAAAGATAGCTTGGTATGAGACTGGGGACAGGGGTAAGGAAGGTCACGCTTTAAAAAATGAAGTATTGGTAAGGATCACAAGAGCACAGTGTTGCCCGCAAGATTACCGTTGGCTTAATGTTTAGAGATGGTAAATACAAAAATTATTAAAGAGGGTGAGGAAGAGGTGGAGATGACAGCAGGAGACTGTTCAACATAAGGACTCCTCTGAATTAGAGATGGAAAAAAAATGGAAGATGCGCAGTGTGCGAAGACTGACGTCAACATCAATGTCACCAAGTGTCAAAATATCTCAATCATCTTGGGGTGGAAAAAAGATTGAGCTGCCATCAATATGAAGAGAAATATTATGGAAGATGTCAGTATGTTTATACCAAGTTGAAAAGGAGGCAAGAGGTTTCCAAAGGCAAATGAAATTAAGATTTATAAATCTGGGGAACATTAATTTCAAAGAAGGAAACAGAAGAACAGAAGGATCTATTAGAGGCCATATTCGGTTCAGTTGGAAACCAAGATATGCAGACTGATGAGGATTCCAACTGGCTCCTAAAGAGATAGTGGGCAAATGCTCAATGGTACATTTCTAAATCTGGCAAAGATAGACATCCTTCTGAATATTTATGAACAAGAGCACAAAGTTCGGTGTTTAATGGAGGAGGATTTTTACTGCTCCTAACTTCAGACTAATATTACATAGGGGAAGGTGGACAATGGAACC
Organism: Polypterus senegalus; assembly: GCF_016835505.1. Classification (NCBI taxonomy): domain Eukaryota; kingdom Metazoa; phylum Chordata; class Cladistia; order Polypteriformes; family Polypteridae; genus Polypterus; species Polypterus senegalus. Next base: position 79,116,042 of record NC_053168.1, on the reverse strand, counting down.
AGCAATGTAAAAAGGGGAATATGCTCATTTTAAGAATAACAAGCCTGCAGTAAAATAACAGTGAGAGAAAGGAGCGGAAGACTCCTTAACAATTGAAAGACATGATGATAAGTGGACGCTACAATATTCTGCAATAAAGGAGAGATGTTAATGCTCGGGTATTTAATTGAATTGGCCAGTGGTATGGATGGCGCAAATACAGACTAGCAACAGTGCAAATTTAACTGATGATCAGCAGATTTAGACTATTTAAATTTTTATCCATACAGAGTCTCAAATGTACTAAACAAACTAAAATGTGAGGAAGATTAGAGGGAGTGTTCTCACAAAAGAGCAACATAACATTTGCTCAGTCTGAATGTGGTGCAAATATTCAAGATGGCAAGGATTACCACTATAATGAAGAATAGGGCATCTTAATCAGTTTTAAAAAACCCACGCCAGCACCAATAAGTAAAACACCTGCCAAAGCAAATACCAGTTCATGAAGTCAAAGGCCTTCTCCACATCAAGTGATAGAAGCCTGTTGATTTGGACTAGGAATAGGGCTAAGTATAACATGTGCAGGATATAACAAATGCTATCTTCTAAATGACAATAATGAAAGAAACAAGTCTGCTTGGAATGAAGCCCCATGTTTATGGCCACCCTCACACATGCTGTAAAGAGCTTTGCCAGCAGTTCATCGGATAAACTGGGCATTAATTAAGACATTCAGAGAGTGAATAATCTAGTTTTAAATGGAGGGTGATCAATGAAGAATCAGCTGAAAGAGTCTGATGGAGAACACAATAGAGTTCAGCATCTGAATAAATGACAGTTGTAGTTGCTTCCAAAAAGGGAAGTCAAACTCAGCAGGCTGGGGGATTTACTGCTGTTCTGTGAAAACAGCACATCCTGAAGCTGAGAAAATGTAGCTGAGGAGTTCAACATGGGTGAATCCTTTGGAGACAGCCTGGGAAGGGTGAGGTGCTCTAAAGAATAAATTCAAAAGAGGAGGATTTACATTTTATAGAACATAATTCAAAATAAAACAAAAAAAAAAGATTATTGATTTCCAAGGCTTGGTAATGGGTCTAGCTGATTTACATTTAATGGCTGAGATGGATGTAAATGCATCACATTTCCATAGTCTTAACACCAGCAATTTACTAGGCTTAACTCTAGAAATGTATCTCTGTGTGGATCTCAATAAACTTTCTGTTAAAGCAAAGGGCTGAATACAGATCTGGTGTGTGTGATTAAAAGCTTGTGCTTCTGATTTATGGATGTGCCTCCTTCAACGATGCAATGCATTTCCAAAAATCAGAAGTTGCAGAGACAGGTACGAAATAACTCTTATTACAACTTCTGGGCACATCTTTGCCCAAGTAATGAAACATCAGCTCTGTTACACCATAAGTAGTCATGGTCATCTGTTTCCATCTAAGACCCAGGATGTCCCAAGAAGCAACAGACAGATTAACTGATGAGAATCTGAGAGATTAAACTGGAGGAAAAATCCAAAAAACAAGGATGCACCAGGTCACAGTCGCTGTGCTCCAAACCCCATCCCATCCCCTTTATCATTACTCCTCATAAGTGAAGTATCACCTTAGAATTCTGTAAGTGACAGGACATATTTTTGTACTCAGAGGTGTACAGAGAAAAGCAGACAGGACGGTAACCTGTGGAACTGCCTTTCCCAAGGTCTCTTCAATTTTTCCCTACAAAGGTTATTTTTTGGAGTTGTTCCTTGTCTCCTTAGAGAGGCAAGGCTGTCAAAAGGCAGGGCCTGTTAAAGCCCATTGCGGTACTTCTTGTGTGATTTTGGGATAATCAAAAATCGATTGTGTTGTATTGTATTGTACTCCAGTGTTGCTCCCATCCATATTAGAAACTCAGTTCTCGGGTCTCAGAAGCTACGGTCTGCCCGACAGGTAGTCCATTATTCAGGACACCATAGGCTCACTCATATCTCTGAGTTTACCCCTTAACAGGGATGACCAGATGGCACTGAAGGCACTGGAGAAATCAAAAAACATAATCCTCACAGTGCTGCCAGCTTGGTCTGGGTTAGAATAATAGAGTAGCTCAGAAGCAATGCAGTGGGCACTGTTGTCACACAGGTCTGAGGATTTGGGCTTAATGGTCAGACCAGGGTTCTCAGGTATCAAACCTTGCTTAGATTCTAAATCAAAAGTTTTCTAACGTGAGAAAGGTAAAAACAGAATATGCTCAAAAAACTTTAGATTTATAAAGATGTATGCACTACATCCGAAATCTACTTAAGAACATGCAAAGGTGCACATGCTTTTAGCTTCTCCCTGTCACCCTCTGCCAGTAAGCATTAGGGTGGATTTGGGAGCATGCGCTAATAGAACGATGAACCACCTGGACTGGGACTCAAGTGCAATGGGTGACACCTCAGCACCACACTGAATCATGATGGTTTAAAAAAACACACTTTTTGAATATTCACAACCTAAACACCATATACTGTATATGTGGTCATGTTGCTGAGGGAGATCTTTACTTTCAAATGATGGGAGAACACAGAAAATGAAACTTCAGTGAATGTGAGCTTGAGGTATTACTGACATTTGGCAGAGATTAAGGAGTGACCATTAGACCTTCAAATAGATGCTTTTTGTTATTAAATCCATCCATCCATCCATCCTCTTCCGCTTATCCGAGGTCGGGTCGCGGGGGTAGCAGCTTAAGCAGAGAGGCCCAGACTTCCCTCTCCCGGCCACTTCTTCCAGCTCTTCCGGGAGAATCCCAAGGCGTTCCCAGGCCAGCCGGGAGACATAGTCCCTCCAGCGTGTCCTGTGTCTTCCCCGGGGCCTCCTCCTCGTTGGACGTGCCCGGAACACCTCACCAGGGAGGCGTCCAGGAGGCATCCTGATCAGATGCCCGAGCCACCTCATCTGACTCCTCTCGATGCGGAGGAGCAGTGGCTCTACTCTGAGCCCCTCCTGGATGACTGAGCTTCTCACCCTATCTTTAAGGGAAAGCCCAGACACCCTGCGGAGGAAACTCATTTCAGCCGCTTGTATTCGCGATCTCGTTCTTTCGGTCACTACCCATAGCTCATGACCATAGGTGAGGGTAGGAGCGTAGATCGACTGGTAAATTGAGAGCTTTGCCTTATGGCTCAGCTCCTTTTTCACCATGACAGACCGATGCAGAGCCCGCATCACCGCAGATGCCGCACCGATCCGCCTGTCGATCTCACGCTCCATTCTTCCCTCACTCGTGAACAAGACCCCGAGATACTTGAACACTTCCACTTGGGGCAGGATCTCTCCCCCAACCCTGAGAGGGCACTCCACCCTTTTCCGGCTGAGGACCATGCTCTCGGATTTGGAGGTGCTGATTCTCATCCCAGCCGCTTCACACTCAGCTGCTAACCGATCCAGAGAGAGCTGAAGATCACGGCCTGATGAAGCAAACAGGACAACATCATCTGCAAAAAGCAGTGACCCAATCCTGAGTCCACCAAACCGGACCCCTTCAACACCCTGGCTGCGCCTAGAAATTCTGTCCATAAATGAACAGAATCGGTGACAAAGGGCAGCCCTGGCGGAGTCCAACTCTCACTGGAAACGGGCTCGACTTACTGCCGGCAATGCGGACCAAGCTCTGACACCGGTTGTACAGAGACCGAACAGCTCTTATCAGGGGTCCGTACCCCATACTCCCGAGCACCCCCACAGGATTCCCGAGGGACACGGTCAAATGCCTTTTCCAAGTCCACAAAACACATGTAGACCGGTCGGGCAAACTCCCATGCACCCTCCAGGACTCTGCTAAGGGTGAAGAGCTGGTCCACTGTTCCGCGACCAGGACGAAAACCACACTGTTCCTCCTGAATCCGAGGTTCAACTATCTGACGGACCTTCCTCTCCAGAACCCCCGAATAGACTTTTCCAGGGAGGCTGAGGAGTGTGATCCCTCTATAGTTGGAACACACCCTCCGGTCCCCTTTTTAAAGAGGGGGACCACCACCCGGTCTGCCAATCCAGAGGCACTGTCCCCGATATCCATGTGATGTTGCAGAGACGTGTCAACCAAGACAGTCCTACAACATCCAGAGCCTTAAGGAACTCCGGGCGTATCTCATCCACCCCCGGGGCCCTGCCACCAAGGAGTTTTTTGACCACCTCGGTGACTTCAGTCCCAGAGATAGGAGAGCCCACCTCAGAGTCCCCAGGCTCTGCTTCCTCATTGGAAGGCATGTTAGTGGGATTGGTTCCAGAGTCCAAGCTGTGCGTCGAGGTGAGTCTGACTATATCTAGCCGGAACCTCTCAACCTCGTGCACTAGCTCAGGCTCCTTCCCCTTCAGAGAGGTGACATTCCACGTTCCAAGAGCCAGTTTCTGTAGCTGAGGATCAGACATCCAAGGTCCCCGCCTTCGGCCACCACCCAACTCACACTGCACCCAACCTCCTTGGCCCCTCCTATAGGTGGTGAGCCCATGGGGAGGAGGACCCACGTTACCTCTTCGGGCTGTGCCCGGCCGAGCCCCATGGGAGCAGGCCCGGCCACCAGGCGCTCGCCATCGAGCCCCACCTCCAGGCCTGGCTCCAGAGGGGGGCCCCGGTGACCCGCGTCCGGGCAAGGGAAAACGTCGTCCAAGGTTTTTATTCTTCATTAGAGGTTTATCGAACCGCTCTTTGTCTCATCCCTCACCTAGGACCAGTTTGCCTTGGTGGTTCTACCAGGCATAAAGCCCCGGACAACATAGCTCCTAGGATCATTGGGACACGCAAAACCTCCACCACAATAAGATGACGGTTATTAAAGTAAATCTTAAATCAAGGGTACTTTTTCCTCCATTTTTAAGGCCACCGTAAATGTAACTATGTTAATCAGCGGTAATGCAGTGATAGACCTACCGTCTCATAGTAAGGAGTCTGGGGGTCGCTCCATCTGTGGGTTTGCTTTGATTTCCTCCCACAGTCCAAAGACATGAAGGTTAGATGAATTGATAAACTGTCCCCTGATGTGTGTGTGTGTGCATGCCTGGCACTAATGCCGGTCTATACAAATAGCAGCATTGTTGTCAGCAAATCTTTATCACACAGCATACTGTACATACCACTGTGACAAAAGTTTATGAAAATTGTTATCTGAGGAAGGAAATAAATAACAGAAAATGCTAAGTCACATCCAATTACTGCAGAACGTGTACATTTTCTAACTTCTTAAAACAAGTATTTGTGTCCTTTTTCATGATGATGACTGACTTATAAGCCAGTTTAGATTTCCTGGAGCCATCCTGCATGCTGAATTGGAGCCTACAGAAATTACGTGATCCCCATTTTCTTAAGTGTTTAGAACAACCACGTTTAGAAAATGAGCCATCACCTTATCGTGGTGGAGGGGTTTGCGTGTCCCAATGATCCTAGGAGCTATGTTGTCCGGGGCTTTATGCCCCTGGTAGGGCCACCCAAGGCAAACTGGTCCTAGGTGAGGGATGAGACAAAGAACGGTTCCAAACCTCCAATGAAGAATAAAAACTGTGGACGACGTTTTCCCTTGCCCGGACGCTGGGTCACCGGGGCCCCCTCTGGAGCCAGGCCTGGGGGTGGGGCTCGATGGCGAGCGCCTGGTGGCCGGGCCTGCACCCATGGGGCTCGGCCGGGCACAGCCCGAAGAGGTAACGTGGGTCCTCCTTCCCATGGGCTCACCACCTATGGGAGGGGCCAAGGAGGTCGGGTGCAGTGTGAGTTGGGGAAGACCCAGGACACGCTGGAGGGACTATGTCTCCCGGCTGGCCTGGGAACGCCTTGGGATTCTCCCGGAAGAGCTGGAAGAAGTGGCCGGGGAGAGGGAAGTCTGGGCTTCTCTGCTTAAGCTGCTACTCCCGCGACCCGACCTTGGATAAGCGGAACAGGATGGATGGATGAATGGATGGATAGGTGGATGGATGGACGGACATCACAGAGTAGCTGACATGCCATTGAAATTATGAAACCAGACTTTCTGTTCACTTCATTCTCCTGACGCCTGGAGTCTCTAAAATGCCAACACCAAAAATTCTGCCTAGGATGGAGACTTTCCACAACTTTATAAGCCAATTTCCATGTAAAATTCATGCTTTATAAATTCCAACTTTTGGGTAAGAAACGGCTGTAAGAAAAGGCTTATATACATTTCTAAGCATACATACTGTAAGTTTTATACATGAGGTCCCCGTTATTTCTGGAAGATTAAAAATTTGGCTTTGTGTGAATGTTTTTGTGTGGGTGAATGGGTACATAAGTGTAAAAAAAGAAAAGAAAAACAAAAAAATCTAGACAGAAATCTCTTTACAAATAAAACACTTAGGGGACAGCTTAAGGGCTCCTGGTGAAGGGTAATTCCAGGGGTCGGCACTCAGTGATTAACGCCAAGACTGATGGCTTTTTCACCACTGATGTCAGTTCCATTGTCTGTCCTCCTGGACCCGCTTCTTCTTGCCAGACACCAACATAACTGGAAGCTCTGCCATTTTGAGCAGTCAGAGCCAGACTCCCATTTGAAAAGATATTCTCTTTAATGCTGCTTCCTCCTGTTTATTTTGTTTTTCAATTGCAATTATAAAGGGTTTACCTACGGGTGCCCCAACACTCCTTATATTGTGTTACACACAGTTCTATCCAACTGACCTGCAGTTAAATCTAAACATTTGGGAAAATAACAAAAATACACAAACATTAAAAAACAAGAAATACTTTGGAAATTTTGCATATAACGTAGAAAAGAAAACATTTCACCCATAACAAGATTATTTTAGCATAACTTCTAATGTGAGATCTAGAGATTGGGTCTTCCAGCATACATCTAGCTGCATGTACCCTTGGTTATGTTTAGCTTAAAGATCAGACCTAATGGTAACATGCTGACCCAGGGTCAAGGTAGTAAAACATAAGTCAAAGACCAGAAATTGGTGGCAGAAATTGGTTTGTGGGACATTATTATCATGCCTGTGCTGAGGAAGGAGTTCAGACTCAAGCTTTAGGTTGAAAAGAAGTTGTGATATTTATTTGGCCTCACCTCCATGCATTGCATCAAAACTTGAGCTGGCAAATACTTTTGCTTGCGATTCATGCTGGGTACTACGCCTGTTTGACCTTGGTAGATTTTAGCATTGCTTTTGACATGATTGACCATGCCCTCTTGATAGATCAGTTACAGCATGTGGTAGACATCAAAGGCACATCCCTTACTTGGTTTAAATGCTATTTTAAGGACAGATCTTTCTTCCTAACTATTGATAAGTTTTCTCTTTCCTCTGCTACTATGACATGAGTTTGAGTCCCATTTTCGCCCCTACACTTTATATGCTCCCTCTTCAATCAATTATTCAGCATCATGATCTTGCATCTTGTATCTGGATAACAACCAGATGGATCTTCTTCTGAGGCCATATAATATGAGTTTGGAAACTAAATGTTTTGACTACTCCAAGACTATATGGTTGCGAGACATGGATGCTATCCACTGACCTGAGACAAAGATTGGGCTCTTTCAGTACTGTGTCTCCCACTTGTTTGACTTTGTGCCGAATGAGCAGTTGCTCATGGAGTCCCGACTGAGGTACATTACCTGAGTTGTGACGGTGCATCAGTTATGGCACTTACGGCCATGTGACATGTTTCCCCAAGGTTGATCCGGTTCTCAGGGTCCTCAGTGTTGATGGCCCAAGCGGCTGGACCAGGCCAAAGGGACACCACATAACACTTGGCTGCAGCAGACAGATGGTCATTTTGAGAAGGCGGGACTGGACCAATCCTGTGCTGCTTCATCATGTGGTGGGGGCAGCAACACGCTGTGCCAGTGCATGCTCCCCAATCTGACCTGACCTAAGAATATTAAATGCTGAATAGCAAATAAATTTCTACAGCTAGAAGAAAATACGACAGTAATAGTGCTTCTTTGTCCTCCAGCTTCTATCAGTGGTCTTGCTAATAACATTGGTCCTCTTTCCCTACATATTAAAACACATGCTAAAAATTCTGGGGTGATTTTTTTTACTCCTCCATCTGTTTTGACAGATAGATAAATGCAATGGTCAATGGTAGTTTCTTCCATCTTAGAAACAAAGCTAAAATTAAGCCATTTCTATTTGCTAAAAAACCTGGAAGCCATTATTCCTGTTTTTATTTTGAATCAGTTGAACTACTGTAACTCATTATACTTTGGTCTCAGTTAGTCCTCTTTAGCTTGGCTGCAACTGGTTCAAACTGTGGTGGCCAGGTTATTGACAGGCACCCAAAAAGAGGGAAGACATTGCTCCAGTTTTGGCCTTTCTTTGTTGGCTGGCTGTTTTGTCTGAGTTTAACATTCCTTTGGTTTGTGTTTAAAGCCATAAATAACATGGCTCTTCCCTTTACCTCAGATCTTCTTTTTAAGTATTCAACCACTTAGATGCTCAGATCTTCTTCCCAGCCTCTTTTGTGGGTGCCATGCTCTCGTCGCATACAATCAAGCTTTTTCAGCGACTGCCCCAAAACTTTGGAATGCACTACCTCTAGATGTCAGAACCAGTTACAATGATCTTACATTTAATTACTGCCTGTGTGTCACCTTCTAAGGGCCCGTTTATACTTCACGCTCAGAACGGGTACACACACATCATGGCTGCCACTTGATCCCAGCATTCATTTGCTGCATCCTCTGAGCACATCCTCAGAAATTTGACGCATGCACGAGTTGCAGTACCAGCAAAAATTCGGTGAGCACAGTATGATCAAGATGGAACTTGACGTCAGTCTCTGTTTACTATCTAAATGTGACAGAAGTCTGCTTTGCAGATCCCCCAGGATCGATGTGCCTGCTTTGATTTTTGATGAATTGTTCGATGTGGTGAAGGAAAATGCCGACATATAAATGAACTCGTAGTGCTTTTATATACAAGCGTCGCATATTCCCCAACATAATGATATAATACATTTTAAAAGTCTCACATACCTTCTTCTGTGCCGTCTTTTTACTTTTTGCACCTTCACAACAGCATCAGAATATACAGCAATGTATTTGAGCCACAGAGAGAAAAATTAAAGACATGGTGAAAAGGGGTATTTTGTGATTAAAGTGAAAATTTTGGCTTTAATCTTGAAATGTCCATGTTAACCTCGTAGTTTACTTTATCATTAAAGCAGGCCATCATAAAACATCATCTTTAAATCGACCCAGTTGTTAATCACTATGTGCTTCTGGGGCTTCCTTCTGCATTGACAGCAGCAGCAAGCAGTAATCACAAAACAGAACATATTACATTTATGATATTCCAGCTCTCTGCACAATTAGAATCCTTAAGATTTATACTTTATATCACTTTCATGGTGAAATGCATTAAAGTATGAATATTATATTTTACAGGTAAGTCGTTAACTTCATTTAAATAATGAATACTGTTAATAATTATACATGGTAGCAGAGCCGCGTCCCTGGTGTTCCCTGCCTGGAGTTTGCATGTTTTCCTGGTGGGTTTCCACAGTATGCTCTGGTTTCCTTCCAAAGACAAGAAGGTTTGGGGATTTGGTGATGTTAAAATTACACTAGTGTATGTGTATGCTTGTATTCGCCTTGCGATGAGCTGATGCTCCGTCTAGGAATTGTTTCTGTCTTGTGCCTGAAGCTTGCCAGAATGGGCGCATCCTCAGATTGATAGATGTAATCATTAAATATCCTTTTCAGAGATATTGTGGCAAGGTGTCCTCGGAATTTAATGTATATTCCAGGCAATTCACAACACAGCGAAGCCGAAAGTTTTCTCACCGACATGATGTCTTGCACTGCCACCTGGTGGAATCTTCCAGATTTACGTAAAGTACGCGAGCAAGTATAAACAGTACAACGCTTGTGTAGCAGTAGCGTTCGCTGGAGCACGTGTCACATCACATAAAGTATAAACCAGGCCTTACTCTGGCTTTTGGGGATGTAGGATAATGTGTTTGCTTATGATGTCTGTCGTGCGCATGGGAATGTCCTTTTGTTTGGTTTATGGTTTAACCTAGTGTTTATGTATCATAATATAGTAACTGTGGTTTATCACTTATATTATTTTTTAATTTGTTTTTACTTTGAACGTCAGAACATTAGAAAAACTAAGATAAGAACAGGCCATTTAGACCAACAAAGTTCACCAGTTCTATTCATTTAATTCATTCAAAATAACATCAAGTGCTTTGTACAGCACTTTGTTTAGCCATTGTTTGTTTTAAATGAGTTTTATAAATGCATTTGGAATTTGGAGACTGGGGAAGCCATATGTGAGTAAACGCTTACTTACAAATCCACATCTCTTGAAGTTTTCACCAGTGAATGAGAGGATAGCATAAACTGTGACTTTCCCAAGAAGAAAGTTTTGACTGCTCATTGTGCAAATGTAGTTAAAACCTGTATAGAGGACTTGGCTTTCTTAAAGACGCTGGGTTCAAGCCAGAAAAATGTCCTGTCATTAGACTTACTGGGAGAGGTATGGTAAACACTCCTGTAAGAATGACGAGGAAGGGTCTTATTTGGAAAAAAAGCCTGTTCTCAATCAAAAAGGTGAACAGGATGTTATAAATTTAATCATGAATTTATCAAAGCAAACATACTTTCAAATGCAAGATTTGTCGTAAGCGTACCTGTAACCAGAGCACCTCTGGACAAAGATCAATAACCACTCTAGTTATCTCATTTGATCTGAGGCCTTATGCTCTGGATTCTGGACTAAAGTGAGGTGCTGAATGTTCATCTGAATCCCCTCATGGTGGAATGCTGCAGATCAAAGTGACAATGAGGGTGTCCCAGTAGGGCTTAGCAGATTTATTGTTGAAAAATCAATTCTGAAAGAAATTCTCTTGCATCTTGAGGGAGGACTGTGATCTAGAATCTAGACTTTTTTTATAGATCTATTAGTGGAGGCAAATGTCAAGGTGTAAATGACCACAAAGTCACTTGGCAATCTATATGCATTTTTTTAGTATATAATGGCTTTGGACACTGAAAGTTTTGAAGGTAGTACTTTTGTAGTTTCACTGTCACTCACCCAAATGCATTGGTCTTATTTCAGGCTTGTTTTAGGTTGTTACAAAACTTACTATCTTTAATTTGACTCAATACTGCTTTGTTTCAGTTATGTTATATTTCACTGAGGGCAGGAGAGTTTACAGGCTTCTTTGGCATTTCATTTACAGTATGTTGTGTTTAAATGTTGGTTCATTTCTAGGCTAACTGAAAGTGAAGAGATACTGAAAAGCAAATGCTGGTTTTCATGGTGCTGGATATAAAGATTAATGACAAAATAAATTTAAAACACCCATTAGGGACTTTAAATCTTGATAATAAGTGCCAAGAGCTGCTATATAAGGAGTTTTAGGCCAAAAGGTGGCTGTATCAATCTGTCATGACAGCATTGGTGGGTGCAAAATACGAGGAGAGTCGTCTTGTTAAGTAAAGATGCCTTCCACACCAAGGCCAAGAGGTTTATGTCAAGACCACTGTGAACGACAAATGTACCTAGCCTGTAGATCTTTAGGTATATGGGACGAAAATTCCACACAGATACAGGGATAATTTGCAAACTCAAAGCACACCAAAACCAGGTGTAATAGTGCGGCCTTCATCCCAGGTTGTTGGATCCATGAGAGGTCAGCACAGCCTATTGCTCTACCATATTAGCTGGATGAACCCATACCCTCTTATAATGTCATCCTTCATTGAGACTCCTGAGCCCTGGTGTGTACGTCAAGGGTGATGAAGTTGTAAAGGTCCTGGAGCTAACTGCTCTTTTCCACGTAGAGCTGATTCTGAGATGGCCCCTCTTGCCACCTCTCTTTATGCTGTGCACCCCAAAAATCTACTTTCAGGACATTGACTATATGGCAGGCACTACTGTCCCCTGCTAGAACCTGCTTGCATAGCCTGGCACAGAACTGACCAGTATGTTCACCATTTTCCTTAGAGGGTCCATGCTTTTTAAAAATTGCTGTCTATGTGGAGTTTGCATGTTCCCCCTCATGTACTGTACATGAGTGTGGACATGTTTTGTGATAAACTGGCACTCTTTCCAGTGATTCAAAACTTTCACTTATTATGTGTTTTTACTTGCTACTAATTCCATTTTTCATATTACGCTCAAGCCACACAACTTACAGGTGCATTCAATGTTGGTTCCTACTTTAGTATCTTAGTACATTTCTTCCCTAAGGCACCAATATATACACGCTACAGGTATAAATAGCTACAGTTCATAGTGTAAACATGGACTTACTTTTGCACACATATACAGCAAATAATGAATATAATGATATACCGTATAAAAAGGGTGATAACGAAATTCAGCAGTGATTTGTTACAAGGAAACACTTTACTGGAGCACCAAAAGGGGCATGGCCTCAGCGTGGACTTCTTATCACTGTGACTGCTTTCTCACTTTGAGGGCCTTACTACGCCACACTTTCATCAGGATTTTAACAAGGAAACATTTCTGAGAGAATAACCAATTGGACAAAAATAATTCAATAAATGGGCTGAATATTAGCAGAAGCTTCCTCTGAGAGTGTCGATAAAGTGCATCTCTGCTTGGTACTCTGTTTTTCATATTTCAATGCAATTCACAGGGAGGCCAGGGTTAACTCAGACTTTTTACTGTCTCTTTGCATTATCCCACTACAACAAGAAAAACACAAAAACAAACTATTTATAGTTATGAATATAGTTAAGTATATGGGTTGGCATGGTAGTATTGTAGGTTGGCACAGTAGTATGGTGGTTTTCTCACAAGTCATATCACGTCACTTTTACCCCACTTAATCCAGACCAGGTTAATGGAGGGACTGGAGTCTATCCCACTTAGCACATGGCAGGAACAAATCCTTGACAGGGTGCCAGTCCACCACAGGGTGAACACACACACACACACACACTCACACAACAAACACACACTAGGGCCAATTTAGCATCAGTTTTCTAAATAGTTCGGAAGAATAAACTCTGACCCATGCATTGTCTTTGTGGAAAATACACTTGCTCTCTGTACCTGTGTGGATTTTAATCCAGTTACGCTGGTTTTCCTTCCACCTTCAAAGATGTGTCAATATTAGTTAATGAGTGGCTGTAAATTGGCCTAGTATGAGTGACAGCTTGTGTGCCATGAGTAAGCCCTCTGATGGACTGGTGTCTTGTCCAGAGATGCCACCTGACTAACAATACATCAGATTTGACTCCATCCACCACTGAAGTGGATTGAACGGGTTTAGTATTGGACAAAAATCTAGAAATATATAGGTCTATTCACAAGATATAATATACGGGTGGTGTTAAAAAAGTTTTGAGCCTGAACCTCTAGTAGTTAAAAATCAGATCCTGTGTACTGATATGCATGAACTATACGTTTCTAGCATTTGTGGTTTCCACTTGTTTCTTGTTTCAATCACCATGAATGCTTAAAAATCAACAAATCAAGCATCATGTTATCTTTGAGTGTGGCATAGGAGGACTGAGATACTTTGATCTTTAAAAATGCTTCAAACATTTTGAGTTTGCTATTCCACAAAGCATCTGCTGATGTGAAGTATGCCTTGCAGAAAAGAGATTTCAGACAATCTATGGTCAAGAGTTGCTGATTTGCATAAAGTTGGAAGAGTTACAAGGTAATTTCAAAGAGTATAGATATTCATTAGTCCACAAATTGTGAGTGATTTGAGATGATCTAGCACTGTGACTATTCTCCCTAGAAGTGGGCACCCAGCATAGATGACTTGAAAAGCACAACACAGAAAAATGTGAGGTAAAAATGAACACTACAGTAGCTCCTCAAGACTTAGGGGATTAATAGGAACAGGTTAACATCTCTTTTCATGAGTTTACCATATGCAAAACACTGAACGGGCATGGTGTCCATGGCAGAACAAGAAGGAAGCTGCTGCTCTCCAAAATAAATCATACCTGAAGCTGGCTAAAGACCACCTTGACACTCTACAATACCATTGGTGAAATCCAAAGCACACAAACAAGAACAGAGAAGTACAGTGGAGGGAGCATCATGACTTGGGCCTGCTGCCTTGCAGAGTGGACAGCTTGCCATCATTATGCTTGAGCATAATGAATTCCCAAGTTTATCAAGGTATCCTACAGGTTGGCTACCTACATTTTCAGCTCAATGGAAGTTGAGTGATGCGGCAGAAAAAAAACCCTAAACATCAAAGTAAATCTAATACAGAATGGCTTAAAAAAAAAAAGAAAATAAGTGTCCTAGTCAGAGGCCAGACCTTAACTAAATGGAGATGCTGTGGAATGACATCAAGCGAGCCATTCAAAAGAGACATTTAAAGATATGGCTGAGCTGAGACTGTTCTCCAAGGAAGACAGTGACATAAAGGTTAGGAGTACACACCGATATACTGCATTGCTGCACCCACCACATGACGAACCAACTCAGAGTCCTAGATAGGGACCCGAGTGTAGCCATGCAATGGGTGACATGGTCCCAGATTCTTCCTGAACATTGTGCAGGTCTGATTCACAGCTACTGGAAGGGCTTGTTTGAGGTTATTACTGCCAAAGGAGGCTTGACTAGTTATTAAAACCAAGGGTTCACTTACCTTTTTAACAGCACACTGTGAATATTGGATGGGTGAGTTCAATAAAGACATGTGTCTGTGTTATTAGTGTAAGTATATTGTGCATATCTATACTTGTGGCAGTTTATAACCAATTAATGCAGAACACCAGGTAATTTATAGGGTTCCCATACTTTTTCTTGCCACTGTAATTGAAAATTAATTTGAGCTTCAAGTTTAGAACGTTTTGATCAAGCCTCAGATGCATATGCATACTCCTCCAAATGCAGGTCTTTTATATGGGGTCAACAGCTTTAACATAGCAGAAAGCAATTCACCACATTGCAGGTGATGCCCTTATCTTGACGTTTTCAATCTGTATTTTTGGATATGTTTGAAAGCATGAATAATAAATTATCCTGGAGAAAACTGGAGGAGTAATAAACATATTTTATGAAGCCTGGCAGTCACTCTAAATTGTTGATATAAATTCTACCTTTTAATTTGCCCCTGTGAAATTCATTCAATATCCTGAGGTAGTTGTTTCTCAGACCCGACAGCTTAGTCTTAATTTGCCCCTGACTTGTGCCTTCAGCATAATGAAAGCTATACTGATGTACAACAGAAAAACCAAAATATTGGGCCTGGAAAAATACAATGAAATAGCTGTCATAGCAGCTCACATTGCAGTTATGTAACTGTAATATGAATCACTTGGGTAGACAGGATGTACAGCATAAAACCAAAGATTTCATTTTGGCTGATTTTACCAGGCTGTGACTTTTTTTTTTGTTTGTTTCCTTTTCTTATACTGTTTCTGAGTTGGGTAAAGGAAGAAAGGATGAGCCACACACAGTGACTCAGATGCCATAAGCAAGATCTCACCTCAGTGTCATTATTCAGGTTCCAGAGATCCAAGCGGCCCATTCCATCCACACAGGCAAAAAGCGCAGGATGCACTGGCGACCACATGACGTCGTAGACATAGTCAGCGTTGTCTTCAAAGGAGTACAGCGGCTTGTTGTGCTGTAAGGCAGAGAGAGCAAGAAGACTTAGTGGCGCTACTGCAGCCTAGGGCTGTCTGGCAAGACTAATTAAAAACCCTGCACACTTGCAAAGTGTCATAAAAGCAGCAGATGAAAGTCCTGCAAAGGTGTACTGTAACCTTAATGTAACAGCTGTCTGGTGAGCTAGAGGAAGGAAAAAAAGCAAGCAGAAGACAAAAGTGTGGGGAGGGGTGATGGGACTCAGATGTATTGCTCAACTGATCCTGGAGATACATGGGAAGTGCTGCTCTGCATATTCTGACTTTTTTTTTTTCTTTACAGAACTTGTGAGCTGGAATGTAAAAATGACTGACATTGTATGAGGTAGGTGGTGGTGGTGATGGGGGGCGGATTCAGGACAACCTGATAGACATTATGTGAATCACACAGGCTGAGGAATGCACCCATGGCGCCTCCACAGAGCAGACAGAGACTGCCATCTGGAGCGCGCTTCAGCACACTGCAAAATATCCGGCAGAAATACTTATGCACCATAATTGGAGCTTCCATGTCACTAAACTGTCTCTGAACAATATTCATGACTGGATCACACTAAAAGTGCTCAGGAGGTGTTTACATAGTAGTTTAACAAGATCTGCATTCGTTCATTGAGTTATTAAATGTCTTAGTCCTTGTCAGCTTACTAGTTGTTCTAAATTGCTACCACGGCATTCTGACAATGCATGCTTTGTGTAATGAATGCTGTAAAACTGTGAAAGAAACACTTTGGCTTTGATTCAGCTGATCTAATCAAAAGAGCTGTTAACACTTCTCTCTGGATTTTAAGCACTTTTAAATTGTAAAGGACAAACATTCATGTTACTGTGTCTCTGTAAAGGTGGCTATAGCCCACCACAAAAAAGAGGTGATGTTCAATGGTACAGAAGCCTCCTGCGGCCATAAATCTGCCAGTATTTAATAAGCAACAAAAATATGGCTCACTGAGGGAAGACCTTCTTCAGGCTTGTTGAATATTATTTCCACACAAAACAAGATTTTTTTTTTTTTTGTAAATCCAGGCGGCGCCATCAAATTAGAGAGACTGTTTACTTCCCCAACAAAACTGATGCACACATGCATGTTAGAACTGGATTTGCAAAGGAAAAAAAAAAAAAACAGCTTAGAAATGTCAGGCGCCCAAGCCAGCAGTGTTGTCTTCTTTAGTTAGACTCTTCCATTGCTGCCCAGCAGGTGGTAACCAGCTGGGCAGAGCAGACAATACTTCCCTTTCCCCAATAAGTCTCTAATATCTCTTTGGGTAATACTAGATAGAGAAATAGCTCCCACCAGTGTGTTCTGTCTCGTAAACCTTTCTTTCTTAACACCTAGGGAGTTCATCTTTACCAGATGAACAAAGCACCTTGTCTTGACCAGGGGCAGCATATCCATGTTATTTACTCACTTGGATGCTTACTTCCTCACCATTTCATAGCATCTAAATCCAATAACCCTATAGAGAAACCTAATTTCATGCTCTTCTTGCTCAATTTTGATTTTTTTAGTTACTGTCCAAATTTGAGGTCATACATGACTCTGGGCTGTAGATGAGCTTCATTAGAGGACTTAACCTCTACCTCACTACCCATGCCCAGTACAATGCTGTCAGTACTACTTCCACTGTACTGACCAATTGGTTGATCTCCTCCTCCGTTCTAGATTCACTACTGAAAAAGACTAAGGAACTCAGATTCCTCCATTTGCGGCATTTGTTCGACTCGTTGGGGGTAAACCATTGCACTCTAAGAAAGGATCACAATCTGACAATTAGAGGCGCTAATTCACTCTGAAATCACAGCCCAGTGAGACTAATAGGATACTTTCTTTCAACTCTCAAACTGAATATCCTCTAAGGATGCACCTTGATGTTTTGTACATGAGAATCATAAATCAGGAAGGAGGCATGAAGCACCCTCGTGTCCACATTAGGCAGCAAACACTTAATTTTGCAAATGCTGACACAGCACACGTTCTGAAAGAAGATTAAATCATTTTGATAAGAACAAGCTGTTCAACCCAACAAAGCTTCTATTCACTTAATTTCTCCATAATGACATCAAGTAGAGTTGTGAAGGTCCATAAAGTCCTACTCTATACTATACTAGTACAAGGAGGGAGCAGCAACGACTCCTTATTATCTTCCAGAAATCATGAATGGTCTCCAGGTGAAGAAAACACATTTAGGCTTTATTACCAACTCGCCACAACCCCTGTGATGTCTGAGTATGTATGCAGAGTTGATTCTATATTCCAAAAGCAGGATGTATTTCAAATTGCTCTTTTTGAAACTGAGGCTCAACTATTGGTTAGGAACTCCATTGAAGCACCGTGGCACAGGTTTTCAAGAGAAGACCCCAACTTTAAAAATGATGACAGCCAACACAGCTTGCCCATGTAGAGGTTCTACTTCATCTTCAATCCTTTATTAATACCAAGACACTGCAATGGTATCTGGTATTTTCACCAGTTCCAGAAACTTTGGAGTTTTGAATTTTTCAGCCAGTGACCACCACTTTGCACAGTGACTTGACTTCTCCAGAAACCTCTGGTATCTCTTCACTGAGGAGGGCATGCAAGGAGTTCCTTAAATGTTTCTTTCATTCCATGGACAATATTAACAGAAAAACCTGTATAATGAATTGAGTCATGGAAAGGCTTTATAAAAACCACATTGAAGCCTACTAAAGATATTACTTCTGGTTTCAGCAGCCTCTCTTTCTTCAGGCAATATGAACACAAAGACGATAACACCAAGAAGATACCAGGTGGGAAAAATTGAACTATGAGCTTCCATACTGCTAAAATAATTGCACTGAATGGTTTCTTCTCAGAAAGACCTTCCCCAAGTAGGATAGTTCAAGAATAATGGAGTTTTGTTTATGAATGAGGATAGATAAAATTATAAAATTTACTAACAAATCAGTGCAGTAACACTGGGTTTTCAAACATTATTCTAGATTGTGCTGGTAAACTTTGAACTAAGACCTCAGTCAAGGTGCTCAGTTTGCTGGTCAATGCAACCAGTAATGTTACCTATCTGTTCTTATCAATGGTCATGGGGTCTGGGTAGTGATTGAAAGAATAAGAATGCAAGTGTAAGCAAGCAACCAAAAAAAAAAAAAGACAATCCATGACAGGGTGTGAACGTTGAAAAATAAATGGCATTTCTGGGACAAGATAAGTAAAGTGCTTTTGGCGTGTCCTGTACTGAGAAGGCCCCCAAGAAAAAATACTACCATGGTCCACTAGGAGAAGAACCATGGAAAGAAACAAGACAGACACACCTGAGGGATTGTATCTCTTGAGATAAGGTTGCCAAATCTGTCCTGTTCAGTGCCTTGGCAACACCACCATCACCAGGACAAACAGGCAGAAAATCAAGTAAAGGGAGTAGTAAACATAATTTCAGAGTCAGAGTTGTGAGCAAGATTTTTAAAATGAGGGAACTGTGGGGAAAGTTTGATGATTGTTATAACTGTATGGTGGCCAATGAGCGAGGATGAAGATCTCTAATAGATGTTTATATACAGAACCTTCACTGTTAATTTTGAATGGAATTCAACTTATCATCTTTTATGAAATTTTTGACAAGGACAGACCACTCAGTCCAACAAAGCTTGACAATCCTATCCACCTTATTTCTCCAAAAAAACATCAAGTTGAGTTTTGAATGTCCCTAAAGTCCTACCACACTAGTTGGTAATTTATTCCATGTGTCTGTGGTTCTTAGTGTAAAAAAAAAACAGAGCACATGCAAAATTTACTCCTAAAAAGATTCTGTGTCCTTGTATTCCTGTTGAACTCATTTTAAAGTAACAGTCTGGATCTACTGTACTAATTCTTTGCATAATTTTAAAAATGTCATCTATAAGTCTCTGTTTGCTTAAATTACTAAGGTTAAACTCATTCAGTCTTTCCTCATATCCCATATCCAGCAGTACTGGAATCAACTTAGTCGCTCTTCTCTGGTTCTTTTCTAGCACAGCTATGTCTTTTTTGTAGCGACATTGATGTGTGCATTAGTGTGTACCCTGCAATGTGTTGATGGGCCCTGAAATTGTTAGAATCTCTTGTGCCGGATGCTGCAAGAGTAAATTCTGACTGTTCATCTCCCTAAAGTGAATTAAGAGAGTCAGAATATGGATAGATGGGTGGATTGTTTCAGAATGACTAGCCTCTATTACAGAACATAGTCTGGCATTTCATTTGCTCCAACACCACATGGTCAAGGGCAGTATGAATAGGTTTTTTGTTGAAAATAAATAGATTATTATTATCTGTATGTCCATCCATACACCCACTTTGAAAACATGCCTTATTTCTTATTTATTATAGCAGGGAGCAATAGATTATCACAATATCATGGAGTGCAAGAAAAGAAGAAGCCACAGATGGTACTCCAGTCTATCACAGAGCACATTCACTCTTACTGGGAGAGTTTGGGTTTGCCTTACAAATAATACCCTCATGTCTGGCAGATGGGAGGAAACTAAAATTACACAGGAAAAAATCAGGGGGGCATGAGAAGAGCATGTTAACTTGAACACTGACCAGAGTCAAGGTAGGGAACTGAAGCTACAGTAGGTCCCTGGAGCTGTCAATCGGCAGTTCCTAATATTGTGCTGCCATGCAGTCCAATATTATTATTATTACTATTATTAGTATTAGTATTATTAGTATTAAATGAGTAAATTGTTTTAATTTATCAAGACACACTTCACAAATCAATAATCAAGTTTAATACGAGTTTAATAAAGAAAAGCATTGTATATAATAATTAAAATCAGACAAGCCATAAATTTATAACCACATAATAGTGGGTTGTTGGGAGAAGGCTGAATGATATCAGCTTAATTAAAGTAAGATATTTTTCAGTGAATCATTTTTTCCTCCTAAACAAACACAGTATGGGAAATACAACAGTTCACAGAGATATTTGACATTTATTATTATTTACTAGATACAAAAATCTAAGCTTAGGAACACACTTAAGACACACTTAAGACATTTGTCTTCAGGACAGGTGCTCAGATCTCAGCCCAGGCACTTCTCTCCATGTCTGCATGAGGTTTTCTTCCAGTACTCAAGGTCTCCTCCCATATACCGAAGATGTAAGCAGCAAGTGAACTGGCATATCAAACTGGCCCTGTGAGCAAGCGTGTGTGTGTGCGTGCGACAAGAGTGGCACTAAATACAGGATGGGTTCCTGCCTTGTGATCAGTGTCACTTGAATATCAATAGTAAGATTACTCAGGACTGATATTGGATGGATGAAAAGGCTTGACCGAGGAAAAACTGCCCTGTATTAGATTATGTTTTCAGTTTTCAATTTTTGAACATGTATAATACTGTATATTTATATATGCAAACTCCATGAATCAGTTTTTATTTTAAAAAAAACATTGAAAATGTATATTAAAATTCACTTATTACATACTAGCCATCCCCCGTGGCTCTGGCCGTGTAGTAGTGAAACAGAACAGCGAGGAAGGTCCTGCCCAGCTCCCTACTCCTAACGTCACGCTGGCCTGCAGCCTCTGTATCGGTTAATGTGAATATATCACTCTTGCAAGTGAACTATGATTCTTAGCATGATGAAAGAGTCGCAAAATTAACCGGAATGTTCAAGCAAATTATAGAAAAAAAAACCCAATCTAAATCCATTAAGTAGTTCTCTTGTTTGCTAGCTAAGCAGAGGTAAGGAACGTCCCTAGCCTGGCATGTGAGTGAGGAGGACCCTGTCAAAACACGGCCCACTATGAGTCTCTCAGATTCATGCAAATAAATCAGTACCACAAGCGATCTATGACACTTAGCGCGATGAGAGAGGTCGTAAAATCAATCGGAATCTTCAAGCAAATTATAGAAAAAAACTCGATCTAAATCCGTTAAGTAGTTCTCTCGTGAAAAGCGGACAGACATACATACAGACAAACAGACGTTGGATTTTATATATATATGGAGATATTTATTTTAAGATACTCCAGACATTAAACTTTTTTTATTATCATTTATCTACTATATGTGTGACCAGTTCCTTTGAGCAATCTGATTGGTCAGTTCAGCTTTGGCGGTTCAGCGGTAGGGATGATGATACATGATACATTAGGGATGCAAAGTTAATTTTCTGATTGTGATTTTTTTTATTTTTACAAAAAAAGGAGATAAAATAGAGAATTTGTGACAACAAAGCAAATAATGTACAAAGCAACATTAGACTGCTAAACATTAATGAGGGGCAACCCGAGTCACCATCAAAGATGGGAAGTATTCACAAGTATATGAATAATGTCTTCACATCAGGGGTGCCTGTCTACCTTTGATGGTAGTCAAAAAGCAGAGAGGAGGCAAGCAAGTCGCCTTGAAATGACAAGAGTATGAAAAGAGGGCTTTATGGGAGAGAGAGGTGGAGACACACAAGGATACAGAAGAAAGGCATAGGAGGAAAACTGAGTGTACACACAAGGCATGAGATATCAAATATTTTTAAATTTATTCTTTTACCTGTAATGTTGCCAGTCTAACATAAAATACAAATAGGCAGAATGGGGGCTCTGTGGCTAAGGATCTGCATTGGTATCTAGAAGGTTGCTGTTTCAAATCCCATTATTATCCTACTCCGTAGGGTCCTTGAGCAATGTCCTTTACCTGAACATTGCTCGAGGTGTGCTGGACAATGGCTGACCCTGCACTTGGACTTCCAAAGGTCATGCAGAAAGATAATTTCCTCTGGGAATTAATATAGTATATAAAAAAATAGTAAATAAATGAATAAAACTTTGATTTAACATTATTTAGATATCCATCCAATCATTCCATTCTCCCATCTACTTTCTAAACTGATTATCAAATTCTGGTTGTAGGTGCCGAGTCTATCTTGGCAGTATCAGGTGATAGATGTATGTGATGCCAGTTCATCACAGATCCCACTTCATTTAACTATTTAAAAATGAACTCTTGCTGAATTAAATCAGCTAATACCAGTGCTCAAATTTAACACGGAACCATAAAAAAGCCATTATTAAATCTTTTTATCTTTCTTTTGTTAACGTTTTCCAATGAAGATCTCAAAAAAAACAAAAAAACAATTACATTTTTTAAACAATATATTTCTTAAATCATGTTTATTTGTGATATAATAAAATATACTAAAATATCTGTTTAACTTTGATGCCACCCTTACAAAAAAAAAAAAACACGATGAGGCGCAGGTCCTGTCTGGAGGTTTCCGAATGATTACATTTTTGTGGCTTTTTTCAAAGTAAAAAAATTATTTTTGGGTGAGTCTGGCGAGTGTGCCAAGTAACACATGCCTGATAACTGGTTTGGGGGTTTACTGTGAGCCATACTTAACGTCTAGCTGAAGTAAAAGTAAGAAAGAAAAATCTGTCAAGACAGACGCCTCAGCGGCACGGGCGTCAGTAAGTCAGTCTGCAAAGCTTCTGACTGTGCAGTCACTTATCCTTTAAGTGCTTCTGGCAGCCAGGTAATTCATTCTTTTTCTTTTTTGCAGCGTCCTGCAGTCTTGAAGTGGTTAAACGGTTCCTAACACTGTGACACCCAAATCGGCATATGGCTAAACTTGCCAAATGTCTAGAAAAAAAGTTTAGTTGCTTAACATTAAGATTTCATTTTTCTAAGTGAAGATTTTTCATAGTGGAATGTGAAAAGGCTGTTGGGATATTTAGTTTGCTAATTAAAGAGAAAATAAAAAATAATAAACAGCCTCTTTTATTCTGTTCAGTATGCAGTGATACTGAAGCCTATGTTGGAAACAAACCTGTAGAGAACTCCAGTCCAGTACATAGCCAACACATACGATGGTCACTCAGCCGCATTTCACTGCTTTTTAAGAGCTGTGGCAGGAAGCCTATGTAAGCTAAAGACACCCCCTGTGTAAAGAGGGTGAAACAGAGTACCACCACATATTTCAAGTAGAAATTACTATTTTCTATCTAAAAAAAAAAAATGTTCAAAAATGCGATTCACAAAATATAGCAAAGTACAGTCAAAGCTACTTAATTCAGTTCTAGATCTAGGGACCGAGAGCCTATTCAGGCCAGGAGACAGTCCTGAACAGGGCACCCTTACTTCACAGCCCACTTACGCACACACCCACACTCAGATAACCTGTGATGTTTGAGGAAAATTTGAGAAATCACTGGACAACCCACAAGTAGAATGTCACACAATCAATGACTAGGTATAGAAGTCAAACCCATAGACAGTGGGTCCATGATGCAGCAGCTAAACACTGCCCCATTGTGCTGCTCCGATTCACATAAATAAAAAGGTATTGGTTTATTTACTATTGAAATATATATAAACAAAAATTCCTTCCACAGTTGAAAAATATGCTGTCAGGTTAACACATTCATTCAATCTGAAAATGAGTGTAATTATGCTCTGTGATAGACTGCCATCCTCTTTTGCTTCCACAGCTTGCAGTCAGGGTAGGACTGCATGTGCATGTGACAAAGTAATGGAATACAGGGCTTTGGAAAGAAAGAATTTGTTGAAAAGTTATATGAATTCATCCATCCTCCTTCCAATTAATTCAGTTTCACAGGTCCTGGAGGCCTGTCCCATCAGCACTGGGCCAATTTCATTCTTTCTGAAGGCATACTCACACACAAACATTTGCTCACAATAACCCAAGTTTTAGTCTTCTATTAATCTATACGGATCCTTTCATCCATCTTCCTAAATCACCTATTAAAGGAAGCTCGTGCCTATCCCACCAAGCACAGGGTGCAATCCAGAAACAATTCCTAGACAGGATGCTAGTCAATCACAGGGTGTACACACACACACACACATACATACATGGGTCAATTTAGCAACGCTAATTCACCTAAGCTGCATGTCTTTTGAATGTGGGAGGATATGAGAGGAAAAACCAGTGCACCTGAGAAAAAAATCCATCCAACACAGGGAAAATATGCAAACTAAACATTAGTGTTGATTGGCGAAATTCGTCAAAGCGTTTCTCGTTGTATGCTGTATTCACCAGTGACTTTTTCAATTAATATTTTCCTGGAAATTTGCCGTGTGGCTAGCTTAAGCAAATATTTTTTTCGCAGTTCCTCATGATGCTTTGCGAGGCCAGTGTGATATCATGAGCTTTAGCATCCATGAGCAGAACTTTCATGCATGCCAGCTGTAAGGTTATCGCTCATAAGCTTCATACATGCATAATGCCATGATCCATCAGTACTCTCGCCGAATTTCCATCTCGCATGCATTAAAAAAAAAATTTTTTTTCATTTCAGGGGTACATTAGCTGTCTATAATGAGAATATTACGAGAACTTCCACTGGATAAATAAAACTGATCCCCATGCACCAGAAGCACAGCACCACATGTTAATTTGCAGGCATAATTAGCCATGTACCCAGCTACGATCTGAAAACAAGCCTTAAAGGAACCCTCTACTTTTCCCTCCTCATCCTAAAAGGAATTCCCAGGTCAGGTCAGGTTAGGTTGGGGAGCATGCACCCACCACGCGCACAGGATCCTGGTGGGAGATACATGGTCCAGTCCCACTCTCCAGAAATTCCCATCTATCTGCCACAGCCAGGTGGTGTTATGTGGGAGTCCACTTGGCCTGGTCCAGCCAACAATGAGGATCCCATGAGCCGAATCTTTCTCAGGGAATTGCGCCACATGTCTGTAGTGCTATAACTGATGATCCCTCACAATGCAGGTAATGTGTCTCATTTGGGACTCCATGAGCAACCGCTCATTCGACACAAACTCAAACCAGCAGTACCCAAGGAGTCCAGTCTTTGTCTCAGGTCACTGGATAGCGTCCATGTCTTGCAACCATATAGCAAGCCAGGAAGCACCAGGACACTAAAGATTTGGACCTTCATCCTTTTACAGAGATATTGGGAGCACCACACTCCCCTTTCCATTAACCTCAAGATCCCCCATGCTCTCCCAATCCATCTACTAACTTCATAGGAAGAGTCACCAGAGACATGAATGTCACTGCTGAGGTAACTAAACCTCTCAACAAAGTCAACATTCTCTCCACAGACAGACAAACTAAGGTCATTAAAGGAGACCTCATTAAATAATAAAAATAACAAAACATTTATTACTATTTACAAGGCAGAGCTGCAACGTCAAACAATGGAATAAGCCAGTACCACACTGCCACCTTGTAGCTTGGGCAATGTCTGCTCCAACATTGGAAGTCTGTCAGCACGATGTTTTCATATTTTATTTACTTTGTTTGGGTATGACGTTAATCTGCATACAGCCTGGCAAGCGGATCTGCTTGAACTTACATGGAAAACTTGGGGGTTGGTGGTAGGATTGGCACTCCAGCCACCGTAAAAAAACTCACACTGTTCAGTGTGGTGCTGATGTGTCCCAATCCAGGGGGTTAGTTGTATGGTGGGTGCAGCAACGTGTTATCAGCGCATGCGTCCATCCTCGCTCTCTTTCTAGCTTCTGTCCATTTGTTGTATTTTGTTTCTGCCTGCATCTTTTGTTGTTTGAGGCATGGTGGTGCGGTGGTTAGCACTACTGACTTACAATGACAGGTCCAGAATAGTTGGCAGACGCTTCCCTAGCTGTCAGGGTCACTTTAAGGACCATTTCAGTATTGAAATTCACTCAAAACTAATTCAGTTCCTTCTTCCTCATTGTCTAAAGTGCACATGGTGAAGTTCAGTGAAGTTTCCAAACAGTTTCATGATTTTGCCAAGCTCACAGCAAAGCAACCGCTGCATTATTCGCTCATCACTACTACACAAAGACAAAAACCTCAAAACTCTAGAGCTGTGAGGCAGCAGTAATGCTCACTGATAATAATAGTAATAGTACTAGTAATAATAAACCTTAAAATAAACAAATGTATTAACATGAAGCCATAAACAGAAAAAATTAGTATAAAGTGAATGAACGAATTAATAAATATAGAGCTGCAGTAATAAACTAACTTAATTTTTGATTTATTTTGGTAAATCTACATTACTCTTCAATGATCTTAATTTTAAAAAAAATGTATAAAGCAATGTAATGCACCTTCTATAAAAAAATAATAAGAAGAAATGAGTTAATAATACTGAATTTCAGTTAAAAATGTAAGACTATGAACCTGGTTTTCGGAAATCTTAATTGATTATTATTAGGATGATGTAGATCCTTTGAATAACAGGATTTAGTTGTTTAAAATAATAATAATAATAATAAGAAGAAGAAGAAGAAGAAGAAGAAGAAGAAGAAGAAGAAGAAGAAGAATAGTAATAACGACACAATGGTTAGTCCTCACAGCTTTATTCAACCCCTGACCTGACCATTGCCTATGAGGAGTTAACATGTTCCCCGTTGTCCACTTGGATTTTCTCTGTGTACTTCAATTTTCCTCCCAGATCCCAAAATTGTGTGTACAAAAAAAACACAGTAAACTGTAAACTTTAATGCTTGATTTGAAGATGGATGGGTGGAAAGCATTAGCATAGAAATTTAAATTATAATCCTGGCCACTGTGTCAAATCTGCATGTTCTCCCCACATGAATGCAAGTTTGTTTTTTCCAGCGTGAGTCCCGGCAAAGACTAGCTCCTATATTGCACTTGATGATGCTGGTATAGGTTTTGGAAAACCACTGCATCAGAATATTGGAAAATAGATTAGCTTTGTAGGGCCAAATGACATGTTCTAATGAAAATTTGAAGAAAAACAAGAAACAATAAAGCAAAATAAAAATTACATAATGATAAGTGACTTAGTAGCACTGCATTTAAATACCTTTTGCAGGCCACTGGAGCCTGATTGGTGTCTGACTATAAACTACTACTCTGTGTAAACAGTTATGCTTTGAATTTTTCATTTAGAAAGTGCACAAGGCACTTAAAAAATGATATGTAATACTATCATAAAAAATAAGTAATATGGAATCTTTTTCCTTATGGATGTCTCTTTAAATAATATAAAATGCCAAATAGTTACACCCTATATTTTTTTTTATTTTGTGACTATTTGCTTATTAAGTGAGTTTGTCATTTCTATTTTACTGGCTGCTTCACTATAAACTCAAAGCCTCATTTAATTCATCTTGAAACAAAATATTGAGATAGTCCTCACTATGGAGGGCAGTGTAGGAAATGAAGATTACTTGGCGGATTAGTTCTTTAGAAGTAAAAATGCTTAGAAGTTCTAAACATACATGCGGCCTTCACACACAGAGCCATAAGTCTGATGCTTCCAGCCTTCTGGCTTTGCAGTGCAGGAGCTGCGGTCTTCCGCTTCCCTCGCCCTCTTCTGAACACAAGAGACCTTATTATTTTCTGCCACGACCTTGAGTCTGATCCTCTCTTGAAATCCCGCAATCCGTTCTCTTTTTGCTGGAATGGGGCCAGACCTCTGTCTCCAAGGGTAAAGGGCAAAGACAGAGAATCATGTCTGAAGAAGCTGCTCCACCCTCCTCTCCGTGTGGGTTTGAGCCTCTGACAAGAACTCGCCTTGCCTGCCTTCCTTTCTGTCTTTCTCGAGGACGAGCCAAAACCCACTATAAACACATAATCACACTATCTTTCTTTGCTTGCTTCAACAATAAGCTGGGCTAAACCGAACTCCCCAGCATTTCACCCTTGGTTGTCAAGCTCATTGTTTTAGGTTAAATTTATTGTATCATGTCAGATTTAAAATTTGTACCGCTGCACTCGCCATAACTTCAGGACATCATTATGTTTTTCAAACCTCCCTTTCTGTAACCTTAACTAACTCCTGTTTTTAATTACAGCTCATCAAAGCTATACTTATAATCAACTCACAGCTTTCTTTTCCTTCAGTCACCACTTACCCCCTAACAGTGCAATGAACATGAGCATACAACCCTCAGGCGCTTACTAAATGTTCTTGTTAAGGGTTAAAAAATATAAATCCAGCTCAAGCTAAAGGCTAAACAGCTTGTTGTAAAAGGAAACCACTATGAGCAGAGAGATGATGTTGATTATTATTATTATTATTAATACATATGCTTGAAAAATGACAAGTCTGCGTAACAGATATACAGTACAGCAGTTATAGCTCTGCTCCAATTACCCCCCACTATGACTTATTCACATACAGCAGCAGCGGACATAACAGGCACTTTCTTGAGCGGCACTTCAAAATCTGACTCTTTTTGGTTTAGCCACATTAGTGCATTGAATTATTGATCCAAATGGAGAATATGACATGTGTGGGATTGGTTTCCAGCAGCCTTTTCAGAATAAAACTCCATGCACCATCTGGATGGGCAGTACTAAAAAGCAAGCCGTGGTTTAAGAGCAGAGGAAATTACATGGTGGATAGATCTGAAATAGTGGATATTGGGTAGCCGAGCCTCTGAGACATTAACTAAGATGTCTCCTCTCCATGAATGCTGGCACTATGCAGTATTACCTGAGTGACCAGAACATGTCCATTGTAATATACTGCTGGACTTTTTTTTACTTTTATGGGGATTTGTCTAGAAGAGCTTCAGTAGGTAATTAGGCATTGAAGGGGCCTATCCTTCCAATAATTGCCACAAAGCATCATTCACTGCATATTTTGTCAACTTCTTTAGCCAAAGGGGCTTATTGGAGAAGATCAGGATAAAATGCAACTGTTTACAGCTGGAGCACAGGTGGCTCAAGTGACTTGTGCAGGGTCACACAAGTGAGAGGCAGGATTGAAAATTTAATGATTTAAAACCAACACATCATGGGTATAAATTCCCAACTTCATACACCCAACCTCTCTGGAGCAACTTGTGGTTAACCTTTCATGCAGGCTTTCTGATGCTTCATCAGTATCAGAATCACTTTATTGCAGCGTTTCTCAACCTTTACGTGTTTGCGATCCGAGTTTACATATCAGTTTTAATCGTGCCCCCGTAACGTTTTTTTGAAACCCTAATAAAATGTATTCCTATATTTTTTGCTGCCAATACACCGCAACTTAACTTTTAGCGACATTTACCTAACTCTATATTTATTTTTCTAGTATCAGAATGTAGTTTAAGTTAATTTGTTTTGGGTTCAATAGATGTATTTTTCATATTTGCGGTTCTTGTTTTCTTCCTTTCACATCTTCGCGTCCCCTTTTTTGTTACTTCACACTCCTGACCCCACAGGTTGAGAACTGCCGCTTTATTGCCTGTATGTGAAACATACTGGAACTGACTCTGGTTAGGTGCATCAACATGGAATACAAGATATTACCAACTCAAAAGAACACAATTTCAATCCACCATTAAACTGACACCATGCAAACCACTATACAAATGCACATTCTTGAACAAAATATTTATAAACTTCAATAGTTAAGTCAAATATATATGAAACTACACAAAATAATATAGATATCAAATAGTACAAGCTGAACAAATATGAAGAATTTAAAAATAGACAAACAGCACAGTTATCAGTTACATGTTGCAAAAACAGGAGTAACTCTATGAAAGTTTATGTAAGATCAGAATAATTAGAAGAAAGAAGCTGCAGTGATAACGTGTAGTTTGGGTCACAATAGGTCTTCACCTTGGCCCAAGAAACTTTGTGACATTTTCTCACATTCTCCATTTATTATTATTTATTTAACCCTATGATCCAGAAACGAGTCATTGTCATAATGGATGGATTTATTTTCAGCTTACCTTTGTGGTCCACAGCTTCACAGTCCAGTCAAAAGATGAAGTAACAAAGAGATGTGAAAAGTCAATTGGGCCTACAGCCATATGGCAGTTAATACCAGTGACAGGACCCTGGTGACCTTCAAACATTTCACCAATGCCAGCCTTACTGAAATTAGAAAGAAATGAGAACAAAATTATTTAAGCTATATTTTTTATTTATTTTAGGGTGTGATGCCTGGTGCTGCTTTTAATTTTTATACAGGGGGTCCTAAGGTTACAACGTTTTGACTTACAATGTTTTGAGTTTACAACACTCACTCCCATAAAAACTTAAAAAAATTGAGACATGAGAAGGAATAAAGGTAAGCATTTTTTACACTCAATGTTTCTATTACTACAGTACAGTGTGCAGTACAGTATATTTATGTCCTTTTCTTTTTACTCAGGCTCAGATTTTGTGTTTTTATGTTCTAGATTATGATTTTGCAAATGTGTTAAGATAGGTAAGTGACTTAGGCTAGAGTGTGTTTCAACTTACGCCAAAATTCGGGTTACATCACTATTGTAGGAACGGAACTGTGTTGTAACCTGAGGACCCCCTGTACTGTCAATTTTTTGACAAACTCATTGAAATGTGCTCTTTCCACGTGTCCATCATTATTTTGTAGGACAAGTGGGATGGATGGTAGGACAGACAGGTAGGAAGGTAGGTAGATTGATAGAAAGATCTTTATTTGTCCCCGGGAGAACGTTGATTTTTTACAGTAGCTCTTTAAATAAATATACATAAATATCTGTACACACACACTATATTCGTAACATGCACCAGAATGACATTGAGGCTCTTTGGTGCAGTGAAAGTCAATATCCAGTCCCTTGGCTTTGCTGATGTTAAGATGCAGATAATTTTCTTTGTACCAAGAAACAAAGATCTCCACCTGATTCCTATCCTCTGTTTCATCCCCTTTATCATTACACCCCATAAGTGTAGAGTCACCTAAGAATTTCTGCATGTGACATGACCAGGTGTTACAAAGAAAAGGAGACAGGACTCTTCATTATGGTGCTCCAGTGTTGCTCACATCTGTCTCAAAGATACAGTCCTTGAGCCACACAGACTGGTAGTCCATTATCCAGAACACCATAGGCTCATCCACCTGCATATCTCTGACTTTACTCCTGTACCTTTATTCTCTAATGCCTAATTCTACAGACTTTACTATCATAATCCTTTTGTACAGTTTTTCTGTAGCTTGCCTTTCCTTGTGTTCAGCTCTTGCATGATGAATTGTATTTCTCCTCTCTGTAGCTGCCATTCTGCTACACTTGAACTATCAAACACTTGCCCAGTGTCTGCCAACTTGTTCTTTTGAAGACCAAACTCTCAAGCTGAGACTGACAATGAGATGACTGTATCTTTTGATAAACTCCGGAGGAAGGAATATTGTATGGATGTGACCAGAACTGCACCTTAGGTGTCGCCCAGATGCAGGAATGCTTACGACAAATAGACAAAACAGTTTTAAGATAATAACCAGCTAAAAATTAAGACCGTGGCATAAGATGATTCAGGTACCATTTTTTTTTCCAGTTTGGAAATATTTGCAGAAGATGCTTACTGAGGTATATTTCTTTCTTCATTTTTACAATGTTTAGAGAACTTGAAGACTTGTTTTACTATCTGTATTTTCAATTTTGGATAAATAATAAAGGGTACCCATTCCCGGCTCTAATCTATACTAATAAAAGGCAAAGCCCTCACTGACTCACTCATTCACTCACTCACTGACTGACTCATCACTAATTCTCCAACTTCTCGTGTAGGTAGAAGGCTGAAATTTGGCAGGCTCATTCCTTACAGCTTACTTACAAAAGTTGGGCAGGTTTCATTTCGAAATTCTACGCATAATGGTTATAACTGTAACTGGAACCTATTTTTATCCATATACTGCAATAGACTGCAGCTCGATGGCCGTGGGGGGCGGAGTTGCATGTCACATCATCACGCCTCCCACGTAATCACGTGAACTGACTGTGAACGCAGTACGTAGAAAACAAGGAAGAGCTCCAAAGAGCGCTGAAGAAAAAACGCATACAAGCATATTTATAAGTGCAGCTACTGTGGAAACAAAGCACAGTGTAAACCGTAAGTTTAAATTAAGTTTATAGACACGCTCCTGCTGCCGTTTGTCATGCCTACGATGAGTTAAAATTGCTTGTAAGTGCCGGGTCTTAGCTAAAATGAAATAAAGCCGTGGACATCGCAACCTCACACAAGAGAGCAGCTCAGGTGAACTGACTGAACGCAGTACGAGTGATCACTTCCATGAATCAAACCTGTTCAAAAAACGCATTACACAATTGACAAGGTAGGAAAATAATATGCTCCGAGTTGAGCCAACTTCGTCACACTGCCACCAAACACTCACAGAAAAATCCACAAGTTAATACACATGCTGTCTCTAGAGTTTCTCCACACTCTGAATGTATTCCTCGCATCCCCGTTATACCCTCTGATTTCCAGTAAGGCTCTGCTTTGCGATGACAAGTGATAAGTCTCAGGGACAGACCCTACAAAAGGTTGGCATTGATTTCAGGCAAGATTGCTTTTCTCCTGGACAACTATACGTTGCATTCTCAAAAAAAAAAGCTTGCACAGCTTGGTCATATTACAACCGGAGTGCTGAAATGACAACGTGCTATACAAAGAGAACTATAACAATCATAATAAACGAACAATAGGACAGCGGAGAACCCATGGATTAAATAAAAAGGCTGCTTCCTTGGCGAAGCAAGGAAAAAGGATGGCCTTATATGTCGTTCGTTTATAAAACAGCGGAGAAGTTGTGTAAAGGCTGCTTCACAAAAAAACAGCGGAGCGCCTTATATGAGCAGGCAGTCAGCTAAAGAGGGGAATCAATAAATAACTAAAATTGTAATAAACACACAAAAAATATTGGAGAAGCCTCGGATTCAATAAAGGAAATGGGTACCTGAACAGTAAAGTAAGTCTCAAATAGCTACACAATAACTATAACAATCGTAATTAACGAACAATAAAACAGTACAGAACCGTGAGGCAAGGAGAAACGACAGCCTTATATGGCGTTCGTTTAAAAAACAGAGGAGAAGCTGTGTGAAGGCAGCTACACAAAAAAAACAGCAGGGCGCCACACTCTGAATGTATTCCTCGTATCATCGCTATACCCTCTGATCTCCCATTTCAATTCAAATGCCTCCAATATATCTTTATATGTGTGTGTGTGTGTATATATATATATATATATATATATATATATACATATATATATATGTATGACAGCAACACTCATAACAGTGACAAAACAATTACATTGACAATCATGTTACATTACTTTTAAAATGTTTCCTTTTCTTTTTCATAACTTCTTTAACACACTACTTCTCCACTGCGAAGCACTGGTATTTTGCTAGTTTTAAATAAAGTGAAATAAGGTGAAGTAAAGCAGATGCATGCAATTTGAATTGGAGAAGTCCATACAAGTAAAACATCAACAGAAACGTATAATAAGGACAAAAGTAATCATCATTCCCTAACAGCCCAGAAATAATCAATTAAAGACGAGTGAATCCACAGTAGGGAGGAGGCAATCAGTGATTTAAGAAAATGTATAGTGCATAAAACATGTGTTTTATGTTAAGACATGTATCATATGCAGCATTATCTTGAATGCCATTTTCATTCTTTACTTGTTAAAAGCATTTTTTATGAATCTTACTTTTATATAACAACAAACAAGTGTGAGTATAAAATTCAGCTGTATTAAATTTCCTTCTAACAGCACTTTTCTTAGAATCGAACTTTTAGCATTTATTCTGAGAGCAGACGGTTGTCCCATCCTATAACATCTGGGAAAAATAAACCTTTAGAGTGTGTATCTTTTGTCACTTAGAGGTATTATGCTTTTTTTGGATAAGTCTTTGAAAGTGAATTCTATTTATTGTTTCTTCATTTTCATGACTTTGTTTATTTGTCATTCTGCAACTTACTGTAGCATGTCACTGCACACACATTAATTGATGAAGTGGCAGTTTATTTAAGAGGTAAAACTGTCTGCATTTTACTACAAAAATTAAAATCGGCATGGAATAGTCTGCACTGTACTTCCATGTAAATTACACTTTAGTCATACAGTAGGAAATCACTCAACAACAAATTTTACAATACAATGGATTGCAGTTTACAGCAGTATACAGTCAAGTACGTTAACTTATATTTGTTATGTATAGTAACATGAACAGGAAATTGAATGACATGAAATTCAACTTAAAGTATATTTAATTAGAAGCTAAACCTATTGTGTCAAATGAAGTAAAGAGCTGCACAGACAGACAGACATACAGACAGACAGGTACAGGGCCGCCTTAATGCCTCTGTACACGCTGACTTTTACTGATCTATTGTAGGTGTGTATGTTTGTGTCTTTTCATTTCTTTCTCTTCATCATCCAGGATGTGCACTGATAAGGCAAACAAACAGTCAGCTGCCTTAACTTATAAATGTATGTGAGTGTGACTAAATGGTGCAGACTGCAAAATCCCAATTAAATTATACTGGACCAAAAACAATAGACCTGCAGCATGTGACAAGACAAACACAATGCATGTTTGGAAAAGATAGGACCATTTTTTTTTTTTGGAAGTTATCCTTGTATTTAGGTCTTTGTGTTCAGGGTGAATATCTTAAATACCGCTTGTTCCACATTTTTATACCTTTGTTTGGATGTAGTTATTCAGGAGTTCTACATAACAAACAAAAAAAAATTTTTTAACAAAAATTGGAATTATAGATCTTCCATAGACATACACACACACACACAGATGCACATATACCACGCTAAAATTTTCTCAACATTATAGAATCAGTATCTAAATGTAACTTGATAGACACTTTTTGACCCAATCACCAAACTTAACATGGAAGTAAAAAGTCCCTATTCTGAAAGAATTCAAAAATATATTTTGTTAATAATTTCAACTAAGCTCAAGTCATGAGAATTTTTAGCATGCCTTTTTATGAAAGTTAATTCACCCTTACTTCTCCTGAGGTTACAATTTTTCTTTTTGTTTAGCTTTCTCTAATCTCTGTCACCCAGGAAGTCTTTTACTAGTTAATCACTTTTATCATGGAAGCACAGTGTCACTAGTCACACAAAGCCTGATAATCTTCTGGAAAGGCAAAGTCAAAGGGTAGCAGACTATGTGAGAGCTACATGGGCCCCAAGCTACTGGAATGATCTGGTTGCTTGCATAAATGGCGTTCCTTTGGTCTCAGCCTCTTAATCCGGGCTGAAGACTCATTCATTTTGTATAGAACCCCCCTTTACAGTGGTGTATTTTTGTTTGTTAGTCATTTGTAGAAAACATGGAAGCATTGCAATAATAAACTGTTACTAGCCCTTCCCTTTTCTGTTTCTCCTCTGGGTATCTTACTGTGGAATGAGGTGGGAAGCGAGTCAGCTTAGGTCTGCAGAGCTGTGACTCTGTCTGCATCACTGGATGTGGACCCCCTGAGGTTAATTTCTTCCAGAGATGCTTCTGAGGGGAGCTTTTGTTTTCAACTCCTCCACTGCCAACTGTCTATATTTCAACAATAACATTCATGGACATACAGTATATTGTTAGGATGCTTTTACGTTATTCAATTTGGAATTGCATCGTGGTTAAACTAATATGTATTTTTATCTGTGCATTATGCAATTTGTGAAATTTGTCATTTGCATTATATCTGTGAAACTGTAACAGTGCTCAGAGTCTGCACAAGTGAAGAGTGCTATATAAAAATAAATTAATTGAATTAACATACATCTAGGTTCAGAATAAATAAATTGAAGCTCATGTTTGCATTAATATGAATTTGTGCCGTGCCAAGATGGAGTGTCGGGTTGGTTTCTGCCTTTTTGAATAATGTCAGGATAGACTTTGTGTCTCCACAGCACTGAACTCAGCAAATCAATGGTCAGATAGTTAAGTATTTTCTAAATCTTAGAAGAGTTGAATGAACAATGGCAAAAAAAAAACCACTGGCCATTATTAATTTAATCTGTCGATATTATAAACATTTTTTTTTTACTGTTGTAAAAAAAAACATACAAATACATATTACTATTGGCAGACCTTTAAGAATCAGTGAGATAGCAGGGTTTCTCTTGTTTAGTCCCTTATATTTAAATACACTTTTATTTTAAAACATTGAGGCTTTTTTTGCAATCCAATAACAAATGTCAGCCTTGAATCCGAGCAGGAACTAAGCATGACATTTACAAACTGTAAAATAAAACTACTTCCTAAAAATGTTAATCACTAATGCAACTCTGTTCAGTCTGATCTGCACAAAGGGTACTGATCAAATGTTTTTACTGTGCACAGGCTGCCTTGTCTATAAGGCCATAATTGAGAGAATACAAAAATTTGTGTGAACATTTAAAGAAGCACCACAACAAAGCCAAACAAAATTAAATAAATAAAGCATCACTGGCTTTGAAGCTACACTTAGGCTATTTGAAAATGAACAAGTTTCCTTTCGATGAAGCCAGGCTTGTTGCAAAACAACTGGGAAATTTCCTGTATATGTGTATATTTTAGATATGCAAGTTTTATGGCCATATATGGGTTAATATGGGATATTATATATACACATATATATATATATATATATATACAGTGGGTACGGAAAGTATTCAGACCCCCTTCAATTTTTCACTCTTTGTTATATTGCAGCCATTTGCTAAAATCATTTAAATTAATTTTTTCTCATTAATGTACACACAGCACCCCATATTGACAGACAAAAAAAAGAATTTTTGAAATTGTTGCAGATTTATTAAAAAAGTATTCAGACCCTTTGCTCAGTATTTAGTAGAAGCACCCTTTTGAGCTAATACAGCCATGAGTCTTCTTGGGAAAGATGCAACAAGTTTTTCACACCTGGATTTGGGGATCCTCTGCCATTCCTCCTTGCAGATCCTCTCCAGTTCTGTCAGGTTGGATGGTAAACGTTGGTGGACAGCCATTTTTAGGTCTCTCCAGCTGAAAAACACCCCCGCAGCATGATGCTGCCACCGCCATGCTTCACTGTGGGGACTGTATTGGACAAGTGATGAGCAGTGCCTGGTTGTCTCCACACATACCGCTTAGAATTAAGGCCAAAAAGTTCTATCTTGGAGTTTGCTAAAAGACATCTGAAGGACTCTGAGATGGTGAGAAATAAGAGTCTCTGGTCTGATGAGACCAAGATAGAACTTTTTGGCCTTAATTCTAAGCGGTATGTGTGGAGACAACCAGGCACTGCTCATCACTTGTCCAATACAGTCCCCACAGTGAAGCATGTGGCAGCATCATGCGCGGGGTGTTTTTCAGCTGCAGGACAGGACGACTGGTTGCAATTGAGGGAAAGATGAATGCGGCCACGTACAGGGATATCCTGGACAAAAACCTTCTCCAGAGTGCTAAGGACCTCAGACTGGGCCGAAGGTTTACCTTCCAACAAGACAATGACCCTAAGCACACAGCTAAAATAACGAAGGAGTGGCTTCACAACAACTCTGTGACTGTTCTTGAATGGCCCAGCCAGAGCCCTGACTTAAACCGAATTGAGCATCTCTGGAGAGACCTAAAAATGGCTGCCCACCAATGTTTACCATTCAACCTGACAGAACTGGAGAGGATCTGCAAGGAGGAATGGCAGAGGATCCCCAAATCCAGGTGTGAAAAACTTGTTGCATCTTTCCCAAGAAGACTCATGGCTGTATTAACTTAAAAGGGTGCTTCTACTAAATACTGAGCAAAGGGTCTGAATACTTAGGACTATGTGACATTTCAAATTTTCTTTTTTAATAAATCTGCAACAATTTCAAAAATTCTTTTTTTTGTCTGTGAATATGTTGTGCTGTGTGTACATTAATGAGGGAAAAAATTAATTTAAATGATTTTAGCAAATGGCTGCAATATAATAAAGAGTGAAAAATCGAAGGGGGTCTGAATACTTTCCGTACCCACTGTATATATATAGGGCACAAAGGGACTTGAAGCTTGGCACAGCCCCTGTTTGGTTCTGTGGGGGCCACCGAGCCCTACAATGGACTTCCAACCACACCTGGGAGTGATTCCAGGTAATACTGATGAGCCACCTGGAGCACTCCCAGGGGTCACCTCACTCGACTTTGAGAGCCAGAGTTGGAAGGAAGAAGGGCAAAACCTATGTGTACGACTGGAGGAGGAAGGACTTTGCTGTCATTTTTGACACTGCTTGTATACTGTTGAGTGTTAAAAGGAAAGCACTTAAAAAACGGTTCCCTGCTGAAGAATAAAGGTGTGTGTTGTGTGATGAACCTATGTCCTGTCTGTCTGTGTTGGGGCGGCTGTACGCGCCCGGGTTTCACAATATATATATATATATATATATATATATATATATATATATATATATATATATATATATATATATATATATATATATATATATATATATATTGTCAATGGCACCCGGCACAGACAGGCAGACATCTTGTTTTTCACAACCACCACACGCTTATTTACACTATTTACAGTTCTTTGGTCACAAAGACCCCCAAATAATGGTCACAAAGACCCCCAAATAATGGTCACAAAGACCCCCAAATAATGGTCACAAAGACCTAGTTCAGTGCACAACCCCAAATAACACACAGTCCTGGCCACAATGCCTTTCTTGGCGCCTCCACTCTCCACTGCTTCGTCCTCCTTCCACCCGACTCCAGCTCTGAATGAAGGAGACGGCCCTTTATAGCTGACCCGGATGAGCACCTGGTGTTCCCGGCATTCTTCTAGCCACGCCCCAGCGTGGCGGAAGTGCCGGCTGTCCTCCCGCTGCTCTCCGGCGGCGTTATAATCTTCCCCAGCACTTCCTGGTATGACAGGAGTGCTGGGAAACAAGTCCCAAGGCATCGGGCGCTCCTGGCGGTGACCACGGGCTCCTACAGGAAAAGGCTTCCATGCCCTTGACCCGTGGTCCCCAAAGCAACCCGGAAGGCGAACCCCACGTGATCCAGGCAGGGCTCTGACCTCTTCCGTCCCTCCTGGCGCCCCGGCGGGTCATGGCCCCTGGCATCCCTGACAATATATATATATATAGTGTCACTGATGTCTGGGGACACTGCCCGGCCGGGACGCCTGGATAGTCCCCGACATGGACAGTATTACTCCTTGGCCACAAGAGGGCAGCTGCCCGGGCCTATCTGGGGGCCACAAGGAGGGACCTGGGATGTTCCTGAGAGGACGTGGCCACCGCCAGGGGGCGCCCGGACAGTAAGGGAATCCTGGATGGCAGCACTTCCGCCACACCAGGAAGGGCTGCCAGAAATACTTCCAAGAAGACTCGAAGTGCTTCCAGGTGCTTTCCTGACACTTCCGCCACACCAGGAAGTGACGTCAAGGGGAGCACCTGGGGCTCATCCGGGCCATGATAAAAGGGGCCGCCTCCTTCTAGCAGACAAGCCAGAGTTGGGAGGAAGGAGACGAAGCTTGTGAGGAAGGGGGAGGAGGTCGAGAGAGAGAGAAAAAGAAAGAAGAAGAAGAAGAAGAAGAAGAAGAAGAAGAAGAAGAAAGGAAAGAGAATTGGT
Source organism: Polypterus senegalus (assembly GCF_016835505.1). Taxonomy (NCBI): domain Eukaryota; kingdom Metazoa; phylum Chordata; class Cladistia; order Polypteriformes; family Polypteridae; genus Polypterus; species Polypterus senegalus. The sequence continues at coordinate 79,076,222 of NC_053168.1, read as the reverse complement.
GAAAGAAGGCGTTGTGGTGCTTTGGAAAAATAAAAGAGTGTGCTTTGGACATCCTGGTGTCAGTCTGTCTGTGTTTGGGGATACGGTTTCCACAATATATATATATATATATATATATATATATACACACAACCTAGAAGGGGGATATGGTGATGCCAAGGGTTGGGGTACCAATCAGAACTGCTTAGGGTGGGAGAAGCAACTTTCAGAATAAAACATGGTGTTCCTCTGTACAAATGAGGAATCTGTACAGAATTTGGCAGAGATACTGTGTAGATTTAAATATTGGACACATAAAAGCAGGAGTGGGGGCACTGACTAAAATTTGCAAAGGTACATGCCATATAGTCTTCCACAGTAAAATTGAAGAATCTGTGCAAAATTTGATGAATAGGTTCAATGGTGTGGATCTGCATGCCAAACTAACACGCACATTCAATTCAGCTTTATATATTAGAATATATGTCAATGTATAAAAGGTACATGTTTCTGATAGACTAACAAGAAATTCTTGGCTCTTTAAAGAACACAAGGAAAAACGGTTTAACAACCTCATAAAAATGTTCTTGTAACTGTGAAAAAAAATCAAAGAAAACTGCAATGATATTCTTCACTTAATAATTGGAAATGGTCATCTCAGTGCCAGTGTATAAATAATGAATACTGGAGATGATAGCAAATCAGTGGAATTGTGGTCTAAATCCCACCTTTCTCTTTTCATATATAGATCTTATTTCTGTTTTTTATACAAAATGCATTAATTCCTTTTAGCTGATGATTCAAATTGATTTGCCTATAGGGAGAAATGGGATGCTAACCACTGCACAACAGTGTAGATTACCGGTACGATGTTGGTTTGATTTTCATTAAGTGAGCAATCAAAACAGGTGTGTTCTGTATATGATATTCACAGACTTCACTTTTATGTGTGAGGTTTTGGAACCTAATCTCCTGTGAAGAAAAATGGGGTGGAAAAATAAATGTAGAAGAACTAGCAACAATACATAAGGAATACCAAAAATCATTAAGTGAAGTTAATTATCCCTTATTTCTATGTTCTTTAATTAAAAGAGCTTTGAACCATGTGCAACTGATTAAAACATCCATCCATCCATCACATTTCATTCAAAGTTCACAATAACCTATCAATTTTTACATTTTGAGATGTGCTTTTACATTTTTATTGGATGTAAGCAAAAAAAAAACTCTTTTGATTTCTATACACATTCTATAGTTTCTGACTACATTTTGTAACGTTTATTAGTAAAATATGAAGTTTCTGTTTTAACAGATTACTGTAGAAATGGAACCAACATGAAATGCGTGTGTTCCAAATAACGATCTATTATTTCCACTCTAAAAGTCCACTTCACTCCCAGGTAATCAATCAAGGCATGAGCTGGGAGAACTTAGTGAACGTTCTGCGATGGTGGGGGATGGAATAGCCGCCTGCTTGCTGCTCGTCTTAATTGGCACAATTACAGGACAAAAGAAGCTGGCGGAGAAGTGTGAACGGTTTTAAGGTGGGCCGGATCTACAAGTTTTTTCGTAGACTGGTAATTCTAGTGTTAAACTGATTACATAATCAGTGTCCCTTAAGAGATATATAGGTCTGACTTCCAGAATGGGATGGCCAATATGATGGAAGAACAGGGGAAAACCACCTATCAGGGCTTTATACTCACCTACTACCTCAGGGCACTACATGACAGCTACCCTTTGTTGGATCTCCCATACAGATAACTGTGGGGCAACCTGGGTATTGTATTCCTGTTAGGCAGCTCTATGAGATGCAGTGGGTGCCAGTAGAGGGTACTGCTGAGAGGAGATATCTGTACTTTGGGGGGCTTCCACCTGACCCAGAAGAGCTTCCTCCATGCAATGTGGCAGCAAATGTGCTCCTGGGTCAGGATAAAGAGAGACACCTTAGCTCACTCAGGGAGTCAGAGTCAGGAGGTGGTGGATAACATTTGCCTGGAGGTCTGGGTACATGCTCAGAGGCCCATGATGGCAAGGGGCATCGTAACGAATGAATATTCAAAATGATCATGGGGGAACAACCCCTCACCCCACTCAATGATACGAACAAGATCTTGTGCCAAAATAAAAAGGGAGAAATATTGTGCTGCATTGAACAAACCGGTGTTGTTAAAAGTATCTATCTGTTAAGGAGATATGTCACCCAAGGGCCTGTGGGGGTCTTAATTCGGCCTTGACTGGAAAGAAGCAAATACAAAATATTTGCATTGTATTGTGGTCTGCTCTGATGTAATTGTGTACTGTTTACATATACAGTAAAACCCCAGCCATCCAAGGTGGACCAATGCTACCTCAGATAACTGAAAAATCACATAAAATGGAAGACCACATTTCTCTCTGTTCTAACTGTTCTAACCATAGCTTCCAGTTTCACTTGTAAAGATATCATATCATGCATCTTTTTCCCACTCATTGTGATATTTAAAATGAAGACTTAATGAGCTACAGAAATGTATAAATACAAAAATCCTAAGAGAACGAAACTGTACAGCATGCAAACACAGTAGGCGCTGGTGACACAATGACATTAGCCAAGGGACGCTGTGGAGGCGGGGTGAGTGAGTCACACCCACGTTCTCACAGTCACAGCTCCTCGACCACTCGCTTGGTCCAGACGAGGTTACAATGATGGTATTTATTAGCTCCGTACGGTATTCCCAGCAAAGCTTTTATGAATTATTAGAAAAGTAGCGTATTGCACTTGTAGGTTTGCCTTGGATAATGCGTAACTTCTGGAAATCAAGGCGCGGATGATCAGGATTCCACTTTGTTTTTTTTTTTTAATTTTTGATTTTAAATTGAAAATTACAACTTTTTGTTTTGGAATTTTTATAGTAAAACAAAAAAAAGTTAAAAAATGGTGCCATCCACAGTCAGACATGGTAAATAAAATTGTGATTAAAAAGTAAACAAAAATAGTGTTATAAAAAACAAAACAAAATGCATACATATAAACCAGAACAGGTTATACATTGAATAAAACCTAAAACAAATTAGTTACAATAAGAGTTCTAACTTTGTTTTTTTCTGATATTTTCTTTTGCTGTTTTTGACCATTTTACACACTGATATTCTGAATAATTCCATCCATCCATTTTCTAACCCGCTGAATCCGAATACAGGGTCACGGGGGTCTGCTGGAGCCAATCCCAGCCAACACAGGGCACAAGGCAGGAACCAATCCTGGGCAGGGTGCCAACCCACCGCAGTATTCTGAATAATTACACTATGTTATTATTTGCCGATGTGTCAATTATTTTTTTCTTTATTTACTGGTGTTCATTTAACCCTATAACGGCGAGCGCGACGTTTTCGTAACATTTAATTAAAACGTAACTGGTGCCAAAATTATAATGCTTTTGGAGCCGACGACGATATCAACGAAATCGTAGCACTTCACTAATACAAATGCATACCACTAGTGACGCATTTTAGCAGTAACGTGCTTGAATAGGGGCACATGTTTTGACCGATTGTGCGTTTGAGGTTAGTGGTCGTTGGCGTTCAGTGCATTTTACGATAATTTTCAATCTAGTGAAGTTTTAGTGTTGATATTTTTTGTATATGTTCATAAAACTGTAGTTTTTATGTCAAAGGTGTAATATGCATAAAAACATTATATTTATTATATATTTCCGCTTTTTCAAAACGTAACGAAAGAATCGATGGTGACAAAAATTATCACAGCATGGATTGTGTTTTGTTTTATGGAAAACGGCGAATTTATGACCTAGATGGAAGCGGTACAGACTCAGACAAGGAACCAGATGCTAATAAGGATGAAACTGGTAAATAAAATGTGTATTATATTTAAATATTTTGATTTTACTATATTTTATTTTATTCATATTGCTATTCAAACTATTTTGATAGCAATATTTATTTTATCCAATGATAGGAAGTGAATATACGCCCGAATATTTTGATTTGGATGAATTAGAAGACCTTGTAGTTAGTAATGATAATACTAGTGAAGATGAGTTAGAAACTTCAGTTGTCGAAGTTGAAGAATCAATTCCAATAACTACAAGTTCAAAGCCATCTACATCAAAAAATCAAAGAATTCCTGTTTGGCGGCACATTTCTGGAGACAGTACAGCTAGACCTGTGCCTAAATGGTTAGGACAAATAGATTCTTCTGGGGTACAAAAACGTCCTGTTGAATATTTTAGACATTTTTTCTCGAAGGATATCATTACTCATATTGTTGACCAATCAAATCTTTATGCAATCCAGCAAAATCCCAATAAACCTCTTGCACCGAGTAGCCAGGAACTTGAGCAATTTTTTGTACACTGCTTGCTATGTCGATGGTGAAGCTCTCAAATTCACGTTTATATTGGAAGAGCAAACTAAACTGTCCTATTGTATCAGAAGTGATAAGTAGAGATAGATGGGAAGATATAAAGTCCAAGATTCACTTCAATGATAATTCACAAATTCCCTTACCTAATGAGAAAACAGATAAATTATTCAAGATCCGGCCTTTGATACACCATTTACAAAAAAAATTTCGGGAAATACCAATGCCCCAAATGCTATGTGTGGATGAACAGATAGTTCCATTCAAAGGTAGATCAAGTATAAAACAATATACACCCAGCAAATCACACAAGTGGGGATACAAATTGTTTGTTCTTTGCGATGACAAAGGCATCATGTATGATTTTTTCATATATTCAGAGAAAATTGAACCGGTATTAGGAGAACCCGACTTGGGAGCTACTTCAAATGTAGTACTGAAATTAGCCCTATCAATTCCTGTTGGATTGAACCATTTATTATATTTTGACAACTGGTTTACGTCACTTCCTTTGATGACAAATTTAGCAAAGAAAAAAATATTTAGCTTGGGAACTGTTAGAATCAATCGTTTGCCTGGCATCCCACTAATCAAGGACAAAGATTTGATGAAAAGAGGCAAAGGGTCCCATCAAGAAGTGACTGCTCTAGTTGAAGATACTGAAGTACGTGTAGTGAAATGGGCAGATAATAGAGTTGTAAACCTTATGTCAACTTTTGCCTCGCCAGAACCAAAGGCCAACTGTAAGCAATATGACAAAAAGACAAAACAAACCATCACAATCGATTGCCCCTCTATTGTGAAAACCTACAATCAGTTTATGGGAGGTGTTGATTTGATGGACTCACTAAATGCACTGTACAGAATTCACATCAAATCTAAAAAATATTATCACAAATTATTTTTTCATTTTATAGATGTGATTGTTGTGAACTCTTGGATACTTTATTGTAGAGACTGTGAGAGCCTTCAGTTACCAAAAAAAAAAAGATCCAAAGTCTGCAAGAGTTCAAAATGAGCATCGCCGAAGCTCTTCTTCTTGAAGGAAAAAGTAATAGACCAACAAAAAGAGGCAGACCTTCTACTAGCTCTACTGATGTTAAGTTTGCTAACAAAAAGAGAAGAGGTCCTGCCACCAAAAGTATCCCTGGAAGAGATACCCGCTTGGATGGTCTTCACCATTACCCTGAGGTCACAAACAGAGGAAGATGCAAAAATGTAAATTGCAAGACTGCACCAGTATTTGTCTGCAGCAAAGGCAAAAAAAATGTTTTGTTCAATTTCACACTAACTAAAATTATAAACAAATAATTTTTGTGTTATATTCTATAAATAAAATAGGTTTTCAGTTTGCTTTTTTATTTAATAATAAAATAAGATGAAAAATTATATAGAAATGAAGGTGCATTTTTTTATTCTTGTATTATAAATCCATGGACGAATGTGACAATTTGGTTACATTAAAAAAACATTGCAAATTTTATATTTTTAAAATATATTTTGGTTGTAATATATATTGACAACTATGAAAGTAAAGAATAAAAACAAAAAACAAAAAAAAAAATCCCAAAATTAAAAATTCAGGCGTTGTAGGGTTAAATATTTTTTGGCAGAAGCTAGTTGTGTGAGTGGGCACTCATGTCCGATTTCATATGCTCTGGTCAGCAAAGCAAGCCCTTGCAGTTCTACTTAAATCTCATATCATTAGCTTCTTTTTAGCTTGGGACTTCTTTTAGTTATTAAAACACAATGTGCTATTTACATTTCTGTCCCAGCAGGGATGACCAAAACCACCAAATAAATTCCTTGTAAACTAAATGGTAAATTAGATTATCTATTAAATTTCTCTTTTTGAAGATTTAAAAAAATCAAAGAACCACTAACAATAATAATTTGCTTAACTAATAAAGCCAAGTAAAGAAATAAATCAAGAAATTTAATACTTAAATGAAATAACTAAACATACAAAATCAAGTGAAAAATACTAGCCAATATTGAAACTAAACCAGTGACAAGAAAGGAAAGCTAAAAAAAGAAGAAATTAAATTGAATGAAATGAAAGCACATAAACAAATAGCAAATAAGTAAAAAAAGTAATTTGTCAATAACATATGCAACAGTACGTTCATTCAAAGTACAAAAGCAAAAGCTACAATGCAAAAAAAAAAAAAAAGAAATCCAAATTTAAAAATTCAAAAGTCTCATTAAGGAAATACCAAAGAAAGGGCCATAAAAACACAGCAGCTGACTTTAACTAAAGCCAACAGAGCACTGAAAATGAGTTGGAGCTCATAAAATCCTCTCAGGTAAATGCAGCTTTAATGACCGCAGCGCCGGAGAGTTTTCATTTGCAAAGATGGCTTCACTTCCAAAGGCACTAGGCTGGAGAGAATCTACAAACATTGGACAAAAATGAAAACAGAACAACAAAAGGAAAGGGGGAATGAAAAAACAGCACTTCACATTATGTAACATAAAAGCAGCACATTTAGTGCTTTACAGAAAGTTTTATTTTACTTTTATTTTCCAGCCTTTACGTGTCAGGCAACACATGTTTGAACTGGAATAGGATAAACTAACGCAGAAGTGGGTTTTAATCACAAAATTTAACAATCAGAAGGAGAAAACTTTTCTAAAATTCACTCTTAGATTGCAAGTATGGTATAGAAGAAAACAAATCCTTTCTCTCTGCACCCGTTCTTTTTTTCCTGCTATTTGCCCTTGACTTTTTAGATAGATAGATAGATAGATAGATAGATAGATAGATAGATAGATAGATAGATAGATAGATAGATAGATAGATAGATAGATAGATAGATAGATATTGTCCTAAGGAGAAGTTTAGCTTTTTACAACTAACAACAGCAGCCCTCCTCAGGCATATGCAAGAATAACAAAACAAAGAGAAAAAACTTGGCTGAAGATAAAACAGCAGTCACAGTGAGGCATTATAAAGGCATATTGCCGCAGGTATGAAGAAGCCCCAGTATGTGTCTATGTGTGTCTGTTGCTAGGTGACTCTAATTACAAAGCAGTCACATAAAGAGAAGATCCAGGGCCAGTAAAAATGGGGAATTTAGATGATGACATTGCTCTAGAAATGTGTACCGGGTGTCTTTGTAAAAGCTCCATTTGAACTCTCTTTGTGTGTTTCACCTAATGGTATCTTTGATTCTTTGTAGATTTTTCTGCTTTTTACTATTTTGCTTGTTTTTAAGTGTGTTGCATGCTCCCTGGCAGTCAGAATACCTTGACCTGCCTGTTTAATAAATTATGGGCAGTAATAAAATACATTTTGACTTGACCAGCTTGAATGGCTTCTCGCCTGCCTGTTTGTCCAGGTTTGCACTACAACCAAGGTTTGCATGGCTCAATGAGCTTAACAGGGAACCATGCCTCACTTTAGTCTTGCAGATCAGCTACGTGTGTGTGTGTGTGTGTGTGTGTGGTAGGTTTGTGAGCACTTAACAATGACATTAGAGGATTCAAATATTTGCAACATTCTTTTGATAAAATTCTGATTTGTCACCCTTGTATGAGTCAAGAGTGTCTGTGTCCTTGTTAATTATTCTGTTACTGTAACGCTATCTTTTACTAGATACATGATAATTCATAGTCATAGGATGTAATAGAGGTGTTGCATGTTGAGGAGGCTAATGGAGGATCAACTAGAAATGTTCAAGGGTAGGAAAGGGTGGAGTTTACCCAGGAAGCTCTCCTTTAAAAGGAAGAGTGAAACATGAAAATGTGAGCGAGCAGCAATTTCATTCTCATTATAATTGCTAGCAATTCCACATTAAGTGAATACCTGTACATTCTATTGAATAAATTGAAGTATTAATAACTGTCTGCTTTTTGTGCCATAGTTTCCTAAATTGCTATTCTTATAAGGCAAACTTGGTATGCATGTCACTGTTTTCACCAAAGAATGCTGTATTCAATGTAAATTTGTTTTCATGCTTGTAATGGACTGCTGCTCTATCCAGGGTTGGTTGATGCCTTACATCCAATGCAGTTTCTCTGCCTTTCTTTTACTACATTGAATGCACTGTTTTGGGAACTAGATGAATTATTGAGAACATACACCATTGGGTACTTGATTTTCAATTCATTTGGCTTTCATTTGCTTGCATGCCCAGTTGTATTTGCTACAACTTCTGTTATTTACACTAATCTTCATTGCAAGTGTGCATATTGTGTAAAGTTAAAGGTTTGTGCAGAAAAACATTAAACAAGAAGAATGTTATAGCTGTTGCAATAAAGATTGAATGCTGTCTGTGCAAAAAATCTTCAAGGCCAATTTTTCTGTGCGCACTTACAAGAAAGGTAATACAACATGCAAGCCTTTTGCTTCACACAAAGACTAGATAGCTAATGAGTGGTAAACGTTTGCAACAATTTAGAAAACGTCTGCCTGAGATATAAAAGAGTTTTTGATTTCATGTGTAAGGGATGGCTGGCAGTTTATTCCAGCCAGGACACCCCAGTAAGGGAAGGATGGGGGAAGGCAGCTTATCAAGGACACTGCCTCCCACAAGACAATAGATGGCAGCATCCCTGGACTACAGCGGTGCCCCGGATGCCCGCAGGGCACTATGGGACTTGGAGTTCGGCAATACAGCCCTGCTGGGTAATGTGGGTGCCGCCAAGGGACGCTGTGGGAAGTTGGTGGAAAAACAAATTCTCGCCTAACCCGGAAGTACTAATGGACTATGACAACAGAAGCCCCAAAGTACTTCCGAGCTGATTGAAAACCTGCATTCTCCAGCTGACCCGGAAGTGCTGGCAAGTCACGTGGGAGGAAGAACAGAAGCACTTCTGGGGCCAGGACTATATAAAGGACTGATGGGAACCCAGCAATGGAGCCGGAGATGGGAGGAAGTGTAACAGAGCTTGCTGGGAGGAGAGGAGGAAAATTATTGTATTGATTTGGTGATTCTGCGGTGGGTTGGCACCCTGCCTGGGGTTTGTTTCCTGCCTTGTGCCCTGTGTTGGCTGGGATTGGCTCCAGCAGACCCCCGTGACCCTGTAGTCAGGATATAGCGGGTTGGATAATGAATGGATGGATGGATGGATTTGGTGATTATTGTGTGCTTGGTGGATGTGGTGCTTTGAAGGCACTGTTCCAAGAAGAAAAAGAATAAAAAAGAAAACTTCTTGGTGCTTTTACCCAGTGTCAGCGTCTGTCTGTTGGGTCTTATGGGGCAACAGTGACTCCTGGTGTTCACTCATGAAAATGATAAATGGTTCATAGGTTAAGTTCAACCTAGTTCTAAGTCAAAAACAAAACTGTATGGACAAGCCCAAATCAGTTAATACTTTCAAAGGACAATTGCACCTCCTGTCTTCCAAAAATGTGGTGCATTCATCTGCGAAATTTTAAAAATATGCACCCAGAAATTGCCCATCAAGGCAAAATGTATATAGGCCAACTGTACATTATATCTGGAGAAAACAAAGTAGAGTGATACCTTGAGATATGAGTTTAATTCATTCTGTGACCAAGCTCATAAGTCAAAATGCTCGTATCTCAAATCAATTTTCACCACTGAAATTAATTGAAATGAGATTCATTTGTGCCAACCCCCAAAAACACCCCAATTTTTAAAAAATATTTTCAACATAAGAAAAATTTATTTATAATGAACAAATATTGTATACAAGCAAAATAAAACCTAATACATAAAAAAGAATCTAAAGAAATAAACAGATGTTGGCGGTGATGTGGTGTAGCGGGTCCACAGCTCATGTCAAAAAGGCCACTTTTTAAATAAATAATCGTCGCACTCGCGGCTTAGAGAGAGGGTGTGATAGTGTGGTTAGAGCGGACAGTGAGCGCTCGTGGGGTTTTTGGCCGACACCACGGGAGCAGTTGGTAGCACTTTGAAGAGCGGGAGTGACCGGAAGGAGGATGGCTCGCCTCATAAGGTCAGTGACGGCAGTGGGAGTCGGGACTTGGGAAATTAACCCCCCCTGCATGAGCGCTCTGGTCATTGGGGGAGCCCATGTCACAATCTGGTGAAGCCCACCGGAGCCAGGGATCAGCGAGGTGATCAGACCAGCAGTAAAAGGCAGAGAGAAGGTCAGCTGCAGGTAGGGTGGCTCCCCTGGTGCATAGCCTGCATGAGAGAAGCAGGGGAGTCATCAGTAGAAAGGCACCATGCTTTGTGTTTGGAAGAGACTGCTTCCAGCCATTATTATAACCTCAGGTTTTAAAGGATTTATTTTGTATTGGATTTTAACTTCCACCTTTTCACTTGTTTTAATGGGTTATTTATTTAATGAAGACTTTTGATACCCTGCACTTTATTTAATATGGACACTTTGTTGTTGCTGTTTTAAAAAAAAGCAATTTTTGCACCATCCCCTTGCTTCATTGTTGTCCCTCACTGCCTAGCTCATGGGTGACATTACCGACGGTGTCGGGTTCAAGGGTTCACAGAAGCAAGAAGGGATCATGGAACGAATCTGCATCGTCACACTACACTTTTGCTTAACTTAATTATCTTCTTCACTGGTTTTTTTCTTTTTTGCCACACTTTCATCACTTTCATTCAAAGGGCGTTTCAATAGAAACCTGTCCAAGGAGATTTTTCTTCCTCCCCTTTAGAATGTTTCTGAAATGAGTTAGGCAAGTGTCATTAAATAGTGCCACTGCACGACCAGTTGCAACTTTTTCAGGGTGTTTTTTTCAATAAAGTCCGAAACTTTTTCCCACATTGCCAACACTTCCTTTATCTCACTTGAAGAGATAAGCTCCTCTGCAATACCGATCTCCTGCAGAACCTCCGTATGTTGCTGTGTCTGTAGTTCCGTCAACTCCTCCGTCGTCAGTTCCTCAGAATGTGCGGCGACAAGCTCTTTGATGGCTCGTATTTTGAGTTTTGACTCGTAACCTAAGGTAAAAAATCAACCTAGTGATGGCTCGTATCTCAAAAAACTCATACTCGTATCTCAAGGTACCACTGTATTGCAAACTGTTTCACTGGCTTCAGAACGCTTTAACTTTTTTTGCCATTCATGTGGTTTAAACGTGGTACAGAAATTGCTGTGGATGACATTGAAACCAAAACTGAACCTCTCTTCCAACAGTGGTTGGAAGTGGTGTGCCCCTGCAAAACAACATTGTGCTGAAATTAAGAGGCAGGCAGAACCTTCAGGTAGATTTGTGGAGCTTACCTGCCGAAGATAAGTACCCCAGTCTGCAACCATATACTACTCTGATGACGGCTTTCTTTGGGACAACATACCTCTGTGATCTAGCGTTCTCTTATATGAGGGTAATAAAATTAATACAGTGGAACCTCGAGATACGATCACCTCTGTACACGAGAAATTCAAGATAAGAGGAAAGTATGAGCGAAAAATTTGGATCTAAATAAGAGCATTGGCTCACGTAAAGAGCCACGAGCCAGGCTGTGGGTATGCGTGAGGCGTTTCCCGATCCGCCTCGACTCGGGGATTCACCCAAGCTGATGCTGCCAGCCTGTCAGCTCACTCAGTGTTCCTTGTTCTCCCATAGCGTGAGGATCTACGCATTTGTGAGCTTGTGATTTCATTGTTTCGCCATATAAGCGTATCCAAAAATATCCCGGACATGCAGACGGAGAATAGGAGACGATTGCCCTCAAGAGGAGAGAGAGAGAGAGCGAAAGAGAGAGAGATAAGGAGAGAGAGAGAGAGGCGCGCGCGAGCGAGAGAGATAAGGAGAGAGAGAGAGAGAGGCGCGTGCGAGCGAGCAAGATAAGGAGAGAGAGACGAGCACGAGAGAAAAGAACCATCAGCTCAGTTATGATCACATGACGCTCAGCAGACAAAGTGTATCCATGCTACTTGTATTGTAAGACATCGCTCGTTTTATCAAGTCAAAATTAATTAAAAAATTTAGCTCGTCTTGCAAAACCCTCGTAAACCAAGTTACTTGCAAACCGAGCTTCCACTTGTAAATATTATTTGTTAGGAAAATTGATTTTTATGTTGATATTTTTGGGGGTGCAGAACGGATTAACTGGATTTCCATTATTTTCAATGGGGAAGTTTGTTCTAGATATGAGAAATTCGCTATACAAGCTCAGTGCTGGAACGAATTAAACTCGTATCTCGAGGTTCCACGGTATTCTGTTTAAATTAATATTACTTGGAGTCCTGCTTTAGATGTGCAACCAGCAGCTCTAATCCTGCCTAAGAAAAACTAGGGAGAAGCACTCAGTGTCAGTGAACACATTAGGTAAGCACTGCTATATGCTGAGTGCACAGGGTGGTAGCTGTTCTTCAAGAAACGGGAATCAGGAAATTCATCATTACAATAGCGCAAGCCAAGGTGAAAACTGGGTGGAGAAGAACTTAAGAAAACCCAAAACAAACTCCAAAAATCATCATCATAAAATAGAACATAATTTATTACAAAAATAGTCAAACTCTTGAGGACGTAATAATAGAAATTTGTTTTTGTGACATTCACAAACTTGGAAAATCAGGAAGTGCACGATGCTGTCCTTTATACTGGTAAGGTGATAGCAACTGCCTGGCAGCACCCACAAGGAAAACAAAATGTCATTGTGAGAGGCTTATAATCACAAGATTCCTCAAGACTCCAAAACCATCTTTAAAAAGGATTTTGAGACCAAGGATTAGCTTCAAAAAATAAAAAATACACACTAGATCATGGCATGTTTATTTTACCATTTCTTACAAATTCCATTGCAAGTGCTTTTAATTAAATGAAATATAGCCCTGTAATGTCAGTCTGGTGACCATGACATCATTGAATGGTAGATGATTAGGCAGGCTTTCCCTTAATTTTCTTACTTATTATTACCCTGTGACCCTAAGCTGGATTAGATGGGTTTAAGAACATTAGAATAAAAAATTTCAAGTAATTAACAGTCTAACAAATATCTTTTTTAAAGCATATTCATAAAATCACCTACCTCCCATGTCGACAAGCGGTGTATACTGTGCCTTCTTCACTCCCAACCACATAGTTGTTAACGTCTCCCGTTGGAAATGCCATCCCCGTCACAGCCACTGGCTTCGATTTGTTATATACCAACTCCATGCTTTCCTAGGTGGGTTTTTAGAAAATGAACTGCTTCAGTAAGCATGGCAAAAGAAGTAAGAGACAGCACTGACAGACAGATAAATAGATAGCACACTATACATAAAAGAAAAATATCTTATGTTTAAAAAGATAAACACCATTACTTCATAAGCTTTTCACCAAAATACGAGTTTCCCAGAAAACATTTATTGCTAGTAATTTATTACAGAAATGTTATAACATGCTCATGTATTTACTGTTTTCAACATAATCTCTGCTAATTTCAACAGTCTTGCAACAGACTTTGTTTTGTATTGTACTCTATATATATATATATTGTGGTCCCCGGCCGGGACGCCCAGGAGGACCAGAGGAGGGCTTGTGCCTCCTCCAGACCACGAGGGGGCGTCCGTCCTAGTTATGTTGGGGGCCACGGGTACAGGGCTTGGAAGCCCAGCCCTGTAGGGACCCGTGGCCACCGCCAGGCGGCGCCCCGATGCCGGAGTATCCCGTGTGGGACCCGGTCGGGGCTGGAGCCCGGCCAGGACGCCCAGGAGGACCAGAGGAGGGCTTGTGCCTCCTCCAGACCGCAAGGGGGCAATCGCCCTGGTTGTATTGGGGGCCACGGGTAGGGGGCTTGGAAGCCCAACCCTGTAGGGGCCCGTGGCCACCGGCAGGCGGCGCCCTGGTGCCTGTGGAACCCTGGAGCCCAGCACTTCCGCCACACCAGGAAGTGCTGGGGGGAAGACAACAGGGGACACCCGGACGGCTTCCGGGTACACAGCCGGCACTTCCACCACACTGGGGTGTGGCCAGGACTGATTGCCAGAAAGCAGCTGGAGCCCATCCGGGTTCCCATTTAAGGGGCCGCCTCCCTCCAGTCAGCAGTGGATGTCGGGTGGAAGTGGACAGAGCTGGAGAGAGGACGGGAGGCAGTCAAGAGAGAAAGGCACAAAGGACTGTGTGGCCTGGACAATTGGGGGATCGGTGCAAGAGGCACTGGGGTTTGTGCACGTGACTTTAATTTGTGTAAATATTGTAAATAAACAGTGTGTGGTGAATTTAAGATGTCCGTCTGTGTGTGTCCGGGTCCAAGTTCACTATATATATATATATATATATATATATATATATATATATATATATATATATATATATATATATATACCCTTCTTTAATCCATTCTAACCCTCTAAGCCACTTCTTTAATAGCTTCATCATTCCTCCAAAAAAATTTTTCCCACAGACTAACAGCACTTTTATTAACATTGTTTTATTTGAATATATTCTAACCACCCGTGAATATTCATTACTGATCCTTTTTGCCGCAAGATATGCGTGCTAGGAAATGGAATATGTTTCAGGCATTCCATTTTAATTTTGTAGTACTGTACTGAAAATCTGATGCAAAATTTTTGTTTGGGCAGCCCTCACGGAGTGTCATGGTGTAACATATACAGTTCATGTAATTAATGCATTAGCCAAAAATCATAAAGAACTGAAAATGTTATCCATTTTTAGTTATAAAGGTAAATCAAAAAGCATAGGCAAATTGAAAATTAGGTGGTAACTGTAACAGATAGAAGTTGATACAATACAACATGTTTTTAATGACTTATAAATAGTTAAAACACACACAGCACAGCGTCTGCTGTTTGTCTACTTGAAGCTAAGGTTAAATGAACATGGATGGTTGAACATTGCACCAATGCTGAACAATGCGCTGTAGTGAGATTTCTTTATGTAGATGGAGTGAAACCTGCAGAAATTCACCAAAAGATTCATGTGCACATCCATAGCTGATATCCAAACGTGCAGCAACAGTGGACAATGCAATCCATTGGTCTTCTCTAATGAAGGCATTCACCATGTTGATGTGGGCTTGTGTGCGTGACGTTGATGGTTGACAAGATCGGGCTTCATTGGTAACACTTGTTCTTCCTGCTTTAAACTTTCTACCCATTCATAAACTTTTCCTTGCGCCATGCTGTTTTCAACTCCAGATTACACCAACAGCTTTCGCTGAACTTCTTCAGGTTTCACTCTCTCAGCCCAAAGAAATCTTACTATGGCAGTCTGTTCAACAATGGTGTAATATTATAGTGGAGCATCAATGTTCATTTGACCTTGGCTTCAAGTACACTAGCGGCAGATCTCTTCACTATACATGTTCAAATTACCCATAAGCCATTGCAAGCATGTTGTATTGTGTCAGCATCTATCTGTTGTGCATACCATGAAATTTTCAATTTGCCTTTACTTTTTGATATACTCTTGTATTTTATAAAGTAATATTTTCGGATTAAAATTTTTGTAGAAAAAAATCAAAAAAGGATTAAAACATATTTAAAAAGGGTTACAGTAGGTGAAGGGTTGTGTGATTGAATATCATTATTAATAATCATTCATCAATATGACATAGGTGTCTTAATTTCTTGTACTTGCCATGTACTTATTTTGGGTAGTGTTGTGGTGCAGTGGTTGGAATTACTGACACATGGCTCTGAGAGTCTAAGTTCAATATGCTGTACTAGTCACTGTTCATGTGGAGTTTGCATGATTTCTTGTATCTGAGTTTCTTCTGGGCACTCCAGTTTCACTTTACATCAAAGACATGAAAGTTACATTGATTAGCAATTTTGAATTGACTCAGTATAAGTGAGTGCAGGTTGTACATAAATGTGTTCTACAATTGAAAGATGTACAATCCCCTGTTATTTCTTACCTTTCATCTGATGCTGTTGAAGTAAGCTCTGATTTCCCATGACACTGTAATGGACATCATGGGCTTTTATATCACAGTCCCTTCATCTACAAATTCTATAGTCCCCACCATTCAATGTGATTTAGCAGGTCTTATTTGGTAACTTTTTTGTGGATACCTTTAATGTTCTCCTGGGTTCTGCCAAAAGTGCATTTCTAATATTTCTGTGTTAAATTAAATTTGATGTTGTGTCGTCCATATAAAGCACCTCGTAATGTTACATGATGTTAATGGTGCTACACAATAAACATTAAATTGATTGTGTGACTGACTGGTTGCCTGATCTTAAAAAAAAACAAAGGTTAGATGTACTGATAAAATGTTCCTCAAACATGCAATAAATCAAGGACTTTCACACTTTACAGTATTAATGGATTTGGTAGTACTTCTGTTTTTCCAGGCCATCAACAGAGCAAGTCCTTTCAAGAACACAACCAAGAATCAAACACGTGTTTTTCAGGAGGGCAGCATTCCACCACAATTTACAAGGATTCTGACAACTCAGTTCAAACAGGTGCAGGTCATTGTTTGCATCTTTTTGCAGCCCAGTTTCAGTTCTTCGTTCAGGGTCAAAGTTAGTTGACAACCTATTGTTTTCAGTTTGGTCCAAAGCAGAAACAAGGCTACAGTAATTAAGAGGTTTCTGATGGATGATTTTTAACATTTCTCTTTACTGTACAAAAATGTCAAGAAATTTTGACCAGTATCCATGGCTTAGATTTCATAACACATTATAGTGTTTCAAACCATCTCCCAGAAACAGCACTTCAGTTTTATACTGCCCCTCTCTCTCTAATTTAACTATACAATCATCATCAATCATGATGATCTACATTGAAAAGTTTTAACGAAAATAGGTTTATAGGTTTAGAATGACATTGTGTCACCGCTGCTGTTTGCAATTGCCATTAAACCACTGGCAATACATTGTCAAAATTCTGATCAGATAAAGGGGATTAGCAGAGAAGGACTGGAACAGAAAATCTCATTATATGCAGATGACATGATACTGTACATATCGGACCCAGAAAATTCTGTGCCTGCAGTCTTAGCAGCACTCACAGAATTTCAAAACCTCTCTGGTCTCAGAATTAATCTGAATAAAAGTGTACTCTTTCCAGTGAATTCTCAAGCATATAATATTAGATTAGACACCCTACCTTTTATCATTGCAGAACAGTTTAAATACCTCGGGGTAAACATCACAAGTAAACATAAAGTTCTATATCAACAAAATTTCGTCGTCTGCATGGAAAAAATTAAACAAGACTTGCATAGATGGTCAACCCTTCATCTCACACTAGCTGGAAGAATTAACACTGTTAAGATGAATATTCTTCCTAAGCTCCTTTTTTTATTTCAAAACATCCCAATATACATTAATAAATCGTTCTTTAAGCAATTAGATTCAACAATAACCTCATTTATTTGGAATTCTAAACATCCACGCATCAAAAGAGCGACCCTACAAAGACAAAAGGCAGAAGGCGGCATGGCTCTACCTAACTTCCAGTTTTATTACTGGGCGGCAAATATACAGTCGATAAGAACCAGGCATGGACCGCAATAGAAGTAAAATCCTGCAGTACTTCTTTGTATTCCCTGCTCTGCGCTCCAATAAACACACGTTATCGGCAATACACTAATAACCCAATTGTGCTCCACTCACTTAGAATCTGGAACCAATGTAGAAAGCATTTTAAGATGGAGAAGCTTCTTTCTGTGGCACCCTGCAAGAGAACCACCTCTTTCAACCTTCACAAACATATGCAGTTTTAATATCTGGAAAAATTTGGAATTAACTTGCTTAGAGATCTTTATATAGACAACATCTTTGCATCCTATGAACAATTACATTCCAAATTTAACATTCCAGCTACACATTTCTTTCACTATCTTCAAATCAGGAACTTTGTTAAACAGAACCTTCCAGATTTTCCTCATCTTGCACCCTCATCCACACTGGAAAAAATATTGCTCAATTTTGAGGAATTAGACTCCATCTCTACAATATATAAAATCATTTTACAATCCCTTCCTTTCAAAGATCCAAGAGGACACTGGGAAAAAGATCTCTCAATTAATATATCAGAAGAGGAGTGGAAAGTAGCAATGCAGAGAATTCACTCAAGCTCCATATGCACAAAGCATACAATTATACAACTCAAAATTATATATCGAGCACATCTGTCTCGACTAAAACTCTCCAAAATGTTTCCAGGGCATGATCCAACCTGCGAACGTTGCAACCAAGTCCCAGCCTCACTGGGTCACATGTTCTGGGCCTGCACCAAATTAACATTATTCTGGACAAAAATTTTTAATTACCTTCAGACAGCCTTGGACTCACAATCCCTCCTAACCCATTAACAGCTGTGTTTGGGGTTCTTCCAGAGGGCTTAAAGTGGAGAAGGACAAACAAATTGTGATTGCATTCACTACACTGTCGGC
The DNA here is from genome assembly GCF_016835505.1 of Polypterus senegalus. Classification (NCBI taxonomy): domain Eukaryota; kingdom Metazoa; phylum Chordata; class Cladistia; order Polypteriformes; family Polypteridae; genus Polypterus; species Polypterus senegalus. The sequence continues at coordinate 79,057,625 of NC_053168.1, read as the reverse complement.
ACGCAGACTTATTCTGATAAACTGGAAGAACCCAAACTCTCCTCTTTTAAGTCAGTGGGAAACCGATGTGTTATATTATTTGAAATTGGAAAAAATCAAATACTCAGTTAGAGGATCTGTACAGACTTTTTTCAAAACATGGCAGGATCTAATCAGTAATATTTTAAAATAAGTTTATAAAGCACAGAGAATTTATTAATTTAGGTATTTTTACAAGCCTTAAATTTTACACCGTTTGGCTTGCTCTCTCTCTCAGGGGTGGGGATCGATCTGTTCTTAACATAATTCTTTTCTTTGTAAAAACTTGATTGCTATGTATTGATTGTAATAAAATTAATAAAAAAAAAAAAAAAAAATAGAATGACATTGTGTGGTCTCTTTTAGTACATATATATCTCTTAAGACTTTTACTTTATGCTATGGTTTAGGGTTAACTGTAACTCTTTTATCCTCTCTAGTATGAGATCTAACTATTACACAATGTCAATAACTTGTTAAAAAACAAAACTAAAGGATGTTAAGTAGTTTGAACAGTTAGTTACAGAACACATCCTGTCATGTGCAGATTTCATCATCATTATCATCATCAACATCACTGGTTTAACAAGCATTTAATCAGGTGAAACTGTTTGCTACAAATGTTTCTTCTCTGCTCTCCATGGTTTCAGGTATTTTTTGAGGTGAAACCCAATCTTTTCATTTAATGTGATATCATCTTCAATCATATTTTCATTGGCCTACTTGTGAGCCTCATATCCTTCAACTACATTTTGGTGGATCTCTTAACTCCATCAGCCTCTGGTTTTTGCCCCACATTTCCGAACAACTAAGTTTTTCTGTTAACTTGGCTTCTGTATTACAGCTGACATTAGAAGTGGTAGTGGAAGTCGTAGTAGCAGTATTGTCACTTATACAGAACACAGTGAAATTATAGCAAACATGTACCACAGCACCGAGATTAACAAGAATAACATTTTGTCTGTTATTACGACTAGTATGGCTAGAGCACATCAACACATATCTAATGACCCATTCACATTTACAGTACAATCTAAACTCAGTGTTATCCTAATTTTTTTGTTTTATTTTTGATTCATTTTTTTGCCATTTTCTAATTTTAGCTTTTTGTTCTTATTTAGTTTTTCTATAATTAACTTTTAGTTTTTGTCACATTTTATTAATTTTGGATTAGTCACTAAAATGTCTATATAGACAGTTTTGCAAGTGTAAGAACACAGTTTTCTTTATAGCTGTCAAATTATATAGCATTGATGTTGTACCTGTCAACTTAACATACACAATTTTATTGTGACATAACTCAATGTTCTCCTGATAATGTAACAGTTCAAGGCTTCCAGTATAATCAAAAAATGCAAAGGATCAAATAACAAGCACGCTCCAATGTCATTTGTTACTTTAACCTGCAACGTGTTTAAGCAAATGGATATTTAAGTGCAAAAATAGTTTCTTTTTATTCTTGAGATTCCCTTTCTATGCAGTAAGATCAGCTTGCACATATACACTTATTTTACATTTATTTTTGATATCTACTGATGCTGAATAATAGTTCATTTAGCCATTTTGAAACTTTCAAAGTGTCTGAATTATTACTTTGCTATTTTTTGAAATACCATTGAAGTCACTACTTGAACCGTAATAATAACAATAATAGCAGAAACAGATTGAAGTTTTTCCATGTACAATATATATTGCATTTATACAAGCAAGCCATTTACATTAAACACTGAAAATCTTTTATAACAACATGTCAGATCATTCACTTAATAAGCAACATTAAAACCAAAGGAGCTCCCTTGTGTGCCTAAACTGGGAGGAAGTCATTTAATTTTAATATAGTATCATTAGTTTTAAGATTTCTGGGTTCAAAATTAATTTGAATAGAAGTTGTATAACTATTCATTGATTCCTTCAGAACAGTTTAAATATCTATAGATAATCGTTACAAGGAAAAATAAATAATTTTAAGCAGAATTTTAGTAGTATGAAAAAAAAAGAAAGAAGATGTTAATAGATGATCTACCCGCCATCTTACATTTGGCTGGACAATCAATATAGTTAAGATAAATATATTCCCAAACCTCCTAGATTTTTTTTCCAGAGAATCCCTATGTGTATCATCAAACATTGCTTTAAGAAGTTAAACTCAATTGTAACATAATTTATCAGGAACTGAAAAGGATGACTTTACAAAGGCACAAAGCAGAAGGTGGCATGGCACTACCTTTCAGTTTTACTACTGAGCTGAAAATAGTCATGCAGTAAAATCCTGGAAACAAGCAGAAATCCATGAATCTTTACTGGCTTGGTTTGTCAGGGTAAAATATCCTGTTCTAAATCATCTTTATATGTTCTGCTTTGTGCTTCACTCATCACTAATTTATCGTCAACATACCAGTATTTAATAAGCATTATCTAATGTTTATTAAAGATGTAGAACCAAGACGCCCTTATCTACTACTCCTATAATTCAAAATCAAATTTTCAACCTTCAATAACCTATGAAGTATTGAACCTACAGAAGAGGCTCACTGCAACATTTACCGATCTCTATATTCAGAATGTGTTCTAAACAATTAGATTCTAAATTTAATCTTCGGGCTATACATTTTTTCTTATGTTCCAATAAAAAACATTTTCAAAAATTTGAATTATTGTAAGACACCCTTATTTGGAGTGTAATGATTTACTTCAGGAGGTAGAAATAAATAATAAAAAAGAAGAGTTGTGTCAGGGGTATGAAATATTAAAATAATTGCTTCACTTTAAATGTTTAAAAATAAGTATTCTTGACTGTAATAGAAATTTGTAATTTTTTCACCCTCTAATAAAGGTCCATAGATGGCTAACTCACTAGTAAATGATCAAAAATCAAAAATAACATCATACTTGAAATCTCACATGCTTATGTATGAAATTTGTCATTTTTAACCTTCTGCCTGTGGCTCTAGCTCTTAGAGGGATAGAGCCAATAGTAAAACATTCAATATCAAAAATATTATCAAATATGTGCTCAGCAACCTCAAAATAGCATAAAATAACATTCCACATGCCTATATTACCAATTTTCATTTTTTTTAAAGCTTTGTGAAAAGGAGTAACTTTGACCTCTAATATACCATTAGGGGGTGAATCCCCGAGGTCGGTAGACCAATAAAATTTTGGTGAAGGCACCTATTGATTTACTATTTATAATAAGATTGCAATTTCATACGAAAATTACGGTTAAAAATTATCGTTTTTAACGTTTAGAGAGCCAAAAGAACCCCAAAAAACTTTCATAAGTACATATTAAAACACATAAATAATATATAATATATCATATGTAGGGGTTTTCTTGTACCGATCAGTCAGGAGGCACCGGACAAAAAAAAAAAAACTGAAGTGATGTCAAATAGTTCACACTGTAAGCAATTCTTTATTAACAGAAAAGCAACTTACCCAATTTACCGCAACTCTCTCCCATATCTATGCTTGAAGCAATACTGGCTAGTCTGGGTGAAGATTCAGAGAGCATCCCTACAGTATATAATAACATCCCAAGTAGTTAAGTCTTTAATGATCCTAGGAAACGATGGGTAAGGGATTTCTCCATTAGAATTTCTGGAAAGAAATGGAACTCAGCTATTTATAGAATATATTCTAATTCAATATGCTTTGCTAATCTTATTTGTTTGATTGACTTGTATTATGTTATAATAGTTTTCATATAAAGAGAAAATAGTGTTTTAATAATGTTCTACCTTCATACTGAATCAATTCTACAGATAATTTCAAAGAATATTAGGCTTGCTACTCAGCTTTTTGCACCAGCTTTTCAATGCACTGCAGGTGAAGCTTGTGCTCCACAACACAGAGTGCTGCAGGTTAAATAAAACCAACAGATGAAAGTGACACATTTACCAAAAATCTGCCATTTGCAGCTTTTGACAGGGCAAGAGCAGAAAATTGTGCTTTGCAGTGAAGTTGATACAATTACTGAAAATTGTGCTCATATTCCTTCATCTTCAATAAGCGAAAAAAAAAAAAAGCAGCAAAGGGGATTGCTGCTTAACATCGAAGAAGGATAGCTGTTCCAAATCAAAAAGGCAGCTAAAATACTGGGAGAGACACTGGGCCTAGAATGAGAGGCAATTAGGTAATGTTAGCCTTCAAAAATACTAAAATGTGTCATATTGGATAACCACATATTTCAGCTCAATTTTCATCAGGTACCTGGGAAAACCTTACATGCAGAGTGAAGCACCATAACATCATCAGCGTGGTGTCAAGGTGCATCAGCCATTGCAGGAAGTGCAACAGAAAGCTTTGTCTCACCACCGAGTCAGCTATTGATGAAATGCTGTTGCTAATTAACACAGATGAGAAGAACACAAAATGGAGATAGAAGAACAATATTTACGACAGGCAAGAACTGCTGTTGAAATTTCAAAGATAATTCAGCTAAGCTTACTTGTTTAGAGTCCACACATTAAATTAGACAGATCTCTGAAGTGTTAAATAAAACTAAGGACACAATTCATGTAATGAAAAAAGACGTAAGTCCATAAAGGATTTAATGTTTTGATCAGAAAGAATACTTCAAATAGAGGTTGAAAGATCATTAGAAAATGGTAATCATTGAATGTTCACTTAAAGCTGTATTGAGGCAAGACTAAACTTGATGTCAAACTAAAAATCACATTTCCAGACATTCATATAGAATATGCTATTTCGTTTTTTGGTTTTTTTTTTTTTTGGTTGAGAAGCAAGGATTCTTCCTTTTTATGAAGTTCAGATGACAAATATTTGTTGTCCTCGTCTTTACACCGGGTAGCTCACACAGAGCAGACAGCAAATCATGAATTACATAATGACAAGACCTTCATGACTGATCCATCTGTTGTTATAATTGCTATGTCGACTTTCGGGGACGTCTTTCTATACAATCTGCAATATCAGCAGTGCCTCAGGCGTCTGAACAGAATAGTTTCTTGATTCCAGTGCACTGCTCACAGAACCAGTAGCATGCTTTTTTTGTCACAAATTTCTGAACTGTGCATTTTGCAGGAGATACTGTTCTACACTTCACATGTCAACTTGAAGGGTCCTGTACAAGTATATTAGTCAACAATCAAAATATGGTATCCCACTAAATACTGCATGTGTTTCACCCAACAAGCACACATATAATAGAACTAACAAAACATACATGGAAATCTTCCACTAGATTCACCTGATTATCTTTGCTGGTGGTAAAAGAAAGGCAGACTGCTTACCAGGTGGTAGGGTTGTCAAAAGTATTGAAATATTGATAAGTATCGATTTTAACATTTCAAAACTCATTTTTCATGGTATCGATTCTACTGCCTACATTACGAATGCAATTCCATTTCACCAAAGCTCAAGTTGCAGCCTTGTTTCCACCCACTGTATTAAGAAGATGGCAACTTCAGAAGCTTTGGCGCTTTCACCAGCATACTTAACTAACAAAGAGGGTTGCCAGAGTGGCATCTGAAAATACTTTGGCTTTATAGAATAGGAGGACAGAAAACCACATCATACCTGAATGCAAGATTTGCTAGCGAGTGATGGGATGTGACGTTTATTTATTTCCACAGGTTAAAGAATTTCTTTTGTAGCAATTTAAACATTAAACACATCAAGACAGGGGTGTGCACTTATTTTTACCTGTAGGCCAGTTTTACTGTGTATTGTGCATTCAGAGGCTAGTTGGGCTACAAGGGGATCCATCACTGTCTTGATTTGTAAACCCTTGCCACAAAGTCTGCTGCCACAGTGCATTATTTCCTTTAATTTCATTACGTGCAACTTTAAAATTATATTTCATTATATTATTATATAATGTAAGGCACTATTACTTTTCAGTTCCCAATTGCATTAGTAGTGGTTCTACTCCTAATCTGCTCACATACTTCTAGCTGTGTTTCAGAGTGTGTATTTAATACATCAGGGCTCATTTGCAGCCCAAAAAACAGCACACCATTTCCTTACGGAAGAGCATGTTGAGATGCTAGTCCTTCTTGAAAAAATGTGGAAGTTACAAAGACATTGTAGTTTTTTTGACAAAAAATACAATGTGTAATGCTTTCATTTATGCAAAGCGTTTAAGTGTGTTAGTGGTCTGTTTTTGTGTTGCATTTACAGTATGAACAACTGTTTAGAAGAAGGTTCCTACATTAATTAAACCTTCAAGGAAAAATAACATTAACATTTGTTTTAATATGTTTATTTATATTGCTTATAAAAGATTGCAATACTTATTCAATTAACATTTAATTATATTTTTAAAATTTCATTGTACTACCTCAGTAACAGTAATTGTTTTCATCAATGTAAAAAAAAACTGACCAGATTGAAACTTCTTTACTTTTTTATTGTTTACAGAACTTTAGCTTTTACAAAAGACTACAGTACTTGAATTATGTGCATTTAATGACTAAAATATATATAATTTGTTTCCATCAATGTTAAGATTTTAATGCACACAGAAATGAAATTTATTTCAATACATTTTTTATTGAGTTATGTAGTATACAGTATAGTGTATTGAAAATGGTACGAAAGTTCAGTATTTTTCATATACAAGTTTGAAATTTTGGAATAGAGACATTCTTACTAGATGGTGGCCTACTTTTTATATACGTCCCTGTATTGCTAGATTTTTTTTTGGAAAGTAACATTTTTTTTTTACTGTTGTAATATCATTTTTTTAATGCCCAGAAGGGTTTTTAGTATCAGGGAATCAGTTTAATAATATTTTTTCTAGGCAAAGTAAATTCCTATTACTGTTATGCCTTTACTGTTTTGTATTTTAATCATTTTGGGCTCTGATTGCCATTCTTGAAAGTCATGTCACATGATGTTACTTATCATGAGATCAGAAAGCAACAATCAGTAGAGCGAGAACTTTCTGAGCAAATCACAATGATTTAACTAAGAGGTGACTGTGTGCAGACCTATAAATACCTGGGAGTGCAGCTGGATGATAAACTGGACTGGACTGCCAATACTGATGCTCTGTGCAAGAGAGGACAGAGCCGACTATACTTCCTTAGAAGGCTGGCGTCCTTCAACATCTGCAATAAGATGCTGCAGATGTTCTATCAGACGGTTGTGGCGAGCTCCCTCTTCTACGCTGTGGTGTGCTAGGGAGGCAGCATAAAGAAGAGGGATGCCTCACACCTGGACAAACTGGTGAGGAAGGCAGTAGACACGGAGCTGGACAGTTTGGCATCTGTGGCACAGCGATGGGCGCGAAGCAGGCTCCTGTCAATCATGGAGAATCCACTGCATCCACTGAACAGTATCATCTCCAGACAGAGGAGCAGCTTCAGAGACAGACAGAGGAGATGTGACTCTTCAATTGCACCATTGGATGGGTAAATGTTAACTATCTACGTGTGTGATAAGAGTTCAACAGTGAACACATAGCATTCTCTGCCATGATGATACCACTTCTGAAGGAAAGTGACGTTCCAATAAGTGAACGGGTGTAAGCTGCTTGGCATGGGGCAAATCTGATTCAGTACTCTCCACCAAAGGATACCAGTATATATTTTATTGATCCTAACCTTAAAACCAGCATGAAAAACATTTTTAATTAAAGCTAGTTTCATTTTTTACTTCCATTCTTTTTATATATAAGGAACACTATTTTGTATAATTCAAATTAAAATGTTTAATGGATAATCATAATAGGTGAAATTTTCATTGGTCCTTTGAGCATCACGTTTATCACATTCTAACACCCAGCATATGTCAAATAGTGTTAAAATGTCTGTACCTGCTTATAAGAATTACCTTGACAGTGCTATACTCCTGGCTGAAACAGTTTGAGAAGAGCATGGATGGCCAAATTAATGAATCTCTCAAGGAATATGGGAATGTAGGCAAAATATGGAGGAACAAAGAGAAACTAAAGTAAGGCAAACTGTCAAGACTTAAAGTGGCACATTTTCCCCCCAAAATTTAAAAGATTCAAATATTTATTCTTTACACAAATCAAATCAAAATTCAACCTATCACAGTGATGCACAGGGATTTTAATGCCTACTTCCACAGACATAGATTGTTGCATTTGGTCTCCAGCTAAAGGTTTTGTTTACTGAGGAAAAATTCTTGAATTTATTGTACGTTTGCATTTAAAATTTATTAGCTTTAATCCTAAGCAATTTACAAAAGACGTAAACATAATTGAGTGTCGTTAGGCTAGGGCCTGTTTGTTTAGCAAGCGGAGTAGGCCAGATTACTGCTTGCCACAAGCGAAAACATGTAATAACTAATAAATTTATAAACTTAGATTAAGAATCAATAAAGCAATTAAACTTAATGTAACAGCAAATCAAAAAATAATATGAAAGATCACAGAGCAAACTTTTTTTTTCTTCTTCAATCAATTACACAGATATTCAAAGGGAAGATGGGTTTTCAATTTCTTTTTAAATACATTGAGGGAGCCAGCAGTTCGATGGAGGTGGGTAGCTCATTCCACCAACTAGGAACTACACAGAAAAAGAGTCTGCATTGAGACTTGATACCGCACAGAGGCAGCATCAGCAGACAAATTGGAGAAGTATATTGATTGGAATAACAGATTTTTTTGTACCCACACACCACTGTGCAACATACAACAGAAATACATTAACATTTAACTAACAGGCTTGGTCTCTCCATAGCCCTGAATTACAAGTACGTAGTTAAAAAATTGAGGGACATATCAGAGGAATATAAGAATTAGGCTATTGACCGTGTGGTTTTTAAACAAGTACTTCATTTGCTTGCATGGTGAATGGCATAGATATATGGAATTTGTGACTGAGACCCAAGAAAATCAGGCCTACCTTTTTGGTATTTAGTTACAGAAGGTTTTACAGACATTTGGATGGTTACGCCTATCATGACCTTTTCCAAGGGTAAGGCTCAACTATTTCCATAAAGAACTGGCTATAATGGAATTCACCTGGGACAAGACACGTTTTCAATGAATCATGTGAAGAGAAGGCCAAGCACAAAGGAGTACTACAGGAGAAAACATGTAGGAACTGTGACTAACACACTTCTAATACACATAAAAATTAATATATATCATGTAACAGTGGTTTTGGAAAATAATAATTTATCCAAACTTTTCTCACACAATTTCGAGCCACACAGTTATGCCATTCACAGTCAAATATATATATGGCACAATTTTCTGTCTGCTTTCATATTCTGAGATTAATCAAAAGTGAATTAGATTTCCACTAGGTGCTTATTTTTGGTTTCGGACATTTTATACTATTCTCCAAAAAAAACTGAGGTTAAAAAAATAATTTCCATTGATCCCTTTATTGTATTTTTAGTTGCAGAAGGCTACTGGATGTAAAGCATTGAGCACAACATCAAAAAAGGATTTAAAAATTCAGAAATAGAGATATGGATGTTACAAATTATAATGTGACACAGAAGAAGCTGTGTCTATATGTTACATAAAAAAGACATGAATTAAACTTGTAATTTCTTTTTATATTAAAGGATCCATGCAATAAATGCATTGTAAGTTAATAAAATAGATTCAAGTAATATATTATTGAGTAGTCACAATACAAACCCTCTTCCTTTCTAATTAAAAAAAAGAAAGGAAGAAATTGAAAATTGTAAGAAGTACTCAATCTAAGATTCTAACAGGTTCACGTTGATTCATTATGGTCAACGATTGCTTTAAAGGGCGACTGTTGAGGATGGTATTGATAAAGGGCTACCATATACTGACAGAGTACCTTCTGTTTAAAAGGAAGTCCAGTGATGCAGCTCTGTCATTAAATTAAGTCAGACAGGAAGACCACCTGCCTCCTCCAATGTCACTCAGATATGCTAGTTTGATTGCTAGTGTACCTTTTGGGTTAGACACCTAAGTTTAGAGTTCATTTTGGCTTATGCCAAGGTGAGTCCTTATGCTGGGTGCACCAGACCATGTTAAAAAGGAAGTGAGATTTCCTGCTTCAAACATTGAGATCTAAAGACTTTACATGGTATGATGTTACATATCCTCTGTGGTGCAAAATCACAAAATCCCCTAATTACTCTTGGAAAAGTGTGTTTTGCAGATTTAGTGTGCCATGAATTAGTAAAATCTTTGCTTAAGCAGATCCACAAGTGACTGGTAAACTGTTTATAATATATAATTTTATATAACTGTTTTTTATATATTTTTTGTAAAATTGCAAGGGTTGTTTGTTTGTTACACAAGAACCTATGCACCACTGGCTTTTGAATATTAATCTTGGTCTCTATCGGCAGCTTATGCTCCAACACAAGCAACGTGACCCCTGAGTTTGACATGTGGCCCTGACATTCGGCTTTATTTTTTACTTGTGGCCACCATAACAGAAAATTCAAGAAAACCTACACCCTCGACCATTGCTGACAATGAAGCACATGCCACTGACCTATGCATCTACTGCAGGATATGGAATGCAGGTGTGAACAAAACACTGAGAGCTACCTACACAGACTTACACTGTGCTTACTAAAATGAGTCAAACACACCATTTAACCATGAAAAACAACACTACCAGCAATCTCGGCTTAGTGTGACACACTGCTGCTCATACCAAACCAAAAGCACCTTAACTTACACAGGAACTGCAAGAATACAAGCTTTACAACACATTCATAGTATCAACAGTTCCATATGTTTTACATCTATGAGATGCATATGTGATGAGTTGAGAGCGAAAAAATCAAACACCTCATACTGACCTTCCTGTTCAGATGATGAACACTTACATAGCCTGAAAATGCACACATCTCTCCTCATTTCCTTATAGTAATACGGGATTTCATTAATGCAAATAGCCCTTTTGAACAAGTCTTTAAAAACACAAGACAAGTTGAGGAGAAAGAAAAACCACAAACAGACAGATGCCAAGTAGCTTTCAAAGGTTAGGCATTTCATCCTCACCTCACGATTGAGCCTCTAAGTGGGACAACTCCTCAATCTAATGATAAAGTGTCACAGCACTCAACACCTCAAGGGGGAACAACCCAATCAACTGTTGCACCTTCATGGAAGTACATGAAAGACTAACCCTATCCTCATCCCACATGCTGCAAGATCATATATTTACATTTTTTTGCTCAAAACTGAAAATTCTGTGCCACACACAAATTTCCAGAGTGACAATGCTTACGTATAGCCACTTTACACTCTACATGTACATACCTCTTTAGGCGAACCACTTAAACACTTTCATGACCTGAAAATACAGACATCTTTCCTCCTTTGCTCTGAAAAAGTACAAGATCTAATTTATGCTATGTCACACCCTTACAGCCAAGCCTGTACAAATAATTTACCAGTTGAGCAGCAGCAAAACTCCTAGAACAGATAGACTTAATTTACCTTCCACCTCTTATGAGATTATATTTTACATAATCTGCGCAGAAACATTCGGAGCACTGTCATGGACTTGGTCTAGCGAGTACTTCATTTTATCGTGTATACTACATCTGACAAGAAATCTGAAGTACACAGCCTTCCGCTTTTGAAGAAGCCAACACTGTTGTCCACCTGTATATAACCAGTAATTTCTCAATGTGATTACCGTATAAACTTGGGTTTAAGTTCTCCCGCGAATAAGTTGGCAGCTTGATTTTACCGTACAATTTCTGGTATTTTATAATGCTGTCATATAAATCGAATGCAGAAAACTCACGGTATTGGTCCAAGAGATTATGATATGCTAACGCCCACCTGAGAGAGTAACCACGGAGCACACAGCCTTTTTTTTTTTTCTATGTATTGTGCCTACGTGACCACACAGTAATACCCGAACTATTCTGAAGCGACGTTTGCACTATTTTGTGTTTTATGTATCTCACACCCTCTTACACCTTTATTGTAAGAGCATCCCTTATCTATGATGGAGCGTTCAATCAGAAGAAAATATGAAGCTGGTTTTAAATTAAAAGTTGTTGAAGTAGCAAAAGAAATTGGTAACTGCGCCGCTGCAACAAAACTCGGCGTGTCTGAGAAACTGGTGTGAGATTGGAGGAGGTAAGATATAAAACAAACAAAAAAAATAATAATTTAACTGTCGTATTTTTGAGTCAGGATCTGATTTTATCAATCGCTTTTTCAGGTTTCAAGATCCGATTTATACGCGAGTATATATGGTAAACTGCCGTTCATCTTTTATGAAGTAAGAAAAACATAAACTGCATTGAAAAAAGAGAGAGAAAAACACAACCAAAAAACCAAAAAAAAAAAAAAAAGAAAAATCACAAAGTGACTAATGGAAGACAGTGCTTTTCAGAGAGTAAAAGTAATTACTAACTTTTATTTTTTTTGTTGGTAGATATTTGCTCAAATGCACAATAATAAGTTAGTAATAATTTTAGGCTTGGATGCCAATATTTTTTCCAGTTTTTGCTTAGAATGAATCAACTTGAAATTGCCTTGTAACATTAATAAATAATGCTAATGGTGAAGTCCAATAATACAGAGTTTGGCAGCAATTTCATCCACACCATGAACTCCCCACCCCATCCAGGACACCCCATTTTGCAGGTGCTTCCTCAGTCCATGCACCTAAGCCTTTAAAATCAGAACGCAATTTACAGAAGAGTACAAACTACAACCAAAAACAGACATCCTAGAGTTTCCACAACTTAAATAGTACAGTAATCCCTCCTCGATCGCGGGGGTTGCGTTTCAGAATCCCCCGCGATAGGTGAAAATCCGCGAAGTAGAAACCATATGTTTGTATGGTTATTTTTATATATTTGAAGCCCTTTGAAACTCTCCCACACTGTTTAGAAATATTCTCCACACAGTTATACAGTAAACCCTTGTTTATCGCGGTTAATCTGCTCCAGACAGATAAATGAATTTCCACGAAGATATATATTTAGATATGCTTACATTTAAAATCCGCGATGGAATGAAGTCGCGCAAGTCGAAGCGTGATATAGCGAGGGATCACTGTACTTCCTCACCTCTTCTACACAACTGTAACACACAGTACTTTAGCATTTTGGTTTAATGTTTCAAGACATTCTTCAATTGCTTTGTCTTTGTGTTCTTCTTTGCTTTGCACATTTCTTTCATTTTGGATTTCCACATTTCACCACCTCTACCTATGATTTCCATTCTCTTTTATTGGAGGACTGGATGAACACATATACAGTATCAACAGCTTCTTATCTTTCGCATGCCTTAGAGCTTCTGTTTATAATCTAAGACATGGTGCCTACATGGTTAAAATTCTAATTCAAGTTCATCATTCTGTTGGTAGACTTCTCTCTTTTCCAATCCCTTTTATTCGAAAACTGGAGGTCTGCATGTTCCACTAGTATCAGGTAAAACACATAATATAGGGTCTAATTCCATATTTGGGTAATCTAATTCAATGTGAACACTGGGCAAATCATTTGGGCAAGGAAATTAGGGTTTAGGCACAGGTAGATTTGCCGCACAGTGGAATTCTCCTTCTGTCAATAGGCTCCCATTCACATTCAAACACACAGTACCTCTAAATTGAAATAGGGATACTGGTAATGGACTGGTGTCCATCTCTGAAACATTGTAACGGACAAAGCAGTCTCAAAAGCTTTCACAAATGACCATTAAATAGTACAAGAGAGGTTAATTAAACCACATTCTCCAATCGGAAACAAATGTGAGTTTGATGTAGAAGGCTTAGTGAACCAGTGGTGGATGAGCCCATTGGAAGAATTATCTTAGCACATTAAAATGTGTAAAAAATGAAGAGACTTCTTTATAAATGCAAATTTTTAAAGGAGTTTTTAAAATAGTATGTATGAAAATTATGTATAAGAAGAAAGGACTTTGTACTTTACATAATTATAGAAAAGTGGTTCCTTAATGTTATGCTGTAGATGCCAGCATCATTTATCATAATCATTTAAATCTTTGTCAATTACCAAGTTAATATATATTTCTTTTACTAAATATAATAAATCTGACTTGCATCTACGTTTTCAAAGAGTCACCCATGATTAAGTTAAAACCTATGAAGCCTGACAACAAAAGACAAGATACTTTGCCAACAAGCTTACTCAACACCTTACATTCAAATACTCTATTGTGTATTCTGCAGTCAAAAATGTAATTCCAGAGTGACACACAGCTCTTTACTCAAACTTTCTAAAGAAACCTAAAATGTCTGGATCCATAATCAGATCTGATTTTTAAAAAGGAAAGATTTTAAACATACTGTGATCTCAGTAAAGAGCTTTAACTTTAACATTTAGGCAAAAAATTTCATATTACAATAAAACCATTTATAGTAATTGTACTTGTGTTTACACTCTCACAGCATCTCATTCATCTTTAAAGTAAGGATCACTTCACTCTACTTGTTTCTTTCACTGCTTTGCCTCTCTCTAGTATGTTACTCTTCAGTACTCATCGATTTTTTGCTACTTTATTGTCTACTTCTCGGTTTGATGTTACTAACTTCACCTCATTTAAGTTGTTGTGCCATTTCTCTTCACCCATCTACTGGTAAGCATTACTTTTTTTAGGATAAACACACAGCATATCACCTCTTTATGGCTTCATCATCATTTTTCATAAACTAGCACAAGTTTTCCCTTTAATGGAAAGTCAACACAACCCCATCCTCTTGCTGTTTTACATTAGCTGAACAAAGAGGCTTAAATAAGAGCAAAATACTAGCGCCAGCTTAAGGAGAAATGAGTCGCAAGTGGCATTACTTAAAGGCGTATTTGAAAATACGATACATTATTAATAGCCAAACGTTCATTAACTGATCAGGTAATATTAGTTAAAAATGCATGGGCAAGATGTGACCAGCTGCAGCAACAATGGTGAGGCACAGATCAAGCGTTTCTTTATACCCTTCTGGCAGAGTAAACTGCCCAAAAGGGCAAATAAAAATATTTTAGTATTGCAGAAAGTCTTTAAGAGTGTGTTTTGGAAAAAGAAACAAAGAAAAAAAAGCCATAACAAAGAAAACTGAGGTAATGTGTAAAGGCAGATCTGGAGCTTCTGGTCTAGAAGTACACTTACTCAAGAGCTGCTCAAAGGAAGACGTGTCTTTACAGGCATAATCAAAAAGGTCTTTGGAAGCTTGAAGACATCATGCGGTAGGATTGACAGTTTGTTTTCCTGACATGCAGGCTTTGTTTATGATTGCCTTTTGTCTATTCACTTCCTGAAAAAGGACTTAACATTTCACATATGAACTGTGTTAGTGCTTTGTGTTTTGTACTTGTTTCTTGTCTGTTTTATTACATGTTTTAGAGAAGCGGTGGATCATAAGGATTCAACATTTGTAAATAGTTGAGTATTGTTTTACATACAGTATAAAGGCTTGGTTTAAACACCACTTTTGTGAGGAGGTTGATGTACATGGCATTTGCTGTTTATTGGGGCCTAGCGTTGGTCTCATGGCTCATGGTCCCATCTCCACAGATTATTTTATCCTGCCATTCTAGGGATCAGTAGAGTCTGATATTCCCTACATTCTTTTTTTTTTTTTTTAAACACATATTCAGGGACAATGCTAACTAAATCCACGGGTAATAGGATAATGGAAATGTGTGCAACTGGAAAACCAAGAACCAATAAAAAAATGAATCAATAAACAAAGTCTAAACCTGCTTAATCATATCAGTTGTGAAGGCAAAACAAGCATCTTTGCCTATAACTTTCCTGGCTACGGAGTAATTGAAGTTGCCAAGTAATGGTGAGAAGGAGGGTGACTAAGGTTATGCACAGATGTGAGGCACAATATTTTAACTTCCACATACCTCTCCCAATCTCGCTATTTTACTCTCCCTCATAGTTCTCCATAAGCTATTGTACTATATCAGTTTTCCTCCCAAGAAGTCCCAACCATGATATAATGTTCTGTGAAAAAGCTCATGATGATCTATATTATCTCTTTTGAATCACCTTAGATTAATATGTATTCAATGATTTTTCCAAATAATATTCATTTCTCACTATCATGGAAATTTGGTTTCAGGTCTGACTAAAATGTCTTGTCTGCAAATAAATCCTGAACACCAGAAACTCCTTCTATCAATTTTAGCTTACAGACACAGCTGGAATAATTTTTGTCATTGCCCCAGACCTTAATTTGTATATGAGAGTTACCTAATTTTTAAAATGTCTTCATTACTTATGAACACTACAATCAGATCTGTCACAAACAGCAAGTCTTAAGCCATACATTTGGATTTCTGTGGGCAGGCACTAGCCAATATGAGTTTTATACATAAAAATGAATTAACTCTGGAAAATGAACCCCAAGAAGCTATTTTATTAGATCATCAATGTCAAAACAATTCAAATACAATCGATGGCAGTGATGCTGACAGACTAATCTGTCAAGCACTAGAATGAAGTTAAGGCTAGGACACCAAAACAAAAATGTAACCAGCCAAAAACAAATTACAGGCTCTGGCAAGCTTAACTTAAAACCATTTCAATATAATGCTATCTTAATAGAATGCTACATACTGTATTAATCACACACTCAACACCAGAATTGATTATAATCAAGGCAGACAACACATTGGCAACTCATTGGCTCTATCATGACATAGACCATACTGTCACAGTTATGAGCTCCTCTTAACTCTTTCACCTACAACTTATGGAAATCACCAAAGTGATTTATGTACAAGGGTAACAGACTGGAAAACTCTAACATTTTATCATTAACTCAAATATATGAAATCACTGAGCAGAGTGGACCAAAAAGTGAGTAAAAAGGTGAGTTATCGCATAGTCTTTATCACAACTAATCTATGAATCTTCACATATATGGTATTTATAATCTATGTTCTTCCTTAAAATGCTGACACATGCATTACCCTTATTTTATATTTATTATTTTGTTTCCTTTAGGTTAATAATGTTAACTGTCTTCTATTATTATGTGAATACATTGCACTTAGTTAGTAAATCCTTAAGCACATCAGCTCTTTTATAATAAAAAAAAAAACTTTCCTGGACATAGCGAAATACAGCTTCCACAGACCAGAGATCTGAACCCAGTCTTCTGTCTTTAAGTGATATGACCATCAGGAAGTTCAGTGATGACTTTTACGGAGAGCAGCAAAGACCTTTTTTGCTTTCAAAGATGTGTCAGATAGATAATCAAATGAAGTAGAGGCCAGTAGTGTAAGAACAAAGACCGGCAGCCAGAACTCACAGGGCAAGTTGATGCTCTATGTAAGAAAGGTCAGAGCAGACTATACTTTCTGAGAAGGTTGGCATCCTTCAACATCTGCAGTAAGATGCTGCAGATTGTTCTACCAGACGGTTGTGGCAAGTGCCCTCTTCTACGCGGTGGTGTGCTGGGGTGGCAGCATAAAGATGAAAGACGCCTCACGCCTGGACAAACTTGTTAAGAAGGCAGGCTCTATTGTAGGATTAAAGCTGGACAGTTTAACATCTGTGGCAGAGCGACGGGCACTAAGCACACTTCTGTCAATCATAAATAATCCACTGCATCCACTTAACAGTGTCATCTCCAGACAGAGGAGTAGCTCCACTGACAGACTAAAGAGATCGTTCCTCCCCCACACTATGCGACTCTTCAGTTCCACCCGGGGGAGTAAATGCTAACATTAATTTTATTTTAATTTTTTTTTTTCATTTTTATTTCTATTTAATTTAATATTGTTTCTTTGTATCACTATACTGCTGCTGGATTATGTGAATTTCCCCTTGGGATTAATAAAGTATCTATCTATCTATCTATCTATCTATCTATCTATCTATCTATCTATCTATCTATCTATCTATCTATCTATCTATCTATCTATCTATCTATCTATCTATCTAAGTCACTTAATGGATTAATTGGCACATTAACAAATGAAAGAAAACCACAAAGGACAGCACCTCATTCAAAAATGTAAGGAAAATCAGGGGGTTAAAATGTTTTTGTACTCAACTGAATAATCAATGAGCCAATCACGAGGAAACAGTTTAACTGGAGCTCTAAAGTCAAACAGACCTGTTTGGTCTTAAGTCATGCAAGTCTCTGTAATGCACAGGCTCACCCAAAAGGACAGAAAATGCATGCATGTATGTATATAAAAAGCTACTATTGCTGATAAAAATCTAACCTTAGGTACTTAGGTTTTGAAGTGCTTTTGTTTACTTATTTTCTTAATTTTGTAGCCTATTAGGTAATAACTTCAGGAATTTTGAGGTAGGATAGTTATACTCACTAATCATCGACTTATTGTTTGTTGATTAGCACATGTACTGTAAGTTAGAATTTCACTGTATTCTATAGATGTCACAATGATTACCATGAAAACCTATAAATTAAAATGAGCAAAAGGGAATAATTTCTGGTGTCCCATCCATGCTTTGTTTCCCCTTTCTTGAGTTCATGATTATGCTTTGTAAAAACCAGAATCCTTGTTAAATGTAATGCTTTTTTTATGATAGTGATGGAGATGATGACCAAAGGTTTGCATGGAAGGTTTCTGTTGGAGCCTTGTACTCTGATACTATTATATTGATGGCAAAATGTGAAGTGTAATTAAAGGGTAAGATACTGAAATGGAAAGCTAGTTTGTATGTTAATGGCCTAAATGTAAATGCAGGAAAGACCAAGATGATGGTTGGAAGCAGGTGAGAAGGAACAGATGAGTGTATGGCCAAGCAGTATCTGCAGTAGAGATTTTGGAAAAAAACTCAATCCAATGCATGGGTTGTCAGATATGGATGCATAAAAGATGTGGTGGTGTGAAGGTGTCGTTGTTTGTAGGAAATGTCTGAGGAGGTATATAATGCTAATATAGTGGGTGTAAATGTAGATATCACTAATGCATATGTTTTGGAGAAAGCTCTGCTACTTAGGTGACATGCTGTGTACAGAAGAAGGTGCAGGACCTCCACTGATAACTAATGTGAAATGTTCAGGAAACAAATTCCTGACCACATTATGACTTCTAAAGGAGTCTGTATTGTAGTGAAAAGTTTATTAAAGCTGTGTGAGGAGTAATCCAGTCTATGGGAGTGAACATGAAGTAAACTTGGAAAGAACAGGAATGAGAATGATGAGATGGGATGAAAGGAAGAAAAATGCTAATTTCAGAGAGGGAGTTGATAGTACAGGTGATAGGTATTGTGCTGAGGAGAACCAGAGTAAATCACTTTGGACATGTGAAGTGAAACGTAGAGCAAGCAATACTTCAACATGGAGGAGGAGAAGATGAGGCCAAAATGGAGACCAAAGAAGACATGGCAGGAGGTGGTGTCAGCTTATATGAAAAGAATGGGTCTCACAACAAAGGGTGCCCAGAATCATGAAGTGGGGGTGGGGGGTTAAGAGGGATTGGGGGCAACCGGCTAACCTGGGTAAACGTGAAAATGGCCATTAGCCCAGAGTGTGTTTGTGTGGATGTATGTGTATGTGTGTATTCTCGTAATTTTATTAAGCTGGAAAAATCTGACAGAATATGCACCAAAAAGATGGGAACATGAGCAAATGTGAGTACCTAACAACAAGTCTCCAGGAAACTGACTATTGTACAGCGATGAGAACATACAGTAGTCCACCCTCCATTAAATTTTACATAGTCACCAGTATCGGGCTTCAGTGGAAAAATGTGTGTGCATGTGCGTGGACGGAGAATCTATTTGGAGGCCATTTTAGAGTCTAAATACAGTTCCTGAAAACTTTTTTTATAACTCATGAGTGAAGCAATTGAAATATTCAGCTAGAACTGCAGATTTGACTAATGAAATTTCACATAATAGATGGTAAAATTACAGCTCAGAAAAGGAAAGCATACCTGTGGCTGAGATAGCATGTCCAGGCTCCAAGAGCACATTTTGCCATCAGTTGAAACTGTTATCAGATTGTTTGCATTCTGTGTCCCAACGACATTCACACAGTACACTGGATGCTGTAAAAAGAAAAGATTAGAATGAGACACATTTAGATCAATTATAGCAATAAAACATTGCTATCTTTCTGCTCCGATTTTTAAGCACTGAGTCTGTTGCAGTTATGTTTTCTTTCCAGACACCAGACAACCCTGAACATTACAATAAATGTGCCATTAAGTTATATCTTAGTACAAATGCACACCAGAGACAGTCATGACAAGTATCTCGAAGCAAGTCAATTTAAAGTGTCGAGATTGCACAGTAGGTATTGTATTTGAAACTATGATTTCTGTTTACTTAAAAGTGCATACAGAGATGACAGACAAATGCTCAGCAGTCTGAAAGTAACACTGATCATCATTTCATTTTATAAACCTACTTTTTTCTCTATATGATGAAAGGAACTGCAGTCTATTCTACAAGTGGTAGGAAAATGTAGAAAAAAAAAAAAACCCTGGATGGGATGCCAGAGACACAGACGCAGGGTGCAGCCACACTTACACTGAGCCATGGGACTGTGTTCTGAGCTCTTCACTTGTCACCTTCAATTTTGTAACCTTGCCCTGTAACACTTGTTCCGAAACAGTCCCCCAGTTTACTAGATTATGTTATCTTCTTTTGTAAATCACTTTGTATTAAAATGCCTGCTAAGCAAATACATGTAAATATAATATTATTTAACTAATATATTAATCACAGAATATATTTATTTTATTTCAATGAATCAATATAATGAGTCTGATTTTGAAATGATCAACACTTAAAACACAACTACAGAGGAGCAGTCCCAGACACCACAGTACAATTCCCAGCTAGGTTATTGTTTATATGGAGAATATACGTTTTCCCTGTGCCCAAGTGGATTATCTACAGATCTGCATGTCACTCAAAGAGGATAGGCAAGGGTGTAAGTGTCTCGTTCAAAACCACGGTTTCTGAGGGGTTCGAATTCCTGATGACCCAGGATGGCTAGAAGCAGTCTAAAAAGGATGGATAGAATTAGGGGTAGCTGACTCATTGCATGAAATATGATTTGACTTTTTTTCTGCCTCTGCAAGTGAGTCAAAACTTATTTCTTTGTATGCTTCTAAAAAGTAAGACAAATGGTTTCACTTTGGGAGGAAAGGGACTTCTGTTGTTTATTAGGAAACCACTTCTTCAGACTTTGACAAATGTATGAGGGCTGCCACACTCGGAGGGTGTTTTTCCATTTAACAGGCACTGAATGAAGCAGACTAATAGTCTGTGTAATAAAAGTCAGCTTTCTTTTTTTAGTAGATACATGTTTAAAGCTTAAATTCTTTAAGAAGACTGCCAGCAGCTCCATTCCAAGATGAGTTATGCTGCATTTTTCATATTTTACACTGACTACGCAAAACTGCCTAATCTCAGAGATCATTATGCAAAAGAGACAAGAGGATAAGTGAGGTGACCTTTGTAAAGTGCATTTCCTTCAACCCTCGATCATAATAGCAAATCAATCATTCTTCTTCTTCGTTGACTTACTGTATGGGCAGCAGCAGACAGTGGAGTTCGCTGCACTGGTGTCCTTCTGTGGCTGCGGTTGTCCCATAGGACTATCTGTCCCGAGTATGTTCCCCCAACAACGAGATTTGGATGAAATCGAGCAAAGCAAACGGACATTACAGAGGACTGCAAAAGAAACAATTAAAACATGTTAAATGAAAATTAAGACGTTGCAACAATCTTAGAGCAAGTAATCACTAGTTATAATTTTGATTAATGAGATTAAAAATATGTTATTTTTTAATGACATTTGAGTCAGTAGCACATTAACATTATCATAGGGTTGGCATTAGAGCATTTAACAATTGATTGCGCATTCAATCTAAAATTGTTCAACATCATAGTTTTTAGTTTCTTGGCATATATAGAGTATATCTATATTAACCTGAATCAGGGTCACGCAGAGCCAAAGTGTAGCCATCCATATATAATTTCCTTTTTTGAAGAATGACTTGTTTTTATTGTAATTAAATTAAATTACACTTAAAAGATAACACCACACTATTTTAAAGCTGAAAATGTATTGTTTGAGAGAGAGGCTTGTTTTATAAACATAACCAAGAACAGGTTTGCCCAAGCCTCTCATTCAGTGCTGCTGGGATTGAATTAAAGTTGTACAAAACGTGAATGGTTGAAGCTTAGTTCTTACCATAGCTCAGACCTTCACTGAGATTATAGCATAGTTTTCAGGCTTGCGGTCCCATATAAAGTGATCTAATCAGTTAGGCTAAACAAAAATGTATGTAGGCTGAGCATCAATCGTGGAATGGCACCTTTACAGCAATGTAGCAGGTTTACATGCTGCTAGATCTCACTGCTAACACCATCATAACTGAGGCTTGGCTAGAACTGTCGTTCTAGACACAGTTAATAGACTCACAAAACAATTGTTTTAATTACAACCCTACACTGTTATCCTGAGCAGGACTATTGCTTGTCCTCTGCCAAACAACTTTTCCATTTATGTGCTTTCTTATACCAAATAAGGAGGACAACCAGTCCATCTTGATTTAATCCAGAGACCTTCAGGAGTGTACTATCACATGTTGCATCACTAAATTAGCAAGAGCACAAGGAAAAAGATAAAACACAACATTATTCAGTGCAAGGTAAACCTAGAAGGTATTTTGTCTTGGGAGTGTCACAGAGGGACCCCATCTCACCTATGATATCCAAAATTCTAACTGCTACCCATTTACATATTAGTCAAGTGTCTGACTGCCATATCTTCCATTTGCACCAATCATAGACTGTTCAAACCAGGGTTGAATGCTTTTATTAACTCAGAGACAATAAACAGAAATAAAGCAGAGAAGTGGGTGCAACATTTTTTCACACCTTATAAGTTTTAAGAAAAATATCTTTATTTCCTAAAATGTGCTTAAAGCTGAAGCAAAGAGATCACATGTGTGTGTGCCATGTACTCCAAACACAACCAGGATGGAGAGCTGCAGTTCTTCTTGAAGGCTACCAAGTGTCCAGGTGAAAGGTCTTCTCGTGTTACATTGTGAGCCGCTCAGAATGTCCAGTAGGTCCCCTGGCAAAACCCAGACCATCCATAGGACTTGGTATATATGTCCTTTTCACACTTTCGTGTGGCATTTTTAGGCGAAACATTTTAATCAATCAAAAAACAGTTTACTGATCCATTAAAAACCTTTTATTATTTCTGCCTCTATAAACATATTCCTTTAATATTTGTTGTAACGCTTGCAATGATTATGCTATGTTTCTGCTTCAGTTTTGGTTTCTTAGGCCCACGACTTAAATGAGAAGATTCAGGCTCAAGACATGCTTGAGTTCCTAATAAGGATTCGTTGATCATCACTTCTCAATGTTCATGCACATATTTCTTTCATTAGGAAGAGCCTAGATACAGTATGGCACTACATGAGTAATTTTGTAAATAAAGATGTTAGTTACAATAGGAAGTTGCTTTAAAGGGATGAATAAGCATTTAACATTGTGCTCCTACAGTATTTCAATGGCTCAAATTTACCAAGAAAAAGACACAGATATAGACTTAAAAAAGTAATGAACTGTACCTGACCTTTCTTTATATCCTTTAACCTCTCTTATCACCACAAAACCACTCACAGACAGGTACTTGTAAGTACAATCAATGTAATGGTGTAATGTACAAACTGTGCAGTCAAAACAAAATACTGCATATTGTTATTTTTATTACTGTATATTTAGTGGATGCCTTCTTTACTGACAGTATTCATTACAATTGTCTACATCCATTTTTGTAACAATTGCTTCATAGATATGTTGAAAGATTTACTTTACATTCAAACAGTTAGCTGGAGGTGGGAACTGAAAGTGCAGTCTTGTGGTTTAAAAGCCAGTGCCATACCTATTAAACTTGAGTGCAACTGTACAGTATATTGAACAATAAACACAATCATAAAATGAAATTCTTTGCAGTGATTGCCATGACCAAGGTGGCAAAGATGGTCAGAAGTTTAATTTGTTTAAATTTGGAATTGAGAGATGAATATAAAAGAGCTTTTGATTTGATATAGTCAAAAACATATTAAGGTCCAGACCAAAATAAACACTAGACATTCAACCATCAATAGTAAAGCTTTAAACAATTCTCAATATCAAATGACAATGAATGCTGAAAGGCTATTTCATTGTCAGCCCCACTGACATGGTCATTAATAAATAATGGATAAATAATTCAATCACCAGGAAAAGCAGAATGAAAATCATGAGGATGATATACTCTGGTGCTGTCACGAGTGGGTACCTGCAACAGCAGCTCTGTGTTTGTTTGACTTCATTAATGTTTGCTATTGTTTACTATCGTTTTTATGGATGACATAAATAACCAAAAATGAGAGCAAAGACTCACACTTACTTACACGAGACAACAACTGCTAGGCCTGTGTCCTTTGTCTAGAGCATCGAATCGAATCGTCAGGGTGCCAACAGAGCTACAGTATAAACATTAGGGATGGTGGAGGAAGCAGGTGCCTGATTTTGCAACAACAGAAGAAGATACAGATCTTATCTGCCTTCAGTTATCATGAGAAATGCAAGATGGCTGGTTAATGAAATGGATGAGCTCTCAACATTGATCAGAAGCCAAAGGGAATACTAATTCTTCAGTCTAATGTGCTTCGCTTAGACGTCATGTCACACACATGCGTTTGGAAGACAGTTTACAGGCTCAAAAAGATGCATGACGTCACTTTCGGTTCCAACCCTTAAGATCCCACCTCTTCATAACATCACTTCCTGCAAGTCCACTATATATACCCCCATCATTTTCTCTTGTGTCAGTTCTGATTTCAGCTCTGTCTGTAAGGACATTATTTCTTTTGCTTGTGCAACAGTATATGGAGGATTCCCCCAAACCTTTGACAGTGCTTTTGCCCTTATATGGCTTAGAGTTGAAACCCCAGACTCTACCGGTTGCCTTGGATGCATTTAAAATCATGTGGGCAGACTGTTGCAGATGAGAAAACGGCAAGAACAAAGGAAGCAGACTTACTATTTTTGTGACTGAAAAATGGTATAACCCTGAACACATTAAAAATTAAAGCATAGGTAAGCAACCCAAATGTTGATCTACTCGCGATGGGCTTACAACCTTATTATATGTCTGCATTTAAAATCCAGAGACCTTTCACATGTACTTGTGCTGGAAGTTTACATGTGACAATCACAACAGATGCAGTATAGTCTGTGATAAGCAAATTATCTACTGGCCATCCCAGTGCTTTCATCATACTTTCTGGGAGCTTTAACTATGTTTCACTTTCCTCCAACCCTCACCAATTTTTACCAGTTTGTGGACTGCACAACAGAAAACAGGACAGCAGACTTGTTATATGCCATTGTTAAAGAGGGATATAGTTCTGTTGCTTTGCCACCTATAGGCTGATTGGAATATAATTTCATACAGCCCATACCTGCATATAAACCCATTGTCCAGAGTTTGATAGCCACTATAAGGACCATGCAGGTATGGACAACTGAGGATGAGGAGGCTCTACAGGATGACTTTGAAAACTTAGACTGGGATATGCTTTGTGAGTCACAATAAAACAGAACATTAAGGAACTGAGCCACTATACTACAGACTGCATCAAGTTTCATGTGGATAACACAGTCCCCACAAAGTAAGTCTACCATTTATCCCAACAACAAGCCATGAATCACAAAAGAACTGAAAGCCCTACTGAATATGAAGAAGAGAGCCTTCAGGTGTAGTCAGAAGTGAGGAAGGAGCTCCATGAGGGGAAATCCCACTACAAACACAAAATTGAGCAGAAGTTACAACTAAACAATGTGAAGCAAGTGTGGAATGGGTTGAGGACTACCACTCGCTACAGGCAGGCTTTTTAACGAGCAGAGGTAGGTAATAGGAACAGAGCTAATGAACTGAACCAGTTCTTCAACAGGTTTGACTCATTCTTGTCAGTCCAACCCTCCCTCAGCACTGCTAGCCTCTTGTGCAAGCTGAGGAGGCTGTAGAATCCCAACTGCCATCTGCACGACTTTCCCTACAATGACATCACACTTGTGGTCTCCAGCACCCCTCTGCTTCCTGGATTGTGTGTCTCTGTTGATCAAGTGAGAAAATTAGCTGGGATAACTCTGCATAAACAAGGCTCCAGGGCCAGGGGGTTGTCCCCAGGGTGCTGAAAACGTGCCAACCAGCTCAACAGGGTCCTTCAGCACTTGTTCTCCCTTTCCCTGAATTTGCTGAAGGTTGCCCAGCTGTGAAAAACATGTTGTGTGGTCCAATGCCAAAGAATGGACATTCCAGGGATCCCAGGGACTTCAATCCAGTTGCTCTTAGTTCATACATCATGAAGATCTTTGAGAGGCTTGTCCTAAAACATCTATGATCCCTGGTTTCAAAACATCTGGATCCTCTGCAGTTTGCCTATCAGACATACGTAGATATGGACGGTGCTGTCATCTACATGCTCCACTGAACCTACTCTCAGCTGGTACTACAGTCAGGATAATATTCTTTGGTTTTTCCAGTGTTTTTAACACTATTCCGCCTCATCAACTGGAGAAAAAGCTCAAGACTTTGAATCTTGATGCTCCCAAATCTTCTGGATCATGGACTACATGACAAACAGACTGCAGTTTGTGAAACCGTGGGACTGCTTGTTAGAAATGGTGGTGGCAGAATACTGAAGCACCAAGCCCTTATCTCCTTTTTAGCCACAGGCTCATTCCACTACGATGTGCTAAGAAGCGCCTCTGTTCGTCTTTCCTGCCCACTTCCACTTGTCTTCCCAGGCAATTCAATGCTTCAACCCGATGTACTCATTGTTTATTTATTTATTGATTGACTGATTGGATGTACAGTATTATCTGTCCTGTGAGTCTATATTCTTGTTTTTTATCTTTCTGCTGAATGAATTTGAATTTCCCCAAGGGATTAATAAAGTTGATCTAATCTAATCTAATGAAAACCTTAAAAAACAAGCAAAAATACTTCAAATTATCAACATGTAACATACATACACACTTCGTAAATTCTCATAAAAAATGACCATACTTAGTTTTGTCATTTCTGTGTTGACACCAAAAAATTTAAACTGGGACATAACAACTTGCTTAATTAAGATAAGACTAGAAATTAAAACAGAAGTTGGCAGGAACAAAAGATATGGTCATATGGAGTTGCCAGGACTGAGTGTGAAAGCCATGGCTATAAATAATATATAAAATACAGTAAAAATGGCAATACAAGAAAATAAATAGCACAAGAACATGGAAATATGATAAGATTAAGCAACTACCCATCCAGCCATCCATCTTCTACACCCACTTTTCCATAAGGATGCAGAACAGCTTGAGTCTGTCCCAGCAAACTTAGGGCACAAGGCAGAAACAATCCCGGAACTGGACGCCCTCCCATCACAGATCAACACAGTCACACACATATCGGGGGTCAATTCATCATCACCAGTCCATCTAATTTGCATGTCTTTGAAACGTAGGGGGACACTGGAACACCCGGAGGAAACAGACGCAGACAACATGCAAACTCCATACAGGGAGAACCCAGGTTTTTAACCCCAGTCTCCTTTTATAAGCAACTATAAGAAAAGCAAAATAATTAATTACAAAATGCCAGAAGTAGTCTAGTGGCATGAAAACGAAGACTCACAACTGTGTCAAAAAACTGAATGGAAAGAAGCGCTGGTTGGGTTTTTAATGTTAAATGGAAGCAGGAACAACTTTCCCAAAAACAAGGAAAAAGATAAGAGCTAAACAGATTAATTTTAACCAGGGTTAGTCCTCTATGGTGAGTAACCAATGTATGCATGATGTTCACTAGAAACTGTTCAACTGTATATATTCTGCAAAGTTTGCGGAAAAAATGTTATGTGTTGGGGGTTTGGTTTTTGGAATTAAATGAACAGTAAAATAAATTGTGATTGTACCAAAGTTGGGACAAACATTTAAAATATTTAATAACTGATATTACTATGCTACTCTTTATCATTTGGACTGTTTGTGCTAATGCTGATGAAATGCTTTTATTTCTTTTCTTTTAAAAGTTTAGTGGGATATTTTTTGTGTTCAAGAGTTACACACCCTCCTTTACTGAGGTAAACCCGGTACTCAACTGATCAAGAAACAAATACAGTTATTCTAATGATTCCATTAATTAGCTGTTTTGCCAGCTATGGCTGCTCAGCCTGACATCCCAGACATTCTTTTCTGGCTGGGTCTGAAATATTTATACTTCTTTTATTTTTGATAGATGCTTAAATGACAATATAAGAATTTAACATATTTGTCTATTCTAACATAAAAGGCACATGGACACTTGATGTAATGCCCCTAAACATGAGCCTGCCACAATTAAAAGATGTGGGGAATTAGGAATGAAAGTTCAATTTCAAAGAATTATTAGAAAAAAAGAAGCAAAAAAAGTAAAGCACGTGGCAAGGAATCAAATCACTGTCTTGATGCTGAACTGCAGCAAAACCTTCTGAAAAAATCAAAATTTAATTTAGCAAAAAGGATCTATGAACATATATATATATATATATATATATATATATATATATATATATATATATATATATATATATAAAAATGAAAAAAGGAACTCATTTAGCCTTTCTACAACTAAAAACTCGTCACAGGGCCAAAAACAAAATGGAAACCTCAGACATTTTGTGGTTTAAGGTTTTCTGAAAATAAACTAAGCGCAGAGTTTAAAAATAAAGTCTCAAGTTGGTGATCAAAAAAGTCATCGAACAAAGTTTATTTATACAAAATATAAAAGAGAATCTGGTTTAACTTTTAATATACTGAGTGATAAATGTCTAGGAGAGTATTGACAGCCAAACACATGTGGAAAAATGTTTGATGGTTAAAGCGAAAAATAATATATCATTAATATTTTAATGTACAGTATAAACATTATACAGTACAACATCTTGTGTTATATTATCTGCAGAAAATGGGATGGGAGATTATTTGATGAAGAGCTGAAGAGAAACAATGAAATAATTTAATTTTAAAAGCATTGAACAGACAGACAGTCAGTCAGTCAGTCAGTCAGTCAGTCAGATAGACAGATAGACAGATAGACAGACAGATAGATAGACAGATAGATAGATAGATAGATAGATAGATAGATAGATAGATAGATAGATAGATAGATAGATATTCTTACACCTGCTTCATCCATTTCTTGGTTGCAGGGTCTGGAGCCTCTCTCAGAAGCACTGGGCACAAGGCAGGAAACAGCCTAAGCCATGACACAGGTCCATAACAGGGCTCACTCACTTGCACATTGAAGCCAGTTAATAATAATAATACATTTTATTTATTCATAGGCACCTTTCTAAACACTCAAGGGCAGCGAGTAATAGATAAAACACACATTATAAACAAAACTAAAATACAAAATTTAAAATTAGATAGAGCATTCTGTCTGTCTAACTAGCACATCTTTGGGGATATGGGAGTGAAAACTGACTGCCAAGAGGAAAACCTCCACAGACACCAAAAGAATGTGCAAACATCACACATACAACAACATATAGAATTTGAACCCAGGATGCTGGATCCTTGAGACCACATAGGTCATTTTGAAATTGATTTTTCTGTCATCTTTCAAATGCACCTTGCATATGCTCTTACAAATCTCCATATGAAAAGTGTTTCTCTGTATATTATTATGAATCTCCATTTGTCTTTGACACATTAGTATGTTTCTGTTAATTTCACTTTACATTATTAGTAGTATTAGTATTGTCAAGTGTACAGAATACAGTGGAATTCTTACTTACTTGGCTAATCAACATGTCGTCACTATATAGCACCATGACTAACAGTTGAAGTACATAAGCAGAATTTAATCATGAAGAAGAATACCTCTTACTTATTGTTCCAGGCATTACGGTGATTTTCCAAGTGGTATAATGTATTTTCCATGTAATTAGACTCCTGATTGCATACAGTAGCTTGTATACTTAAATGATAATGCAGCAAGAGGACTTAACTTGTATGCTTTGACAGATTTTGACTACTCAAGAACCAAAGCAATGGAATGGAATGATGGAAACTATTATTATTTGAAAATGGCATTACACTTCATGCCTTGCATTTATAAGTGTCACCATTTCATTTCAACAGAGTGTAATGGGGAGTGGGGGGCCATGGAGTCACAGCTCCAGACACCTGCATTTAAATTGTGGCACCGTCTTGCAGATTTGATATGTTTTCTTTGTGTCTACGTGGGTTTCCACTGGGTGCTTCAGTTTTCTTCCTCATATCTAACGGATGTAATTTAGGTTGAATTTTGAGTCAAATCAGTCTTAAATAGATGAGTGTGCCAGGATGAGCAGTGGTGTGCCATTTAGGGTTAGCTCTTTGCTTGATGCTGCTGAAAATGAGTTTTAAAATTACTAAATTAATGAATTAATGCACTGGGAGCCAAAGAGAAGGTCACACTGATCCAGAAAAAACAGCAGTAATATTCAAACATACATAAAAATAAAGGCTTTCTTTAATGAGCTGGAGCGTAATGGATGAATAATCATATAGAGAAACAAAAAGCACAAAAAGTGCCTAATTAAACACAGTTAGTGCCTAACATATCAAGTAGGGTGGTTTGCTCACTTGCCAACTCCAAAGATAACAACTAAAACCGGTTTTACTTCCAGTTCCTTGCCATACTCCTGGCCCACTGCCTCAATTCCAGCTTGCTTTTTGCTCAACCAATCCCCTGCATGCAGACTCACTAAACAGTAGCAGAGAGCAATTTCAGATATCATGGGCTTCCATTACAAATCCCAGTGGCAGCAGAGACTGCAATGACCTCTGAGCTCATGAGCTCAACGTGATGAGTGCAATCTTCCTGTTTTTCCCACTAAACCGCCAGCGGGTCACCAGAAATGATGAGCAGAACATGTTTCTGTTTACAAGGAAATTTGTGTGCCATTCACACAAGAAGAACACTGTTTAGTTCCTGTCTGAAAGTGTTTTCATACAGTAATTCCACATGCGTCTGTTGGTAACATTAGCTGACTGGACTATTTTGTCATGTTCATTGTATGATACAATTTGAATGTCAGAAAATCTGGTAACTCATTACAACAATGACTTTAAGGCTTTGTTACAATGCATCTATTAGTCACTCATTACAGTGTAACACATTTTAAAGTTGCCATTTGTTGCTTTGTATTACTACGATCAGGCAAAGCATTGGTTAAGAATTTCTTACATAGCAGTAACTGAATAATAGATTGGCCATTGTCTAAAGTATTACTAAAAGCAGTACGTAACACTGATGTCTACCTATATGCACTGTTACTACCTGGAACATAAAATCCTGTAAAATGGCATTTTTGTGCAAGACAGCAGTGTCTTCAGTCACTACACCCCTCTGGATCAAGAGGGAGAATAGAAGAGTTTCACACTGTTCTGTTATTCCGAAATGGTAAAACCAAAAACAGAAAGAACCATCCAAAAGCTTACAAAAGATAATGAGGGAATATATTTAGTCTTAGCCAATACAGAAGAAATACCTACTGTAATTCCATCCATCAATCCATTTTCTAACCTGCTGAATCCAAATACAGGGTCACGGGGGTCTGCTGGAGCCAATCCCAGCCAACACAGGGCACAAGGCAGGAACCAATCCTGGGCAGGGTGCCAACCCAACGCAGGACACATACAAACACACCCACACACCAAGCACACACTAGGGCCAATCTAGAAACGCCAATCCACCTAACCGGCATGTCTTTGGATTGTGGGAGGAAACCGGAGCGCCCGGAGGAAACCCACGCAGACACGGGGAGAACATGCAAACTCCACGCAGGGAGGACCCGGGAAGTGAACCCGGGTCTCCTAACTGCGAGGCATACTGTAATTCATGAACACCAAACAACAATAATTAATTAAATACAAAAATTCTACCAAGCCAAGAAATGAAAAATAAAACTAAAATGAAACAAAAATTAATCATTTAAATCAATCATTTTTAAATCATTTAAAAAAGTAATAACAAGGAAGATATTAAAGTTCTATCAAGGTGTTGGATTATTGATCAGGCAGTTAAGTAGGCAGACCGGGCAGCAAGGGACCTGGTGGTTAGGTGCAGGAAGGTCCATAGGGTCGACTCAGGAGTTGCAGGAGTAACATGAAGCATCTGTAGTTTCAAATTAAGTTTAAAATAAATTCACGTCTTAGAAATTATTCTGACTGGTTATTGGAATACTACACAAGTAAAGATATAATTTATACCAGTTAAGACTTCCAAGAACTCCAAAAAAAAGTTTAATCTAAAAACAAAAGCAAAGGTCAAAGCCAGAAGAATTCTCAATAAAATATGTCTAACAAGCAACAAGTATGTCAAAACTAATTTCAATGTCTATAAAAATATGAGAACCACAAAACCAGAATACAGTTTCCAAGGGATGAACAGTAAAGTGAAGGGGGCAACAAGCACAATAAACAAATGCCAGTTAAAGCCACAGCAAAGAGCTGTGAACACCAAGGGGGGTCTTTTATACTCCACTTAGGCTCAAACAACCCCAGCACCTGAAAGCCTTAATTGTGCTTGAGAGTTCTATAGTTCTGACCTTAATTGAAATTTAACAGGGAAAAAACATATGGATCAAGAAATGTATATGTAAAAAAAAAATGAAGCTAGGGCAAGCCTCAGATACAATCCTGACAAGAATATTTAATACAGGGCCATGCCAGTCATGCAAGCAAAGGGAGTGTTTCATGGGCTCTAGTATTGAGAAACAATGCCGAAGAGTTTTTGTGATGCAGTCTCTAACCTCATGTCCATTTTTGTCCTTGAAGTTTGGAGCTTTTAACGCTGGAAGAAGGCCGATGTCACCAGTACCTCTGCTATATAAAACCTACCCTTTCCAGACTCGACATCATATGAAGAGGTATAACAGATACTACCACCTCCAGTACACCAAATAGCGTATAAATTGTCAGTAAAAGAAAAAGAAGAAGTCAGTGTTCGTTCTTGGACCAGCTTCGGGGCTGGGATGGAATTTCCAGCGAGAAAAGCTTCTTCCTACCTTTGCTAAGGTGATATTCCCTTCAATCTTCCAGTGAGACCTTGGACATTAAACATGGATTCCTATGGGACCCCAACTCATTGCTTGGGTATTTTGTGGTCATTTTACAATATGTATACAATTTAAATATCTATGCATTTGTTATTTTTTCATTTAAATTTATATTATATCTTTTATCTTGTAGTCAATAAAAATTTTGCTACAACGGGCTACTTCTTAAGAATTTTGAAAACGATTAAAAAATATACAGTGCACTTTCTCATCAATTTTATGTCAATTTTTATGGTTGGCAGCATTTCAGACAGAAGTAACTGACAATGTTAAAAAGTTGGTCATTGAGCTAACCTGTCTGATTCAAGGGTTATCAAGCATACAGATATCCAGTGAGACAGAACAAACTTTTTTTTTCAGAAATATTATCAGGATATTCCAACATACAAAGCAACGTGAAAAACAAGGTTAACATTTTCAACTTCCATTCATGATTTGAAGTCTTCAACCTAGGCAATGACTAGGTCCAAAATCACATAAAAAAACAGCAAATCCAGCACAAGTCAATACATGCTGCGATCTATAAAATAAAAATATTTCCTTTTTTTCAATGATTATATCAGAAAGATACTGCAGGATAATGTAATGCTGACTCTGACTAGAACTGCTCATTAGCAGTACAATGCTGCATTTCTGTTTGGTAGTCATGTGTACAGAAATTATCACAATATTTTTAAACTGTTACTAACCATCCTCCATTCTGTTTCTCTTCTCAATATATGGATGAGGCCACTTGGTGCCACTGCTCAGCTGCCAGGCTGCTCTCCTGCATATGGAAAAGTCATTTTGGATAATGGGTCACTGTAATCATTGGATGGAAAGATTCTCGCCTCAGGTTGGATGGAAAGCAGAAACTCCACCATAGAAAACCCAAGAGTGGGTAAGCAGCCAGTTCGCTGCAGTCTCCAAGACTGTGGATTTATTTTTGGCTTCCTCCTTTATAATTTTAATCTCTTGTCAACTAGCCATAGTTCATCAATGAATTATAATTATTGGACAGATAATGTGGTTTTGATTTATGTTAATCGATTTCTACCTTGTTCTTTGTGTGTTTTAACAAACTGCATTTATATGTGTACCTTTTTTGTACAGTATTAGTAATTAGTGTAATTTATACTTGTGTTTTAACTGAGAATTGTTCATACCACTCTGTGCATGCACTCAGTGATAAGAGCTATAAAAAAAATAAGTTGTAATGTATTGTAATGTTTAGAAAAATACTAAAACATCCACATAGATTAAAGTTTACAGAAGTGATACTCATAATTAATAGGATTCTAGCATTTTACAACACTAGTAACTGTTCATTCAGATAAAGTGAATCACACACATATAATCACACACCCAGGAAGGCGTCACTCCAAAAGTAGTCAAGAAGTATTAGGAGATGGCTAAAATGTGTAAGTCAGGTAAAAACTCAAACATTTGGACTCATCACAATACTTTTCTTACAGATAAACAGCACAAACATCAGACAACTATTTCTACTACCTGAAATAAATTCTTCTTGTAGTCAAATGAAGTCACGACTGAGCATTCTGTATCAGGTGTAATGTAGCTCTCCCTAAGGGTGATTGGATTGGACAGACATGCCCATTAAGTTTCATTTTAAGACTAGCTCACTCAAAAGCTGCCACAAAGATATTACCCCAATGAAATGCAAGCAACATGTCCTCATGAGCACCTGCCCCTTAACTGAATTCTTGACCATGGAGCTATTCATTGTAAAAAGAAGCCCATTTCTACAATGCTCTTAAAATGGGTGCTTAATTTAAATAAGAGCTGATGGGACTCCTTTTACTGTGCACTCTTTTGAGTACATTTTACATTTATAAAAATAAACCTGAGAAAAGTATAGTAATGAATTTTAATAAGCTTTGAAGTAGATAAGAAGCTTAGATCATACAGAGATCCTTGCAGATATGCTATATTGAATACACTATAAGTTAGTTTTTTGGCAGTTATATTTTTCATAGTAATAATAAACTCCTCAGACAGCAGTGTGGCTGAACATTCAACCACCAGCTTTCTGCCCACTGTGTTTGTTTTATTATATAAGATTCTTTTTGGAAGTACATTTGATCATAATTGAGGCTGATGCTTTACTAGTTTACTTAAAAGATTGGTAAAAAGAAATTCCGCCCTTCCATTGTTGAGTTTATATCCCAAAAAAACAATACAGTCAAACAAACGAAAAGAAAAGTTGACCACAATTGTAAGTTTGTGGTTTATTAAAAACAGTACATAGTGGGTTTTTTTTGGTGTTCATTATAAATACATGGATGTCAATAACTGACTGGTTACTTCATAAAAGTCAGTGAAACTGGATATATATATATATTTTTTTTTTACTTAAAGCTAGCAAACTCACTGCTACATTAAATAAAAGCCAAACACTTATATGAAAATTAGCCAACACAAAATACATTTTTATGCAATTACATATTGCTTGCTTTTAAGACTTTCTATTTCATTCATGGGTAGCACTGTGACACAGAAGTTAGTGCCTCACAGTTCCAGTCAGGTCCTAACCCGGCAGCATTGGGCACTAGATTTCCATCCATACACACAGCCATCCACACTGGGGTACATTTGAGTTGCCACTTAACCTGATGTGTGATGAAAACTGGAGTATCCTTGGGGGAAAAAAATCTACATAGACATGAAGAATATGTGCAAAAGGAAATGACTTGGCCAAAGATTTGAATCCAGGACTCATGGCATGTATTTGACCGTTAAGAGCTAAACTTAAACTGAGGTTAAAGAAACAAAGTAAAATATCTGGTAAACAAGACATATTCTATTTAATTCCAAAAATAAGATACCAAAACAGAACTGAAACCTAAGCAATGATCATGGCTATCATACTCCCTTGATATATATATATATATATATATACTAGTATATATATATATATTGATGATAATTCAATAACAGCAAATCAGAAATCAGCAAGCATTTTTTTTTCTTTCAACAGAACATGCTAAATAGCCAACACATAATTTGTATACTAGGTGGTTTACTTAGGACTGAAGAAAAGACGCACTTCTTTACGCATAGTTATGTGAATCTGGAAAAAAACAAATGCAACATGCAGTTGAAACAGAAACCTTAACAAGTTTTAAGTGTCTGGATGAGATATTGGAACAGCTTAGCTATTAGTTAAGCAAATGAGCTTGATGGACTGAATAGCCTGATCTCATTTGTCAAATTTCTTATGTATGGTAAGAGACATTCAGTTGTAGATGTAAGAATGACTAAGTCGGCAACATCACAAAATTAAATCCATATATTATGTCTCTTCACTTTCTGATGCTAGATTCTGGAAAGCACATACTGTATCGCTGGGGGTTCGGAACGCAACCCCCGAGATCGAGGAGGGATTACTGTATTTAGAAGGTCGTAAACAGGTTTTCTATGCTCTAACTGCGAAAATATTCGATTTATAAATAAAGAATCCTACTTCGCGGAAATTCATTTATCGCGGCAGAGTATGGAACAGATTAACCGCGAAAAACGAGGGTTGACTGTATATATATATATATATCTGCGGTGGGCAGGCGTCTTGCCCGGAGTTTGTTTCCTGCCTTGCGTCCTGTGTTGGCTGGGATTGGCTCCAGCAGACCCCCCCCGTGACCCTGTAGTTAGGATATAGCAGGTTGAATAATGGATATATATATATGTATACACATCTCTCTGTTATAAAAAAAAATCCTGTGGAATGAATGACTAATAGACGATACGTGATCTTCACGTTAAGATCACGAAAGACAAATAAAAGAACCGTGAGACGAAAGAGAATGGGCAAAAAAAAAAAAAACAGTAGTGTAAAGGGAAGCAGCACACACAGATACAGGTGTCTCAGTGCACATCATTCAATGCACAAAAGTAGATTTACACAATAATGGAACATACACTATGAGAATCTGTGGACCCGCAACAGTTAAAGCAACAACAAGTGTAATTTTAAAGAAAACACAATTCGTTCAGGTGTATATTTATGATGACGGAGAAGCAATCACAACGCGAGCAGCAGAGACACAAAGTAGGAAAAAGGACAGCAGCTGTAAAGGCTTTAAAAAGATCAAAGGGCAGCGCGACAACAGTGCCCCCTCCAACCGTGCATGAGCAGCGTTATACGTCCTGCAAGAAAGAATTTAACCACGCCAGGGGCCGTAAATAAAGGAGAAGTATTGTTTTTACAACGTCACGCGAGACCAGGCAGTGAGTCATCATTTAAAACAACTCCACAGACACCTAACCTAGCAGTTGTTGGATTGCATCTGTCAGTCAAGCATCATGTGCTCCCAGCTCTTAAAACAACGACAAGAGACAAGCAAAACGTGCAGCTCGCCAGCAACAGGAAAACAGCAGATGGTGCAACGGCATATCCTTAGCATGCGTTCAACTGCCCCTCCCCTTCACAACGCGAGCAGCATTATACGTCTGGCAAGGAAGAGATGTAACCACGCATGGGGCCGAAAATAAAGGACAAGTTAAAGGACAAGTAACAAAAGTTTTAAAAGTAAAAATAATGCATATGTAACAATTCCCAAGAAAATAACAATCTCTTTAAATTGTATATTGCCTGCCTAAGGAAAAGTCATCCCTGATGGAGGATCGCAGGAATCATAGGAAAGAGGGGTTCTTTCAACGGATTAGTGCTATTTCAGCTGTGGTGTGGCCAAATGGGAGAGGCAGCTTGATGAATGAGGTCTCCAGGCATCTAAACAAATCCAAATCATATTAAGTGATATCATGTGAAATTCTACTCCGTACTTCTAGAATTTTTATTTTTATACTGTATTGAGGATATATTCTGTTCTATGTATTGTACTGTATTGTATTGACCCCCTTCCTTTTGAAACCCACTGCACGCCCAACCTACCTGGAAAGGGGTCTCTCTTTGAACTGCCTTTCCCAAGGTTTCTTTGATTTTTTCCCTACAAGGGTTTTTTTTGGGAGTTTTTTCTGGTCTTCTTAGCCTGTTAAAGCCATTGTGGCACTTCTTTTGTGATTTTGGGCTATACAAAAAATAAATTGTATTGTATATCCAGTAAACCAAACACGGGGGTGGGCGAGCAAAGCGAGCAGGGGGCAGAGCTCCCTAGTAAATATATATGTACAGTATATACACACACACACACACACAGACACACAAACACATTCAGACACTTCTCAGGTTCTTTGCTCCTTCTTGATAACTCGGGTCTGCTATTGAATGGTGTCTGGTGATGCTACCTCAGCATGGTATTAAATCTCAGTCCAGATTTATTTCATGTGTAGTTTCCTAACTGGTGGTAGGAGCTGCCTACCTCCGTTTAAAATGCTGACTCCCTCAGTGTGTTTACAAAGACTATTTTGTTTGGTGAGTTTCTTTCAAACTGATATTAGCTGATAGGTTTTATAATCTAGGAATTGTAACTTGCTTGTATTTTGTTCATGAGCCCTTCACTTGCTTCCCAAACAATCCAGGTACTGGATTACTCAGTTATGTTCACCTCCATTGTAAGACACTTTGGTTAAAAGTGCCTGCCAAGCAAATAAATACATACATGTAAATGGTGCCACAATGGGTATTTTGTAAACTGGTAACATAAGAAAAAGACATATTTTCCTGTTATTCAAAGTTCTTACTGCTTAACTGTAAAAAGTTTAAAATATGCATAAAAAGAGTCTATAATTAAATTCTACAGTTGAATGTGAAAAACTCAAATCCAAAATGTGAACTCGCAATAGAAAAAAAAAGACAGCAGCCTTCAAGCTGCACAGTAAAACTGAACGGTTAGGTTGCAAGTGTGCACAGCTGCCCCAGGGTGTGCCAAGAACACTTCAGGACAATGCAGTCAGCCCCATCAACTGGAAATAGGCTAGAAATACTAGGCACAAAGACAAATTCATATACTGCAAAAAGCAATGTCTGCATAAGAAATCACATTGAGCTTATGAACAAAAATTGGAAATATCTGATTAAGAAGACAAAGTTGATTTTGTGTAAACATTTTTAATAATAAGTTATAAAATATATATTTTTAATAATAAGTTATAAAATATATATTGATTTTTGTTTTTGCACAATAGTGCAATTTTGTGGGGCCTTGCTGATAAAAATCCATATCTGCAATCATTGAGAAAGCCATGATACTAATAGTTGTGCTGAGTGAAAAAGTTGGAAGCAGGTTTTTAAAGAAAAAAAATTTATATAGCAGCAAGGGGTCAAATGGTTAGACAAACTACCTCAGAACAGTGAAAACCAAAAAAAAAAAACTGAAAAAGAAATAAATTACCAGAGCCAAAATGTTAATTTTAGTGAAAAAGCAGAACAAGAACTTTGAAACCAGAGATCAAGAAACAAAAATAAATGCAAACAAAGGTCTTTGGAAGAATCCAAATGTGTACAAACAGGAAGCGTACCATGTTGACGTTTTAGCTATAACCCAATGAGGTCATGAGTCACATGCTTCTGCTTGACCCTGCAGTACCACAGAACCAGTAGAGGAACCAATCGACACAAATTCTCAAAAAAAGTGAAAAACACATCAGCCCCAAAAACAACTGTCACCAAAAGGTTCCTTGACTATCAAACTCTCCAAAAAGTGGTCTTAGTAGTTTTTAACACCCAAGGAAAAATTATACAAAAAAAAGGAATGTAAATCCTAATTTTGCCAATTGCTATGCTACTGCACATTTTACTAGTTGGATTATAATACATTTATAACTACAGTTTTGCCAAGATAACATCCATCCATCTATCCACTTATTTTAACTGGAGCCTGCCTAGGCAACTGGGAGCAATAGAAGGTACCAATTTCAGAGTGTGTGCTCAACCCCCACACACACTCTGATACACGGTGAATTTAGAGCTGCCAGTCAACATTGAAAGTGTTTGCAATGCTGGAGTAAGCTAAAAAGGCAAACATGAACACAATGTGAACATGCAGACTCCATACAAAAACTAATTAGACCAGAATTCTTACCCATTCCAGGAGCTGTGAAAATGCACTCTGCCCCCATGCTGGCATTGCTCAAGGTAGCCATTTTTCGAATATTATGTTTTAGAGTACATTCTAATTTAAGGAACAACAAGAATGAACTAAACATTGTGAAGGTGGTATGCTTTTATAGCAACTTTCCTATTCAGGATTACATTAAGGCCAAGTATAAAATAGTATAATTTTATTATGCAAATGAATATAAGGAAGGGAGTGGTTGGCACAGGACTGATGTAGGTGACATAGCATCCAGAAGGATCCCAGAAAAGGAACAAATGCAGGCAGTGACAGTGATGATGGACGAAAAGTAAAGCAAATATGATACAGTATGTAACCAATAAGGAACAAGGAAAATTCCACACAGCAACTTTGGCAACATCCTTCCTGCAGTTTTGTTAATAGTGTGCAGGTCATTGCAGTCACTCATTCACCATACTGTGAAATCCTTATTTTCATGTGCTAAACAACAAGGCAAGAGCAAATTCACTGTTCAGTGATCCAAGCTGAATCAGTACTGCTCCTCCGATATACAGGGATCAGAAAATAAAAACACCCGTTTTCAAGAATGGTGTATATGAAAAAATAATGATTGTTGATATGAGGATGATTCATCAGAGTGTATCAAATGAACATAAAGCATATTATATATATCCATCCATCCATCCATTATCCAACCCGCTGAATCCGAATAGGGTCACGGGGTCTGCTGGAGCCAATCCCAGCCAACACAGGGCACAAGGCAGGAACCAATCCTGGGCAGGGTGCCAACCCACCGCAGGACACACACAAACACACCCACACACCAAGCACACACTATGGCCAATTTAGAATCGCCAATCCACCTAACTTGCATGTCTTTGGATTGTGGGAGGAAACCGGAGCGCCCGGAGGAAACCCACGCAGACACGGGAGAACATGCAAACTCCACGCAGGGAGGACCCAGGAAGCGAACCCAGGTCTCCTTACTGCGAGGCAGCAGCTACCACTGCCATATTATATATATATATATATATATATATATATATATATATATACGTATATATATATATATATATATATAGTGACAGATAGAGGCGCTATCGCTCCCTTGAACCCCTGTCCACGACTCCAGACACCAGGTAAAAGTCCAAATGTTGACTTTATTAAATCTCCACAGTGCACAAAGCACCCTCTCCTCCACTATACTCATAAATAATCACAATCAATAACAATAAATCAATCCTCCAATCCCAGACATGTTGCCACCCTTCTACCCAGCTCAGCTCGCCAGCTGGGAGCTCCCACAGTCCTTTTAAATACCCTGACCCGGAAGCGTTCCAATCCCCATGAGAGTCCATGTGACTCTCAATCACTTCCGGGTCAGGTACAAGTCCTTTCTTTTCACCCCGGAAGCACGTCGCTCTTCCTCTGAGGCACTTCTGGGTTGTAGGGCACGAAGAAGTCTTCGGTCCTCCCTGCAGCTCTCTCTTGCGGCCCCTGTGGTATCCAGCAGGGTCTTGTATAAAAACTACATGTTCCATAACCCCCTGCTGGTCTTCGGGACACCTCCATAGTACAGGGAGGGCTCCATCTGGCGGCCTGGGGGTATTGGCCGGCCACATCTCACTATATACTGTATATATATATATATATATTCAAGAGTCATTATGTACTTCCAAACGAGATACAGTATATCTATAAAGTGTAACTTCATTAGACTTGATTTTCAATCCAGATTCAGTTGCCTTTATTTTTTTTCAGTCCTTGTGTTTCAAAAAACAATTAAATATTTTTGGAAATAAGATTACAGAAAAAAGAAAGACACAGTATTGTGTGTATCTTCTCAGATATAAATCTTTATTGTTTGCACTTTCAATATAAAAATCACAACCACAGAGTTAAAGACAAAATATTTAAATTCAGTATTTCCTGGCCATAATACAACTAGTAGATCTTTACTTGTTGAGCAGGGTATTGAGCAGCCCACTATTATGCTGCAGCAGGCCTTGACACCCCACTCCGTTTTTGTTTTAGCACAGTTGAATATTTTTGCTAAAGTACTAGATATAAATTCTTCAAAGAAAGTAAACAGAACTTAAAATACAGGATGTAAAGTGTGAAAGTTGCAATGTTCTACTAAAGGCAAAACACAGGGTAATTTACTACAGATGTACAAAACAAGTTTTATGCCCTGAGTGTTCTCTGGTCATTTCCCTGTAGGACACGGCACATCATAACAGTTTTACAGCCACTATGGCTCTGTGTGGGTACAGAAAGGGGAAAGAAACATCAGAAATGCAAAAAGGCCCCATTGAAGCTTTTGAAAAAAGAGACTAACAAAACTTTGTATGACACTGTATCCAAAAATGTAATTTTGTTCAGGAACAATTAGACCATTGATGATATATAATCAGAAAAGAAAGAATGAGAGGGCCTCATAATTTGATGCTGATGTCCTTTCTCAACTTGCACAAACTCCATCTCTAATATACATGGACATAATATACAGCAAAAAGTGGATTTGTGCTGGAAGCCACACTCTTTTACTCAGTTGTGCCCTTGTGTTATGCTTGTATGACCATCCAAAAAGTGATCATACAGAGTGGATTATTTATTGATTTTTGAGTGGAGCTGGCTATATAGGCCATGTATCTTGACTCGACAGGAAACAAATGAACTACTTTTTAAGATGAACCGGGAGATGCACGAAAAAGGCAAAACTAAACCAATAAAAAGTAATTAAAGCAACCAAAACTGCAGAGTTGATAAAGCCTGACCTTTTACCCCATTGTGAGGTCACAACCTTGGAGACCGCGCCCTAGAAACTTGGAATGATTACCTAACGATGGTTACACAAAATGGCATCTAATACGGAAAGATAGTAAAAAGACCCAAACAAATCAGCCCTATCATGGCACCAGGTCAGAAACACTAAATTCAAAACAGTAAACTAAACTAAAGGAGATTAGTAGGACTTCCAAAACCAAAAACTAAAACCTAAAAAGCAAAACAAAATGACTTAAGAAGCATGTATTCTTATGCCAATGAGTCTCTTTACAGAAACAAAGTGCAGACACAAAATGCAGAGCAATAACAGCATTTTTATTTTCACACAAAGGATGCAGCACAAAATGCTTTACAAGATTTCAAAGAAAATGTTGCAAGAAAAAAAATTATAAATAAATAAAAATAAGAATGAATAAATGACATAACAAAAATGAACAAGAATAAATCAATATGCACTTAACCAATACATTAACCAGGTTTCCATCCAAGGAGTTTTTGCTGAAAAATATTTAGCGCTTCAAATTTTAGCTGATGGAAATGCTAATTATCGATAAAATGTTGTACATGTTGACATAATATTTTTCCGTTTAACTTTAGCGCATTAATTCAATATCGATACTTCAGATGTCGCAAAAACTACATTGGAAACACTTTTTGTCGGAAAAAAAGGGCTTTAACGCAAATAAATGTGTCACATGATACATTTTCATCACGTGCAATCAAAACGAGAATAGCGGAGCGGTTCGCATGGTCTGATGAAGAGACTCGTTATTTCTCGTGATGAGCCAATGCAGTAGCGGATAGGCTGGGTCTCCTGCTACTAAAAGGGGTCCCTGATCTCCCTCCTCATCAACTGTAGCCTGGGGGTGTCTCTCAGGATGTCTAAATAATACAAAAACTGCAAAGGTAATTTACTGTGCCAGTCAAAATACTTAATAAACCGTGTGTTTCATTATCTAAACATTTTTTTCTTATTATTAAATGGCAGATGTTTTAGCATATATGAGAAATTCTCTCATTAATATTAACTTTAGTTTTTTTTGATTAAACGTTGTAATTTTTATTAATTCAAATTTCAGTTTTATTAAAAACCTTAAGGGAAGCAGGTTACAGTACTAATTCAGTTGTTATCACACTGAGAAGG
Organism: Polypterus senegalus; assembly: GCF_016835505.1. NCBI lineage: Eukaryota > Metazoa > Chordata > Cladistia > Polypteriformes > Polypteridae > Polypterus > Polypterus senegalus. Next base: position 79,013,678 of record NC_053168.1, on the reverse strand, counting down.
GATGTTGAAAGGTAGGCTCACCTGTACAGATCCGATGCTGCAATGCTGCAATCATGGGCACTTGCAGGAGTGCCAACGCAAATGTCTCATTTCACGCACCTGTCATCAACAAGGGCCTGAAGAACGATAGATGGCCACCCTTTGCGATTAATGTAATCGCGGTAGCCTTCCGTCGGGAAAGAATAGGCACATGCGTGCCATCCAGCGCACCGTAAATCTGTGGCACAAGATGCACCAAGGAATTGCGGTATGCAATTTCATTGGCCTCCGCTACAGTCGGAAGTCTGATATAACACTGCATTAATTTTTCTTTAATAGCGGTGCACACAGCATATACACATCGATGGACGGTAGTTTTACTAACCCCGAAAGTTTCTCCAATTACTCTATACTCGGCGCAGGTTGCCAGCTTGTAAAGGGCGATGGCAATCCGCTTTGGGGTTGGAACCGGTGGTCAGTGGCAACCTGTGATAGGCGCAACATCAGGACTGATGAATCCACACAACATCTCAGAGATTTTCTGTGAAGTGTCTCTCCACCACCTCCTCCCAGAAGGTCTTATTCCGTCGTCTCTCCCATACCCGCACTGGGGTACTTTCTTCGAGCTCTAGGGCTATCAGACAAGCAACTGCTTCATTCTGCTGTCGTCTTCGGATATTATGTACAATTCCAATTATTTGTGAAACTGAAATAACAGTAAGCTGGCAAATAAAAAAAAACTGAATAATCTCTCAATTTCTTTGTTTCTTTGTTTAGTGGAGGGGGTGTAACGTGGAAAACAAAAGGTAGATAATTTGCGACATACACAAAATTATGTATGGAAATGGCTCAAGGGCAGATTTTTTTTCATGATACAACAAAACTTATGCAACAGTTCGTTTTGGAGGGGATGACGTCATCACGCACACCATTTTATCGATAAAAAGCTAGTTGGATGGAAACAGGCTGGAGACAGCAAATTTCGCACATTTTTTTTTCATATATTCTGCTTGTCGATAACAAAACGTCGCAAAAAACTGGATGGAAACTTGGCTATAGATACTAATAAAAGAACAAGAAAAGTCCTTATATATAGATTGTCACACACGTGCGAGTACGAGGCAATCAACAGGTCCATTGGTTAGTGAATGTCTACAAGATGGGGGTATGATGGTGCTAATGCCTCTCTTTCTGACCCTGCAGAACTAAGGAAGAAAAATAATCATTTCATACCCACAACAACCCATATTTCAAATGGTTCAAGATACACTCCAGATCCCACTATGATGACGTCACTTCCGTCTCCAGAGAATGACGTCACTTCCGGCTCCACCATGATGACGTCACTTCTGGCTCCTGCAGATGACGCCACTTCCGGCTTCCGTCATTTCCTGTAGTCATCTTATAAAAGCCGACTGAACCAAACAACGAATGTCGAATGTCTGATATAATTTTACTTATCAACTTAACCGAAAAAACATTATACAGGGCCATTCCCCAAACCTTTATAATTTTTTTGTGACTGATTTATCACTGATTCATTTTTGAGCCTCTAAAGGTAAGTTCAATACTTGGTCAAATTGCTGAGAAAGGCAGAAAAAACCCCAAAGGGCAAGATGCTTAAGAAAAAAAACAAAATCCAAAAGACCAGCCAGCCTCTACTGGGCATTCTAACTAACATAAATTTACTTAAGGAGCTCTTGGTTTTAATCTTCATCCTTTTATCATCATATTTAGAGTGTAACATCCTTTACATCATTAGCTCAATGACTACAGTCAAATGATCTTCAGAAACAGCATCATGTAAATACAGAAAATGAAGACGTTAATGAAAATAAACTTTGCAACCATAATTCTAAATGTAAAGTAAATGTCAGAATCCTCATGAGTCAATATTCAAAAATGCACAGAAACATGCAAATAAAAAATGCATATTATCACAATAATAAACCAAGTAGATTCCTTACTGTTGGAGTTAATAGGTGTTATGTAAATATTTCCATATTACATTTCTCTGTTTCTCCTATTGATCCTCTACAGTCTGCCTGTTGCTCTCAATGATCAGCAGATATTGGTGTTATTGTGATTTAAGATTTTTAAACTATACCAATGGGGATAGACCAATTTCTGCACACTGGATTTATGGTTCCTTGGAAGACATGTCCATCATACTGATAAAAAAAAGCCTACATACTTTTCTGTTTATCCTTAGAAGCCATCTTCGTGTGACTGCCTTTATTAAACTGGTGTTTTTCTTAACATTTCATTGATCCTAAAAATTTCATTGCAATGAGTAAATTACATGTCAGTAAGGTATACTGTACAATACAGGTATCTTATTCATAAAATGATATGATTTTTTCGTTTTTATAAGCAGCGGCTGAACAAGCTCCGGCTGTTCAAGAATAGCCTTCTCTACTGGGCTGGGCTCGTCCACCAACTGCGCGAGGTAATAACACAAGTTAGGCCAAACCAGATTACTTTGAGCCTTCGTCCCAAACCGATGGACTCCACCCCGGCAACTCATACTCCAGCGCGACAGATGGATGGTAAGACCTACCGACACCAGAGAGTCCATTCCCAGTAACAAGGGCATTGACAGATGGTCATCTTCCAGGATGTAAACTTCTGTCTCCCAGTGTGTCTCATGTAAGCAGAACCTCATGGGAACCCTGCCCTTTGCCCGTCGCCCTTCCATCCGCAAGAAAGAATTTTACTTTTGCACTTTCCCTTAACTGCTCATGAGGCACTTTAAGCTTTTCCCACAAGCTGTATTTCATAAGGGTATAAGTGCTCCCTGTATCTCGACTGCCTCTCCAGTGACACCCGCACTTGTATGGGCACCACTAAGAGGGGCAAGGTGGCTTGCACCAAGGTGAGATCGGCCCGGGATCCACTGGGGCTTTCCCCGTGGTTTCGGACAGGGGACATCTCGAGGCGTGGGACCCTTTCGAGACCCACTCAGCCCGATAGCCGCCCAATCCTTTTCCACTCGGGACCCCACCTTCACCAACTCATCGACCGATTTCACGACCCCCTCAGAGTAGCAGCCACCCGAGGGTCACATGCATCAAGGACACGCCGCAATATCTCTTCCTCACGCATGTCAGATCGCCACTTCAGACACAACGCGCGAATTCAAAGACAAAGTCCCGGAGGCTCTGCGATGGTTTTGCACATTTCATATATTAGTGAAACAGGACAGTGAAGAGGGCCCCACCCAGCTCTCTACTCCTGACGTCACTCTTCCCCCTCCCCTCGGACCGCAGCCTCTGTCTGTGATTAATGTGAATACATATCGCTCCTGCAAGTGAACTATGATTCTTAGTGCAATGAGAGAAGTCGCAAAATCAACCAGAATGTTCAAGCAAATTAGAGAAAAAAAAGATCTAAATCCAAAAAGTAGTTGTCTCGTTTACTAACTAAGCGGAGTTAAGGTTATGCCCCGAGGCAGACACGTGAGTGAGGAGGGGCCCGCCCACCTACCCGTAGCCCGATGAGTCTCTCTCGGATTTGCACTAATAAATCAGTACCGCAAGTGAACTATGATACTTAGCGTGATGAGAAAGTCGCAAAATCAATGAAATGTTCAAGCAAATTATAGAAAAAAACCCAATCTAAATCTGTTAAGTAGTTCTCTCGTGAAAAGTGGACAGACATACAAATGGGTGTAAAACACTATAAGAAATTTCGCGCTTGGACCACAAAATTTTTAAAACCGTTTCTTAGCAAGCACCTATAGGCCAAGGGTAATCTACATTCCAAATTTCATCCCAAGTCCTCATGGTTTGGCAGATTTTGTGATAAGTGAGTCAGTGGTATTTGGCTTATATATATATAGATTAATGTAGATCACAGATAAATTAATAGATGCAATTACAAAGGAAAAGATTGAGCAGTAGATGTCTAGAATGGTAGTATTAGCAAATAGTCACTATGGGGTCAGAATTGGAAGGCTGTGCTTCACTAATATGTTGTTCTAGCACATGAAAGGTCAGTGATCAAACTAAAAGAAAAGAGAATTCAGGGGGTGGTCTGTAGGTGAGTACAAAATATGCACAAACACAAGAAATATGCACAAACACAAGAAGCAAAGTGTAATGGTGAGGGGAAACATCTTCAGAATAAGGTGATGTTAAATGTGGTGTCAATCACGGATCGATGTTGGGGCCTCACCTCTTTTTAATATACATAAAGATCTGGACAAAAATATAATCAGCAAGCTGGTTAAATTTTCAGATGATACCAAATGAGGAAGAAGGGCAGAAATGTAGAACCCGCTAAATTGTTACAGGTTTGGGCTAATTTATGTTAGATGAAATTTAATGCAAGTTAATGTTAAGTAATATATGTAGAAAGTAAAAATGTTACATTTTAAAAGACTGTGATAGGACTAGACGTTTAAGGTATACCTTATGAGAAAGACCTAGGAGTTATCATAGACTCATCACTAAATTAACCCAGGCAGTGTAAAGAAACTTCCAAGGAAGCTCATAGGACGTCAGGTTATACTGCATGTCATAATGTGTGGAGTTGAAATCATAGGAGCTTAAGCTATACAAAATGCACTACTGAGACCTCACCTGGAGTACTATATTTACTTTTGGTCTCCATAACACAAAAAAAGACATAGTCGCACTAGAGAAAGTCTAATAAAAAGCAACTAGGCTGATTCTGGGACTAAGAGGTATGAGGAGAGATTGATGGAGTTGAACCTCTTCTGTTTAAGAACACAGATTAAAAGAGAACACCAGTTGTCTCTACATCAAGAACAAGCACAAATGTTAGAAAGTTTTTCTTCATGTAAAGAACCACATTCAAATGGAATAAATGATTAAGTAGTGTGGAGGAGCGAAGGACTTTAAGGACCTTCAAATCCTGATTTGATTTTAATTAGGTGTACAGGATGGATGAGCTTGATGGGTTGAATGGCTTGTTCTCATCAGGTTTTCTTTGTTCTAATGTATCTCTGTGTCTTCTATACTGGATAATTTGGCTCTAGACATATCTCTTCTACAGGAAGCAGGCAATGCATTCTCTTCCCACTGCTATCCCAAGGTAGTGTAAACAGAGTCCTTATTAAATAATAAAGTAGTGGACGAATTTCAGAAAACATTGCTGCTAATCCTGAAGGTATTGTATGCTCTCACTATTTCCAAGTTCTTTTTCTCCTCACAGACACAAAGCCTTCATACACAGCTGTCTAAAGACAGAGACTGACAGACACTCCCTGAAATGGTTCTAAAACTGAAAGCCAGTATGCCAAACTCCCACTCTTAAGTGGTTGCCACTCAGACACACAGACAAAGTGATTAGTTGCTCACTGAAATGCAACAAATTGGCCAAATAAACTGTGCATACAGTATAATAGTCAACACCAGTGCATCCTGTTACAAAATTGATTAACTGAAACCTTATGGGAAGGCCTATCAGTCTACTTCTGATAATGCCTTCTGAACTGCTAGTTACTTTCTACACATTCTTTGATAGAAGTACTGTTTTGTAATGAAACAAGTGTCATTTTTAAAGTAAGTATGTGATATAGGAGAGTGATGTAAAAAAAAATGTGCATGCCACAGAAATGCCTTCTCACATACCTCTATGAGTCGTGCATCAGGCATAAGGAAGACATTAAGAAAGTTTTCCTCAGATACAGAAAAGGTTTGATTTAAACCTGCCTGAACTCATGACTATTTTTCCTAGTGATGGGGAAGACTGGTATAAATGAGACGAACCATATACAGATGTTATTATAAAGTGGATGATCCTTGAGGTGCATCTTCAATCACATGAAATTTAGAGCTATTGAAAGCAGATGTCATAAGTCAAAGCTCTGTTTAACCAAAAAACATAAATCAAGGATGCACTAATCAGTACCACAGAAAAGAAGTGATCATATTGTTAGTTGAGGTAGAACTATTTTCCTCTTTTGAATAAAAATAGTAATTTTGCTTTACAATTAAAAGTGAAAATGCACAAATACATCCATTCATATTCTGAACCTTCTTCTTCCATTATAGAATTGCAGATGCCTATCATGACCGCACCGCACTTTTTCCAGTTTTTGACTGGTTATCGGCCTGGGTCACAGCATACTCACATTTGGTTAGTTTAGAATTGCCAAATTAAAGTAAAATGAATACCGTTAGGTAAAAAAAAATGGAGATTGTGCAAGCTCCACTCTGTACCAAAAAATGTTTGATTTAAATACACACACTGAGAGTATTGTCAATTTTATAAATAAAAGCTGAAGAGCAAAATATGAAAGTCAGATATTTAGCATCAGTACCACACAAAAACTAGGAATGTAAATGATTTACAGATTTATCCAAAGTCAGTCATGTGTGTTTAAGTTCAACGTTAAATAAAGAAATTGAGAATCACATTCTTTTTCAGAAGGAACCTTAATAAACTGTGCAATACATACGAGTCTAATGAAATTGCTCCACCTTGTGGAATCATTAACGTGTAATCAAGTATACTGTACATGGCCTAATTTTAGTGATTCATTGGTTTGGTAGTTCTCCAAAGCAGTTTTTTAAAACACAAGTTGTCGCCAGCATAAACGATAACAGACAGGATGCTGGTCAATCTCAGGGTGCTTTTACAAGACACCCTCCACCACTTATATGAGACACCTATGAACCTAGTCTACATACCGGTGGGATGTCAAATACAACCAGAATACCTGCAACAAGCCTATAAACATGACAAGTGCCATTAGAACAATCTATTGAAGAACAGGCCATTCAGCCCAACAAAACTCACCAGTCTTGTACACATAATTCTAAAATAACATCAAGTCAAGTCAAGTTTTGAAAGTCCTACTGTTAACCACATTACTTGGTAATTTATTCCAAGTGTTTACAGTTCTCTGTGTAAAACAAAACTTCTTAATGTTTGTCTGAAATTTTTCCTCAACAAGTTTCCTACTGTGGCTCCATGCTCTTGATAAACTCATTTTAAAATAATAGCCTTGATCAACTGTACTCTTTCCCTTCATAATTTTAAACACTTTAATCAAGTCTCCTCTTAATCTCCTTTTGGTTAAACTGAAAGGTCTCAGCTCTTTCAAACTTTCCTCATAATTCAACCCTCATAGGTCTGGAATCAGCCTAGTCACTCTTCTCTGGACTTTTTCAGTGCTGCTAGGTCCTTTTTGTAGCCTGTAGACCAAAACTGTACACAGTACAATATGCTATATATCTGGAGCAGTTTTACCTTGGCCTCTGAAAATATTCAAAACTTTGTTTTGGGGTTTTAGAGGCCAAGGAATCTGGTCGCCACATTGGTTTTGGAATCTGATGCATTTTTAATTGTGCTTAATAGTAAATAGGTTCTTCCACAACACCATCTTGTTTTCATTATGGGTTTTGCTGTCTTGAGCACCCATAGTTATGGGTGTGTTTACAGGTTGCAGGGCGACTTCTCCTGAAAGTCACAACAAGTGACATAATCAACGAGACAACTGAAGTCAGCCACACAGAACATTCATCATCTAAGTTTGAGTATAAAACCTAATACCTAGCATTTGTGGTTTGAGAGTTTAAAGATAGCCCAGTTGCCTCAACTCAAAGAAATGAGTCCTGCTGCCTCAGAGATCCAGCATCCTTAAGTTGAATCCTGTAGTCCAATTCACTTTAATGATTGTGGTAGTCAATTAGGAAAAGGTGGTGAGGAATGCGGCGTGCTTCATGTCAATACCCCTTCTCACATACTGCATATTCAAACAGATTCCACAACCATCTTATTCTCCAGAACTGCCTACCATCTTTTTCCTAATCTATAAAGTCTAACGCCAGTGGACAAGCTATGTGAATATTGAAGATGTCAAACCAGCTATGTAAAATGGTTGCACAAACAAGATAAAACATTTCATTTGTGTGACATATTTGTGAACATTATAACAAAAGTGTTCATTGGGATTATGCTGGAAAATAACGCTTATTTGGCTTCACTGATGTTTCTACTAGTAAGTTGGCCAAAACATTTTGTTTCACCCCTCATTTTATAGTGTTTACTGTTTGTAAGATTACCGTATAAACTCGGCTTTAAGTTCTCCCACGGATAACTTGGGTCTTGATTTTACCGCATAATTTCTGGTATTTTATAATGTCGGTCGTATAACTCAAATGCAGAAAAAACACGCGATTGATCCAAGAGATTATGATATGCTAACGGCCACCTGAGAGAGTAACCACGGAGTACACTACCTTTTTTTTCTATGTATTGTGCCTACGTGACCATACAGTAATACCAAACTATTCCAAACTGACGTTTGCACTGTTTTGTGTTTTTTGTGTCTCATATCCTAATACACCTTTATCGTAAGAGCATTCCTTATCTACGATGGAGTGTTCGATCAGAAGAAAATATGAGGCTGGTTTTAAATTAAAAGTCATTTAAGTGTCGAAAGAAATTGGTAACTGCACTGCTGCAACAAAATTCGATGTGTCTGAGAAACTGGTGCAAGATTGGAGGAGGCAAGAAGATATTAAAAAATAAATAAATAAGTGTCGTATTTTTGAACGAGCATATAAATTTGGGTCTGATTTTATGATCGAGTTTTCGGGTTTCAAGACCTGACTTATATGTGAATATATACGGTAGTCAGTGTGTGAATGCCATCCATTGTAACAGTTGTATTTTATTTCCTTTTGAATGAAGATATGTGTTGTGTTTTTAGTTTGCCATAGTGATGGCTGCACTTTATGGCTGATTTATCTTTGATTTAGATAATACAATTTACTATCAATGAGGATAATTAGCACTGCAAATCAAAGCCAAGTCACTATCACTGTGGCTGTGCGTGCAGGGACACTTCTTCGGGTACCCTGACTTTACCACCACTTAGGTAGATTGGCAACTATGAATTATCCATTTGTTTGTGTGAGTACCCCCTTTGATAAATGGACTAATGCTCCTTTCAGGTTTTCTTCTTGTAGAGCATGTGATGTTTTTAGGATGGGTTAGAATATCACATGAATCAGAAATGAAATAAATGGATTTGGTAAATTGATAAATATGTGTATCTTTTCATTGATATAATACACCATTTTCTTAAAACAAAACTTGAACATTTCATACATTTAAACATCTGAATCCTCAAAAAATGGTAAGAACGCCTCCTGAGCAGCAGTTGCTCTCGCATTAACGTTAGATTTAATAAATTACATGTTTATTTGTAGACACACAGTGGTGCATGATTTAGATTATTGCTTCACTGATCTATGACAACAAGGGTTCCTCTCCAAGTATTCCATTGTTTCTCCCTCTTGCCAAAGATGTACATGTTTGGTTAATTGGCAACTCTAAACTGACTCCATTCCGGAAATGAGAATCTTATTCAATGTTGTTACATAATTATTTTCCTAAATCGAGTAGTCTCATTCATGAGGAAATATAAATACATAGTACATTAACAAATACACATACTGTATATTTATGCAATGAATAGAGTTATGGCTCTTTCGAAGATAGTGTTTGCATGCATTTGATAACAATTGTGCAGCCCAAGAAACCTTAATAAATTTTGTTATTTTAGTGTTACACAGCATTCTGCTTTATAGTTTACACAAGAGTAAAGGGTCTACTGCAAATATGCATTCTCTCAAAATGTATAATTCGACATCCTTTTAGCAGAATTACATCATCCATTTGACTGGCTGCCTGGCAGTAGACTAGCATACAGCAACAGCAATACAGTTCCATTACTCTTACCATAGTTTAAATTCATTTAAAGCATTTAAAAAGACTGATTTACTTTGTACATAGTAATCGGAAATTCAGAAAGGAAAAATGTATGTAAACTGTTCCAGCATTCCAACTTCAGTTGTGTACCACATTTAATAAAAGCAGATGTCGCTGTTATTCTTTCACTAATGTATCAAATTCAAATTGTTTATTTAACTCCTTTACTATGTAATTGTTTTATTTTTACTAATCATTCATAGCAAATCTAATTAGTCTTGCAGCTTTTAGTGCTTGTTGAAACTCTAGCTGTATTGAAGATCATATACTTATAATACGTTTTGGCGGAGACGCTTAACAGGCTATGGACAATACATGACATAGGTTCATTATGAGCTCGTCGCACTATCAATTCATTTACTTTCTGAACAGTTTTTTCCAGGGCTTGACTCAAAATACTATTAAACTCCCCAGGCCTATTTAGAGTGACCAGCCAAGATTTTCACACATGGGAAGAAAAAAATTATATATGGAGAAATCAAAGACAAACGTGGGAAGAACAGGCGAACTCCTCACAGACAGGGAACCAGACTGAAAATGGAAGCTAAGTCTCTAGAGCACAAGCACGTAGTAGAGTAACAATATTGGACTATTGTAGAAATTCTGATGTTCAGTTTAGGTCTTATGTGTAAATATTTAGTGGAACTATGATGTAGTAAGAACTTGATTCAGGTATGAAATACTTAATGAAAATGATTTCTAAAAAGAGAACTTTTGAGGGTAATAAGCACTAATTATCAGAATCTAACCTTTCATAATGTGTTACATGTCCAGCCATGTAAGAATTTCGCGGTACTCTGTACACGTGGAAATATTAATTTACGTATAACTACTACTACTACTACATTTGTTTTATTTTGCAAACAGTACCATCTAAAGGGCCTTATTACCACTACCTTGCTCCTAAAATACAAACTTTGGTAAGAAATATAACAAAGTATTTTCAAATGCATTTACTCCCATTCATAGTCATGGGGATTACAGTCTCTACTAGTGGTATCGGATTCTAAGGAACCAGTGGGAATGGAGCAATAATACATCACGGTGTCACCAGCATAAGTGGGGAAAATTTATAATTGTTAATTATCCTAACATAAATATTTTGTGGATATGAAAAAAGAAAAATATAGAGTACTTGAAGGAAAACCCATTCAGTCATTGATTGCGTAAGCCTACAGAGACAATGGGGTGTTAGATTTGAACCTAGGACACCGGTTCTGAACTGTGCCACCCAGTTTTGTAAAGTGCGAATTGAAGGGCTTTTTTGTCTCTTGCTATTTATTTCATTGGTTCCTCTGCTATATAGTTGTGCAGACCACCTTCAGATTCAGATTCTTCTGGCAGTCTGCCCCAAAAGACAGCAATCATTCAACAACTGGTACTGCATAATATTAGATTTAATAGGGATGGAGTGGCCAGCATATAACAATAGTGGTGATGGTTTAAATGCCAGTTTGTTGCCAAGAGGAACTATTACATGAGCAAAGATCAGTACCTAAATGATAGCAAACATAGCAGGTGAGGAACTAGTCAATGCACAAATCAGGTACAGACATGGCAAACTGGTCTAACATAAGATTTACACAGCAACTGAATCTGACCTATTAAAGAATTGGTGAGAGAAGGTTAAGAACCTGAAATTAGACATCAGTTAAAAAAAATGTAAAAAAAGAATTAGCCAAGAAGACAATCATATTTGAGTTGTGCCTCTACTCCAGTGCTTCTCAATTATTTTCTGTCATGCCCCCCTTAGGAAGAAGAAAACATCTCGCGCCCCCCGCGTGACTATAAATAGTATCATTTGTCTATAAAATTGTAATAAATACAAGTATAAAAAAGCATGTTCCCCGAGGTCAAACGCGCCCCCCTTGAAGGAGCCCCACTATTTGAGAAGCACTGCTCTACTCTATGTTTAAAGATGCCTATATCCAAACTTTATACAGACACATGCATTCATGTTCTTGCAACACATTTGATCAATTTATGCATTTTCTGAACCCACAAAACATTGGGGAGGAAAAATAAGAACCAACTCTGAAAGGATGGCAGTTGCAGATGAGCTCACTCATATCAGGCCAGCACAGTCACCAATAGGACTAATAATACCTATCGTATCTAGGTTGTGGGAAAGATAACCAGAGTACCCAGTGAAAAACCCATCTAGACATTGGGACAACATGAAACATGCAGTATATAAAAAACAGTGACCAGGCCAGGATTCAGACCAAGCCTCCTAGAGCCCTAACCACACACATAAAGCTCTGTTCGTATATGTAATTTATTTAATCCATTTCATGAAACATTTCATCATTATGATGTGCATTTAGTACAATGAGAATTCTTCCGCACTATATCAGTGTATATTTTTTTCACAGTGTTGGGGAGTGGGGGTCAAAAGGTATCCTCAATAATCCATATTAAAAGCAAAATCATTATTTTGGGTAGTTTTTGCCTTACCCACATACTTTGTGAAAATTCCTTGTTTTCAACAGAACAATTTGGCACATTGTGAAACAACACAGATTACAAATGACTTCCAGTCCAATGAATGTCAGATAAATTCAGCCACAGCCAGCAGACTATCAAGTTTTGTTTTTATAATCTGGTAGGAAAATTAATTTCATTTCCATATTTTATCTGTTCTTTCTTCAACCACATTATTGTGTGAAGCGTCAGTGTTCTTTAAATTGAAGGCTGAGGCCTGGAATCTGTTTAAATCATCTAATACCAGGCATATACATTTTTTTGAAATCTAATACTCTTCTATCAAAAATTTCACTAGTTCCTTTATTATTTTTTAATGTAATTATATATTTTTTTTTGCCTTCAAAGTGCAAAATTAAGGTGGGAGATTTCTTACGACTGGGACAAAAATGAAATAGGAAATTAAGTCTAAGAAATATCTTTGAGGCGCTAAGACCCCGGTTAATTTTCAGTAGTATTTTAATGTAGTCAGCCTCAAAGACCTTTTATATATTTGTGAGGTCCAGTTCAAAACATTGCTACAGTATAAGCGACAAGCACTACTTGTGCTGACAAACACAGCTTATAATTACTGTCTGAGGGAAAACCACATTACCATGTGAGGCTCAAGCTCCTTATAGGGGAAGCATAGCAGATCCAATTGTTACCAGACTATCTGGCAGATTCTTTAAAAAAAAATCAAACAAAATTTTAAATAATCAAGTCAAAGCAGTATCTTGAATGTAATTATTTTTTTTCTGTTTTATTTGCTTTTATATAGGCAGCAAAAATCAGTCATATTTGCTCAGATTTCCAATTTCTAAAATAAACATACAGATTTTAACAGTCAAGACAGATTTCAGATGATTAACTGAATGAGAATGACATTGTCATAACATTGCAGTGAGAGCATTTGTATCTGTGCCAAGTTTATTGATTACTCTGCAAATAAAAATGGAAAAAAATAATAACAAGGCAACGAGTAAACCATAATTATTTCAGGTTTAGTCCTCACCTCAAATTTACTGTGTGACCCTGAACAAGTTCACTGAACTGAGCTTTGGGACTGTGTTTAATATACAATAAAAGAAACAAGTTGTACTTAAGTCCATGTGTAGCCAATACTGTGCCAAAAATTTTACATTTCCCCCCAGTGTGAGTGCGTCTGATTACATCAAAGAGGGCACAACGTAGTAGCATCTTCTGTCAGCAGGTGACAATGAGGAGGTACACTTCAGTCTGTCATGATGCAGGTAAAGAAAAGCTAAGAAATCCAATAAGCCAAATTAAATGAGGAAAAATTACATTCTGCAGGCTTTTCCATTACCTGCTTGACATGAGACACTATACAAGACTTAAGTAACTGATGAGGCGTTACTAGACAAACAGACTCAAGGCTTCAGCAGCCTAAATCTTATTTTCAGGAAAAGGTAAGCCTTTCAGAGACACAGAGTGTTATGTGAAACGGTAAAAGATAAAGAGAAAACAGTTGTGCTGATATCATGTTCTTGTCATATCTGTATGGTCTTTAGTGGCCATGGTGTGCAACTATAACAGCTAATTCTGTCCCCACAATATTGTGATTCTCAGCAAATGACCATCCCTACCAGTGATATTTTGTATTAGTCAGAAATCCTCAGGATCTTTTGTATGCACGAACGTTTAACAAAACCAACAACATTAATATACAGCTATAGTTTCAAAATATCTTGTGTTAATTAAGCCATCTGCTTTCTACCTGCTAACCCAGTTCAGCATCACAGAGTTCCAGTGCCCATGCCCATCATGACAGCATTGGGAGAAAGTGGGTGCCAACCCTGCGCAGTACACAAACTCTATAAAGGTCAGCCTCAACTAAATACCTACATTAACTCATACTAGAACAATATTAAGTATTCTCTATTAATAAATACAAGAATACAAAATAATATATAATATAAATTGTCATGTAATTGTCAATAGATCAATTCATATATTATGAAAACTGAACTGCAAATTAGTTTAAAAAGGTTATATTATGAATTCCATGCTAAAATCAACAGGGATTTGGCTAAAGTGGCTAATAGTTTTTCCTCACATAGGGATCTGTTTAAACTCCACAACAGACAGACAGACACACACACTGTACAATGGTTATCTATCTATCTATCTATCTATCTATCTATCTATCTATCTATCTATCTATCTATCTATCTAAATAAATAAAATCTATCTATCTATCTATCTATCTATCTATCTATCTATCTAAATAAATAAAATCTATCTATCTATCTATCTATCTATCTATCTATCTATCTATCTATCTATCTAAATAAATAAATAAAATCTATCTATCTATCTATCTATCTATCTATCTATCTATCTATCTATCTATCTAAGACTTGATTCGGTTAACTGTAATATGCATGTGTCTTTTTAAATCACTTAATTGACATAAACATAGAAAAGCTTTGGACTTTAACAAGATGACATTAAACCTTCCTAGGAATAAAAAATCTCTAGGGGAGATGAAAAATAGGAAAATCTTTGTAGATGTTTTGGAAGTTCAATGTCTGTGAATGTGCTCAAACCTTCATCACTTTTGAGGTCTGATTTAAAATTAAAAAATATATATCTGTGTCAAGTGCCAAACAACAGAATTTTTGAGATGCAGATACTAGATGACACAACCTAAAACATGAAATATTTAAATATGATACACTAGTGACCTCTGGTGACAGGAAGGACACATTCTTTGTCACAACTCCATTACCTAAAACATTCTCAATCAATGTTCTAACATTACAATCAAAAGAGAATTAAAGTTGAAAATTCAAGTAATAATTTAACAAAAAGCACAACTATTGTTTAACAGAGGATAGTATCCTCTGGGTATCTTTGACATAATTATTTGGATTAAAATATTAATTTTAGTTTAGGATTTTTGTAAATTTCAAAAACTATTTTTTGTTTTAACATCTGTATAAGAAAATTAACTGTACTAGAGCTGTTTCCATTTCTACGTGAATAAGAAATATTTGTCTTGTGAAAAACACAGCTCTGGATAAAATGTTCTGATGTTTCGAAAAGTGGATGAGTGGATGCATATCAGATGAATGTTCATATCATTCTATATAATGCAATATTTATGTAATTCTATACTTGGTCTCTTTCTTACTCAAATCAGCATGAACTGTGGCTTCTAGATTTTTTATGTGATACTACATCATCATTCTTCAGAATCTGGAACAGCATGGTAAAGTATTTCTGAACCTAATTTTGCAGCAATTCAGAGTAGAGTATACAGTATCTCTTATCCTGTTTTTTTATTGATGGTTTAAAATCAATCTAACAAGATAACGTGTAATGTCAGTTTCAAGCTTCCACATAGAAAAAAAATAACTTTTTTATTTCACAACAATCCTAAGTAAAACATCTCTAAAATTAGCCTGTTCCTCTGATCATTTCAGAGGATGTTTTGTTTTGTCAGTTTTGGGTTTCCTTATGTAAAGGGATGACTCATTTCTATAGCAAACTATTATATTCAGAAAAGCAAACCTGTGCTTGCAATAAAATCACAAATATTACTTGAATGCCCCATCAAATCTACTGTATATTGCATATTCAAACACAGTGTCATTGAGTACCACGAACAGAGAGGTGCTATAGATGGAAAGTAGTGAATCTATAGCTGTGAAGATTGTGGTGTCACATACAGGCTGCAGACTGCAGTGTGAGTCTGCGTTTCAGAAACAAGACAACACCACCAAAGTACTATGTCCAGCCTTACAAACTGGTTCTTTCAGCAAATGAAAACCAACAGACAGTATAGCTCCCCAGGACTGCTATTGGATAGCATCTGTTATCTGAAATTGAAGAGCTCAAGTGGGAGGCACATGCTTTTGAAACTCATTTGTGTTAGTGAGGATTTACTGGTCACAGTGCTGGTACATCTACAGAGTACGGAGAAATTCTTACTTGTATACCTGACCGATATGCAGAACACTGTCACTGTCCAGCACCATGATAACCATATTGCAGACTAATGAGGACACGTCCTGTCATTGGTACCCTCAAATATCCCATTAAGCATCTCTGTTCTTCCTCACCCTGATAACTGACTATTCTTCCTTTTACCATATTGTCTAAAAATAGACAATGTTTCTTGGTTTTTACTCTTAAACTGTGCAATGAGCTTTGCTTAACTGCAAGAATTGTTCCCAGTCTTGCATTGTTAATGCTCCCACAATTTGTTAAAAACCATTCTTGTAACCATTTAAGCCAGGATCTCCAGCTCTGTTCCTGGAGCAGTACTGTGGCTGCAGGTTTCATTGCAACCCTTTTCTTAATTAGTGACCAGTCTTTGCTGCTACTTAACTTCTTCTCCCTTCATTTTAACTGACTACATTTTTAGGATTCAGTCCTTTGAATTGCTTCATTTTGGAACTGCTTCAAATCAGAGCCTCAGCTTCCAATCCATTTCGTTCCAGTTTGTCAATCAGAAACCAATTTTTGTTAATTAAACTCATTATTCCAGATTATTTAATTCATCAGTGCTTTCATTCAGCCACGGCAGAAATTAACAAAACTGTTTCTTTTTTTCTAGGAATATCAACAAAATGTTTTGCTGACCTGAACAGATTAACATTACTGACACCTTCACTTTTCTTTATTTTCAGATTTTGTATGATGGACATTTTGTATCTCATTATTGTTTGGCTCCTAAATAAGGAAAAAATAATTAAAAGGTCAGGGTCTTATATAGTAAGTCAATTAAAATATATCAAAACAGTAACTTAGCAGCAAAAACTGGATACAAATTAAGAAAAGAGAATGAAAGCCTTCAGCCACGGTAGTACTCCAGAGGGGGAGTGGGAGACCCCTGATTTAGGCTGTCTAACACTATTCTCCTCCTGAATATTTGTCTCAAACAACAGTCAAACACCTCTGGTCTTGTTTCAATTCCACTTTTATAGTAGTAGGTCTCTCATGCACTACTTTAAAGTTAGCTCTCTGATGCTGGTTAACAATTACTCAGATGTTTTGCACGTAAAATTAACTATCTTGTAAGATGTGTAAAGCAGTTTGATTAGGAAAAATAATAATACTAAAAGTTTAAATAAAAAAGGCTAATATCTCTTACTTACTATTTAAGGTCATATAGAAGTTTGCATATGCTTTTTACACGGGAATTTCTGAACTTTATAAAACATATCCAGTTCTCTTAATTCAAGATATCTCAATAAAAAAATGACTTTTGTGACCAATTTCTTTGTAAAATATTTGGACCAAATTTCAACTAAAATCAGCCCACTAGCAAGTGACAGGGTTCATGAAGACAGACAGACAGACAGGCCAAAACCAATAGGTGCTTTTCATTTTAAGCAAACACATCTAAAAAGCTTTCTAACAAAAAAGTATGAATTAACCAAACTAAATGCACTTTACAGATTTGTAATGATATTTGTAGTGAATGGTTACCTCTTACTGAACTAATATGACCTTAATAACTGCAATTTATAACAGTATCCACCAGACATTTCTTGCATTAATCACCACTGGATAGACAGCCTTTATTACAAAGTATTTTAAAAAGCACTTTCATCGTTCCTTGCCACATCTTGATATTGCCTTCATGACACACTGCATACTGAAACCAACTAAATTAACTCCTGAATTGTTTGCCATTAAATTTTAACTGCATAAATCTAACCTTTTCTAGGAAATCTGAAACAGTACATTAGTGTCTTCAAATAAAAAAATGATTAAGATAATATATAATATTAAGACAAACACAGAGAATCTGGTTGCTTTAGGAATTACATCTTACATGCATACTTACTATCAATATCTCAATAGTTGCTGCAGCTCTCTCTAACCAAATTACACCCCTATAATTTGAAGAAGATGTCATCCTCCACCTTGAACCAGGTTATCTATGAGGCTGCCAATAGTCTTTCAAAATTTTTAAGCATCTAGGTTTAGGCAAAATATTCTCAAACCACCACAATTGTTAAAGGCAGAACAATGCCTTGAGTATTGCTCTAGAATAATAGCACACAATTAAAGGGTGCTGTTGTTTTAAATTCCATCCAATGACACCCATCATGTCAGGTTGCTCATTATATATATATATATAAGTCACACACATGCAGATAAGATATCATTTCTGGCCTCAAATGCAGATGTTTCTCACAAAGGCCAGGGGCTGACACTGTCCACTGATACTTTCTCTTTTTTCACCCTTTGTAGACCATCTGAAGAGTCTACCTACTAATAATGTCATTTCTGGTTCTCAAGATCTTGAATCCTAAAGACTTCACTTCCAGTTCTGTAAAGATCATTTTGCCATATTTCCAAATATATGTTCCCCAAACATTTATGCCCTCTCCTGAGTATTATTACTATATATATCTATATCTATATCTATATCTATATCTATATATATATATATATATATATATATATATATATATATATAAAACATAGCAAAATGAAATATCCAAACAACAACGAGATGCAAACCAATCTCAAAATCGGAGCAGTAGGAGTTCAGAAGCACTTTCTGGTTCCACAAGTTCATTTGAATTCTTTCAGTTTTAGGGTTAATCACCTCATCTGGGACACCAGTAGAAATTGAGGGTAAGTGCATTTACGACTAAGACTAGGAAGCACTTCTTCACACTAAGAGCTTTGGGAATTTGGAACAAACTAGTGAGATGTGTAGTTGAAGCAGAAACCTTGACAACCTCTAAGAAATCTTTGGATGAAATATTAGTACCACTTAGCTATCAGCTAAACAAACAAGCTTGATGGACTGAATTGTTTTCTCCTGTTTGTCAGATTTCTAATGTTCTTAAACTTTTGTGAAAGAGATTTTTGATTGACAAGCAAATGCCACATGATTAATGCCTGGACCTTTTGCTAAAATAACATATTGTAGCTGGTGTGAGTTCACTTAGACTTGCACCGTTGTGACTGATTCAGTTAATTAATATGGTAGAATTATTAGGTATAAATTGTTGTAAACTGATGGAGGTCTTTGTTTTTGAGTAAAATAATGACGTCACACATACATGCTGTCAAGCATCCCTAGCAACTACTTCTAGGAGTGTGCTGCATCATATTGAACAAAATCTAAAATTCTAGACTGATGATGTCACCATCCAAAAGCAAAAAATATATATATAAAAAAAGTTAAATAATAGAAATTACTATTTCTGTTTAAATTTTGTCAGTCTACACACAGAAACAAGAATGCTGTGAAGTCATCAATATAAAACTGTTTGAGAATTAAATTCAAACATATGAATAAAGTATCTAAAGGAGTACAATTTAAAATATACTGTGTATAAAATGACAAAACAGCAAACAATGTTGCCCAAACTTCACAACAGTCTCAAAATCATGTGGAAACCAATATGGCATCAGTTTCCAAGTTAACTGCAGCACAATAAACAAAATGTTAACATATAAAAAATATATTAAGAAGTTAGTAGTTGCTATGATTTTAGTGATTTCATTTTCACTTAAATTACTGAACAATAAGCAATCCATTCACTGATCACTGCAGTATGAGTGGCAACTTGATTACTGCAGGACCAGATTACTGACAGCTGGGATGCAATTTTATTGTGATCTGTTTAAATGTCTGAACTGACAGAGGTCTGATTAGGCAGAAACTATTTAAAAAAATCTTAGAAAGCAACATCATTATGTTAAGGAACCATATGGCAGCCCAGAGTCAACATGAACACTGGCTTGAAAACCAGAAGGCTGCTTGAAAGTTCGGCTACATTTTCTGTTCTTACTCAACATTAATCCTATAATGGTGGCCACCTGGCAAAATTGAACAAATTTGATACATATCTAGTTCCATATGAGAAACTATCCACAGCATAATAAATCATGCTTTTTTTCCATGATACTTTGGTTTTCTTACTCGTCCCAAAGAGGTGCATGTTACTTTAATATGTGACTCTAAATTCCATGAGTGTAGCTGTGTGTTTGAAAGTGTCTGGCTCTTGTGACAGAATGGGTTCTGACCATAGTTAATGCCTACCTGGTGCTGAGCATTTGCCTGTAATGAAAATCGTTGATTCCAGTAACAAGAGTATAAATGAATAGATGAATATTTTGCAGCTGAAAGCAGTAAACTCATAAAATAGTAAAATAATTGCAAAGCTATCAGCAACTATTTTAGATAAAATAATATTAAGATATGGTAACCAGTTAGTACATACTAATAAATATATATATTTAGAATATACATACATATATATATAATCCAGCACACGTTTATTTACACATATATACAAGTATCAAGCACACATGAACCCAGTGCCACAGCACCAATCACCCCCAAGTCCAGGTCTCACAATGCCTCTCTTCTCTCTTCTGGTCCTCCTCCACTCCTCTCCTCTGAGCTCTGTGCTCTTCCACCCGACTCCAGCCAACGAATGGGGTGAGGCGGCCCCTTTTTTCCACACTCGGACGTGCTGCAGGTGCCTCCTGATTAGCTCCCGTCGCCATTCCCCAGTGTGGCAGAAGTACCGGCTGCGCACCCAGAAGCACTCCTGGTCTTCTTCCCAGCACGTCCGAAGTGCTGAGGGCCAGGGCTCCTCAGGCATTGGGGCGCCCCCTAGCGGTGACCACGAGCTTCCACGCTACATTCCTGTGGTCCCCAAAGCCACCAGGGCAGTCGCCCCCTCATAATCTGGAGGAGGCACAAGCCCTCCTCGGGTCCTCCTGGGCGTCCCAGCTGGGTAGCACCCCCAGCCACTCGCCACAATATATAAACAGTAATGCCATGATATTCTCAAACTTGCTTAATTCAGTTCAGGGTCACGTGGGGCTTAAGCTGGCCCTGTCAACATTGGACTCAAGACATGAATCAGTACTGGACTGGGCACCAGTTCATCATACCACACATATATAAGGTCAATATGAAAATACCAATTAATTTAAAGCACGCATCTTTGGGGATGTGGGTGGAAAACTGGAGTATTTGGACTGAAACCCCTTAGACACACAGGGATAAAGAGCAAACTCCACACAGACTACAATGTGCACCTGAATCCAGGAAACTTAATTTATAAGGAAGCGATGATGATCAACACATAATTAGGTGCAAATAATAATAATAATTGATGGTGTAAAATGTTGCCCTTGCATTCCAGTGTATGCAGTCTATATTGTTAGAGCCTTTATTCATAACCTCTCTATTATTAAAAAAAAATCCTGGGAAGGAAAAGCAGGGCGACGAGACGTGATCTTCTCGGAAGTTCTCGGAAGACACCTAAAATATCTGCGAGACGCAAACAATATCAAATAAGTGCATGGCCAGCAAAACACTCAGTCGTGTAAAGGCACGTAGCACACACAGATCCTGTGCTCTCAGCACATATAAAGCGCATAAGGACAATACATTCTAGATGAAACGTCAAAGACTAAGCAAAGAAGAAAGAGCAGAGAAAATAGACCCAAAAGTGTTAGAGAGTAAAAAAGGTAGATAAGAGATTATGAAAGCAGTGGAATTCGAAAGGCTCAAACAATGTCGTGATACACATGCAGAGAAATGTAAAGAATGTGAAAGCAGTAAAATTCGAAAGTATTGTAGCATCCCAGCCAGGCTGAAACCTTGTTTGTTTTAAGTGACTGTTAGGTCCGATTGAGGGAGGGTGGAGTACAGCACAGAAGACTGATAGCGGGGTGTTGATTGATGCGGTAAGGGGGGTGGTGAGACCTGGGGGATGAGGGGTTGGAGAGGGTGCTAGAAAGTTGTGTTTGGGGTTACGAAGTCGGCGATTGTTCAAGTAAAACTTTTGTGACACTTTATTACGTCAGTCACTACAGTATCAAAAAAAGATAGTAAAGATCACATTAGCGCAAACAAAAGGAAATTAATCATCAGGACCAGGTATAATTGAAAAAATAGCAGGACAAAGCGAGGTCAGTAATAAAAGGCAAAGAGCAGAAAACAAAGTCTTTTCGCCTTCACATCATTCAATGCACAAAACGTAGATTTACAGAATAATGGACTACACGCTATGAGAATCTGTGGTCCTGCAACAGTTAAAGCAACGACAAGTTTAATTTCAAAGAAAACACAATTCAGTCAGGTGTATATTTATGATCACAGAGAAGTGATGCAAATTTTAACAGGCAAAAAGAAAGGTAATGTACAGTATATATTCTGTGAATAGCATTAGACACCATAGGAGATCTTGATATGCCTGCCGTATTAAAATGTTTACAGTTTCCCAAGAGAACAGATTTTGCTATGACAATTAACAAATCACAGGGGGTAAACATTAGAAAAAGTCAGATTATTTATTAGAGAAACAGAAACAATATTCACTCACAGGCAGTTATACGTTGCATTGTCACAATGTATCTCCAAAAACGGAATCAAAATTCAATGCGATCTTGAAGAAAAGGCAATTCCAAATATTGTTTTTAATGAAGCTTTAAAGTAAAAGTGCAAATAATGAAATTGAAACAATTCCAAAGAAAAAAAAAGCTTTTAAAATTATATATCCGATTAACCAAACACAGGGTTTAGCAAGCAAAGCAAGCAGGAGGCAGAGCCCCCTAGTCTTAAAAAAAGTGCATGAAAAATTTCCAACCAAATGGTTTTACATGACCAATATTATGCAAAGAATGAAAGATAAACTAAAGAATTTATTTGCTGTAATGGAAAAGTAATAAATATTTCCTGTTGCTTGAAGTCTGGAACAGAATTAAAATGAGATATTAGTTCAGCACAGAGAGCACACATTTACAACATGGCAACTTAGAGATGACTACCAGCATATGACAATTCCACTTGGGAAATTAAGAAATCCAAGCAGATAATCCACATAAGCACAAGAACAAAGTCAATCTCTTTGTGGATGGCATTCCAAACTGTATTAGTCTGTGATATCCACAATCAAATCCGATCACATGTGAAGGTCTACAGTTAGCTCAGGAGCACAATGCACTTGAGTCTGCAGTATAGCAACTACGTTAGCAAAAATATCCCTTATAAAACTTCACAGAACACATGTTATTCTTACCATATTGTACATTTCATTTATGTGAAAAAATGTGTTCATTGTTACAGTCAACAAGAGTCTAAAAACAGCAAACTAAGAGGGATAAGGGAAAGTAAACAAATATTTCAAACATCTTTCATTTTTTTTTCTTTCTTTCTTTCTTTCTTTCTTTCTTTCTTTCTTTCTTTCTGTATGTATGTACGTATGTGCGTATGTATTTGTTCACTCATTTATTTGTTTATTCCAAACAGCCAGTATCATAAGGATATCCTGTGCCACACTACCTTCACAGCATAACGTCCATTAAAAAAGAGGCAATTTAGCTTGAAACAATAATACTGCACTCGATTCTAAATCATTTGGTCGTGCTCTTCCCTTGACTGGCCAGTGTTCTGCTCCCCATCATCAGTACAGCACCATTCATTGAGCTTCTGCTAATATCTTTCAACCAAAAACTGGCCAGAGCCCAGCAGATACCATTTTTTCTCATCCCACAAGGGCCTAGAAGGTTAACTTTAGATGGTTTCCACATTTTCTCAGAAAAATAAAAGCCTTGAATAAATTAATAGTTGTGTTGTCTGATTATACACAATGCATATGGTAACCAGGTGTCTTACATGATGGACATCCTGGTTAAAATTTATTTCTTTAAAAAAAAAAACACTACATATTTTTGAAGTTGACGAAATTCATATTACAGTAATAAATATGGATTTAGTTCATTTATCCACACTGTTTATTTATACTATATATATGTATTTGTGTGTGTGTGTGTGTATATATATATATATATATATATATGTATATATATATATGTATATATATATATACACACACACACACAAATACATATATATAGTATAAAAAAACAATGTGGATAAATTAAATAAATCCATTGTTTCAAATAAAGGAGTAGAAAGAAACATCTGGCTTTGCTTGACTCTTCCTTTTTTTAAACTGCAAATGCTTCAGAATGAGAATAAGTATTTTTCAAAATGTTGGAAGTCCAATGTACAGGTAGCACATGTTGGCTCCTGGCTTTTTTCCATGCAAGTTAGAGCCAGTGTTCATTTCTTTACCTTTTCAAATAACTGGACAAAATGATATGTAAAATAAGTGACTATGCAAATACAAATGTTTATAAAAGAAAAATAATAACAATAACAACATATTGTATAAGATTCACTAACACAATTCATCTTATTCCATTACAATAATAATAATGTGTCAAAAGAAAAGTTACATTATGAATCTATAAAACAAATCATAATTTGAGCAGTTATTACATAAATTTAATATTAAAAATTATTATTAATGTGACTGCTTTTTCTTGAGTTTGATCTCCAAAATTTCCCCTATATGCAATATAATGTATATAATTGCTATTTTGCATGAGTTGATTTTAGTGAATAAGTACAGAATTTTAAAGCTCTTAAAATAAAAATTAAAAAAAATTTAAAGAGCTTTTAAGTTTATATTAACTCAAAAAATACAACAGCAAGAGGCTGATAAAACCTAGTGAAATCTAGAATGCCTGAGTTAATTCTAAAATTAATCTTATGAGATCTAATATGAATAATAAATATACATAAAATATATATATATGACGGGCCAATCAGGAAATGTAAATACATATGTAAATCCATAAGTTGGTTCAGATAAATGTATCTGTTTTGATATATTGTGCTGAATACATTTTTTTTAATCTGAAGTTGGCTTGACGTTACAGTGGCTAGAGTTGCAGCCTCCTATTTCCAGCATGAGATCAAATCCTGCACCCGGTTGCATCTCCGTGTAATATCTGCATGTTCTCCCAACATCTATGTGGGCTTTTCTCTTTTCTCTGTAATTTTCCTCTCGCATCCCAGAGACATATTATTAGGCTAATTGGCAACTGGAATTTTCCCCCGAATAGTTATGAGAATGGGGTGCATGAGTGTACTCAGGGCTGTTTTCAGTTGTTCACCCAATGCTGTCATGATAGGTTCTGGCTTGGATTAAGCAAATCTGGAAATATTTTGTTGTTGTTGTTTTGTTGTTGCACATAATAGATTTTTCCTTTTAACGTAGTATAAATTTTGATTTTAGTGGCAGTTTTGCATTTAACAAAATACTACCCTGGACAGAGAGCCAGTCTACAGCAGGCCACACACATCCTCATCCCTTGCTAGGTTACAACTGTTTCACCTAAAGGAAAGAGCCATGACAAGATTGTGCAAATGTTATTTAATCAATGGGCAGGCTGAGGTTTTACCTTGTATCCTGGCACTACTAAGCAACAACACTAAATATTACACCATTGTGTCTGCCAATATTAACATAGATAAGAAAATAAACTAAGAATATCTAACAAGGGTCAATTGGTTCATTGCAAAACTCCTTGAAATATCTTGATAAAATAATTTATTGTAATGTTAATTAGTCTCTTACAAAATACACAGATAGGAAAAATCTTTTAAAATACCAATGTGTATGTGAATCTTTTTCTTTGAGCATGCATTTTTTCTACTTAATAAAATATAATTATTCTTTTGAAGGATTCACAAACATCCAATGTGACACTGCCTAAGTGATGTACCAGTACCTCTGGTGGGGCGGCCAGAAACCTCTGTGGACCGTCAGTATTATTTTATTATTGGTAACTATGAAATAAACAAGCACATGTTCTCATAGGATACCTTAAAACATTCAAATAAAATTTAAAAAAAAAAGAAAAAAGCCAACTAAGAAACAAAAGGAAAAGGAACCCCACAGTTATCTTGTTATGTAAATTTCAAAGACATTACCTCATGCAGTAGCCTTGCATTCACTTTACAGTTTGTACCAGATCCAAAGTAGTTTAATAAGCAGACTAATTTCATTTTGGCAAAAAAACAAAAAACGCCTTGG
Organism: Polypterus senegalus; assembly: GCF_016835505.1. Lineage (NCBI taxonomy): Eukaryota > Metazoa > Chordata > Cladistia > Polypteriformes > Polypteridae > Polypterus > Polypterus senegalus. Next base: position 78,987,579 of record NC_053168.1, on the reverse strand, counting down.
GGAAAAACTTAACAAAATCTAGTAGCTTATTTCAGCTGAAGGTTATCAAGTAATCAAATCTGTTGCACTATGCAAGAAAACAAACATAAAACAAAAGCTCACAGTGTGCTGCATCTGTTAATTCAGACAATGGAAAATTGGCTGAGGCTGGAGTAAAGGATAGATTGCCATAAAGCTTACTTCTTTAGTTACTTTAGTTATGTAAAACACTATTAAGCAGTATTATTATTTTATCTATATCACAAATAAATCCAGGGATTTTTTTTTTTGCTTTGTGCCCTTTGCATGTTGAGCTAGAGACTTCAGCTTTCTAGCGACCCTGTCCTAGGTTAACAACAACAACGTTTTGATATTGCACATTTACATACAAGGCAAATGAAGCTCAAAGTGCTTCACAACTAGCAAAGTAGACAACACATACATATAATAAATGTTCAACAACAACAATATATTTTTTATATCACCCTAAATCACACATCAAATTCATGAATGGACTTTAACAAGCCCTGATTGACAAACCCCCAACCTAATCTTATGAACTTTCTAAAAACCTTACATAAAAAAAGAAGAGATCTTGGGAATGGCATTTTAAAGAGAGACTCCCCTTCCAGGTAGGCTGAGTGTGCAATACGTGTCAAAGCAAGGTCAGTACTAGACAGAAAACAGTAATGTAGGTATATGCTGTATTATATTTTAAAAGTACAAAGAGCATTGACGTAGTCTTAGTCTCAACACTAGACATCAGTGATAGTCATATGTTTCAATAATAGATGACTACATCCAGGAAAAAAAAAAACAAAAAGCCTTACAGTTTGTTTTATTTAGTTTTGAGTAGTAGGTAGATAGTAGTAGGGCATCGTTCCATTTTAGCCATTATGGATACAGTGAGAAGTCAAGCAAAATGACATCTTGCCTGAAAAAAAGGCCTCTGTTGACTCAAAAGCTTGCATATCTTTGTAGTTAGCCAATAGTTTGCTTGACTTCTCAGTAGTAAGTAGAGTAGTTTTTATAGTGTACAGAACAGAGGACAAATAATTAAAAAAAATAGTGCAGTAAGAATGTAAAGCATTAGAATGTTAATATTAAAGATGAAGGGTTAGGAAAAATGGATGGAAGGAAAAATATGGGTTTGTTTATACGCAATGCTGACATCCACGGTTAGATTCTGTCTTATTTCTGGTGCTCCCATGTTAGGCTGACCATTCCTTTATGGATTATGTAAGATCAAACATTTATGAATGAATGGATACACATACTGTATAATACATCATCAGCTCTAAATAATATTTTACCAACCTAAAGAAATTTGCTAGACTGCCACAGTGAGCCTCTCTCTTTCTCTGTCTTTATATCTATATATATATAGTATATATAAAAGCAGGACATTTTATTGAGCTACTCATATTACTCTTACAAAAAAGAAATAATGTGGCCTAGGATAAAACCCAAGTTTCCCACCTGGGCTAATTCCAGTAAAAATGTTCTATGCTCTTCTTCATGTTCAGCTGTTCTTCTTCCTTTGACGTTATATTTCTCCTACATTGCAAACTTATGCAGAGAGTCTTTAAAGTTGGTTTTTGCCTTGAACTTGTTGCTGCTGTAATAAACTTTGAAAATTTAACCCCACCCAGGAAAAGCAATTAAAAATGGATGCATTAAAGTAAAGAAAAACGTGTAATGAACAGCATATATTAAAACAGACCCACAATGCTAGGCATAATTATGGGATAGATGCAGATAGAAACAGCGTATAACAGGCAAAGATTCAAATCTAAGTACAATAATCTAAGTGTGTATTTTTATATTTTTGTCATAACTAAAAGTTATATAGTTTCATTCTGAACGTATGGACTGTATATTCCAGTGTCAAAATGAAACGATCCGATTTATCAAAATTCTAGCCTTTTTTCACTTTTTAAATATTGAATTTACATTTGTTTTCTGTTTAAATCAAGAAAAACTATACTTTCCAATTGAATGCGCTTTTGTACGTTATTTTTCTATCATTTAAGAAATCCATCAATTTGACCATTTTATCCAACATGCACGCTTCTGGCCAGTGTCATGGGTGTGATGGAATTGCAGACCAAAGGCACAAACCAAAAGTAAATAAACAATACTTTGTAATAAATTCCCAATCATCTGCACTAAACTACTGTACATTCATGCAAAGAACTACATTTGAGCACTACAGTTTTAAACTGAGAACATGAACAATTTTCTTCAAAAATGTAAAAGAACTTTGACAAAGTTGGTCTTTGTAAAAGTATGTTTCTTTTAGTATTGATTTATTAAAAGTACATTTAACACAACGTTTTAGATGAGAAGGTAGTGCCACAGACAGTAGACTTGGCCCCTACCAGTTTGATATTTTCATATGTTTCCTAGCACATGTGATGAAAAACAGATGCATGAAATGGCTTTCTAAAGGCATCCCTTTCACGACACCCTGCGGATTTTGTCACTAGTTGTGGTTTTGGCAAAATGTGTGTAATACCATATCTCTCTTTCATACAAAAAAACCTTTATGTACTGCACTCGTTCGTTAGTCTTCAAAGTCTTTCTAATACCACACTAACCTTCCGACTGTGTGGGTTTAAAAAGCAAGGACATCTCTGAATGGCTTTATAAAAAATACTGTAATGTAGGTAATTTCACTACTATATTTATTCAGAAGTCCAATAGGCTTAGAGTGCTGCTACCTTTGTAACTTTATCCATTTTTTCTGCACTTTTTTAGTTTGTCTTTTTGATAGCTTTAATTTAAGGCACTACTCATCCTCAAATATCTACATACTACATGTCCAGAGCTGACTTCATTTATTACTGTATATAATGAAAACCACATAAAATACCATGGAAGATGGTAGACAACTTACCACTTCTTTAAAACTGAACAAATGTGCTTTTTTCATTCTGTTGTTAACAATACATTTATCAGTAACATAATGCATTAAAGATAATAAAAATGTATTACCCCCTCCCATGTTTGCCAAAGACTTGAAAACACTTTAACAGAAAAGACAGAGTAAAATAGTTAATTTTAAAAGTCAAAGATCATTTAAAAGGCACTCAACCGCATGACTCATAAAAGTTGGTCAAGCTAAGAAATAAGAGGTATGCACAGTAACAGTCAAATACTTTGAAATGAAATTTCACTCAGGCATATTCTCATCTGCATTGCATTTCATACTTTAAACAGTATAATGCTGCGAGATGGTGTCGTATATCTGCAAATACTTTAAGATATCAACCTGAATTTAAAGTTTTTTTAAAATGGGAGAAAACTACTTTACTACGTGTAGTATGTTTATCTGTAACTATTCAAACATTTTTAAATATTACTGACATTTTTAATGGTTTAGGTTGTTTAGTCCCATCATCCATATTACTGTAATTAATAGCAACTTGAGAGTGTAGCATAAAGCATTAAACAGACAGACACATAAATAGATAGATAGATAGATAGATAGATAGATAGATAGATAGATAGATAGATATTTATAGTATATAATCTGCATATTTGCAAGCATACAAGTCAAAAGTACGTACAATTAAATAAACCATATATAACATTAATGCATTACATATTCAACCTGAGCATACTAAACACAAACATGTCTTACATAGAAACAAGCCACTGAATTCTTGTGGATCTACATGAACCATTGAATATATATATATATAAATATATATATATATATATATATATATATATATATATATATATATATATATATATATATATATATATATATATATATATGTACTGTATAAACAATGTGCTTTGCACTAAGCGCATAAACATGCAAGCATATGCATAAATACAGACCTGTAAAATATATATTCATATGAATGTATGAGTAATATTATTGGTCCTCTGCAAATGGTTAGTAAAAGTACACTTTGAAAATGAATCCTATACCTCAGGCTGTGACAATGTGCCAGATATACATTGATATATTAGCATGCCAGGCTTTAATCAGTCATTCATGCTAGAGGCAGTTCTCACACATTTTTAATATAGTGGTCCATTCCTTGAAAAGCATACGACCTTACCTCTACATAGGTACTGAAGAATCAAAGTCAGCCACTCTGACATTCATGTTTAAAGTAAAAGCAACATGCATGGAGAGCATCAGCTGAATTCCTCTAAAATAAACTAATTTTCAGCACTAAACTGAACATGAGTCTTACATTTGTAGGATAAAACTTCAGTTTGGCTTTATAAACCCATTTATCACCTTGTTTTCTGACCAGAAAACAAAATATCATGTACAAAAGCAGCATGCTAGCTGTTACCAATATTCAAATGTCCAATAAAAAGTATTTATTATCACTAAACAAGTGAGAAAATTAGCCCTATGGTTTTTCTCTGTACTTCCAAAAATTGTCAAGCGAGGCTTTGCTAGCCAAATCCACAAACTTGCAACATGTGAAGCAACTGAATGAAAACAAAAAACTTGCACATAAGGCAGAAATAATCGCCCACAGGACTGCTTCTTCTCCGCTTAACCAAGTCAAGAAATGTTGCATAAATATTTAATAACCAGTTTATCCCCAGATGTCTTGCATTAAATGAAATATTTTCATTGGGACCTCTGGAAACTGGCATTCTTGCTGTCAAGATGCCCTTCTGCCAATTTAACTGAACTTTTTAATGAGCTGGCAAAACTGATCTAGAAACCTTCAACTTTTTGTTTTGGGATTGAAGTAATTGAAAAAATATCCTGTAAGTGAAAAAGATGACAAAACAAGTTCTGTTCTCTGTGCCTCTCTGACCCAAAGTGCACCACTCATAGCAAACTCTCATTCTGCTATGCGGCCCTCAGATTTTGAACTGCCCCCCAAGTCTCGTTTGGCTGCAACATTTACATGTAGGCTGGTGGCATGCTCATCCGCTCATTTAAAACTATTTCTTTTCTGGTTTTGCTCTGCTCACGCTCATAAGATGTTTTGTGTTTTTTTTTTTTTGTATTAACTCCTATCTACTGTATGCACTGGCACACTGATTCAGTCATACAAACAAATTCTAGATGAAAGATACGGTATACAGTAAAATTAGCGATTTAGCTCATCCATGGAAAGATCCATTAATGCTAGTGCTGCAGGCTAAGCCCCCCTTTCAAACACAGCTCGTTTCTGATCTGAAATTGGTTCAAAAAGGAATATCTGATCCAGGCATTCATTTAAGACTTTCCACTATTTCTCTTTACACATTGACACTTTTCAAATCAGCCATCCTAGCATTTTATTCAGTCCATACTGCATATTATAACACAATGTAATTACTGTACAAAAAGAAAATCGTGCAAAGGATTTTTCCAACTGTTCCAAAGTCACATTTCAAACTCACCACGCCACCCACTTGCACAGCCTTCTTTTATGAATTGGGTCAAAGGCAGCTTGCCAGGAATGCATAACTTACTCCAGAGTTGCAGATACTGTAATCTAAGGGCTGCAAACTTGGCAAAAAAATGTTTGGTTTAAGATTTTCTTCACCTAATTCACACCCTAATTATATCTGGTCCTTCTCAGACACACTCCAGAGTATTTACACATTTACTGTATACTCAGTAGAATAAAAAACAAGCTAAAAAGGAAATGCATGCCTACTATATTACCAATTATTCAAGCACTCAATGTATTTATCCAACTGACCTTTTTCTCTGGGGCAACAATGACTCAGGGACACACTGTGAGTCAGGGGTGGAAACTGAAATTACAGTTTGTGGTCTATATTCATGCTCCTTCCCTACTAGGTCAAGCTGACTGTGTGATCATTCATTTTTTCCTGTATTTCGGAGTTTTTCCTGGAGTATCAAAGTGACATATCTTACTGAGGGGTAGGATGTATGTGATTAAATGTAACTGCAGATTCACATAATGCCGCAGTATAAGAGCTATTTCATGAAGAAATGCACAGCATTCTTCTGTGTCCTTATACTGTATAGTCTTTTATAAAGTAAGTACACAACACAGAAATTGTTAACTTTTTAAACATATAAACATAAACTTGACATGGTGTATTCATTCTTATAATCAAAGTTAACAAAAATGCACACATGCAATTTTAAAAAAGGAAGTAATTCCTACATTTATCACCACTTCACATCCATAAAATTAGAATCAATTGTTCCAGATTTAGTGCCAATGATAAGAACCTCCTTAGGGAAAATGCAGGTGGAAGCCCTCATATTTAACCTACAGATATCTAGGGTCTGGTTATCTCTTTGGTATTGGCATGTGTGGTGTTATCATGCCAAGATCAAAAGTGCACTGTAAGGCCTTTAAAAAAAAGGTTGTAAATGCCTATAAGTCTAGCCAGGGATTGATTTTAAAAGACCACCAAATTAACTGAAATCAGTACATCAACTGTAAGGAAAATCATATACAAGTGGCATAGATTTCAAAAGAAAACTAATTTGTCCAGAACTATCCCGCCCAGCAAATTCAGCTGAATGTTTGATATGTAAAAAAGTCTCAAAGAATCCCAAAATTTTATTGCGGGATCTGGAGTTAAATCTTGCAAATGTTGGTGTTAAAATGCAGATATCTAAAATCAGAAAGAGATTGCAAAAATTTGACTTGCACATGAGGTGTGCCAGGAAAATGCCTTTGCTGTCCAAAAATAATATTAGGGGAGGACTACAGCTTGCCATTGAATATGCAGTAAAGTATAGGCAAAGACCAGGGGCCTCATGCATAACAGCGTGCTTAGAATTCACACTATAACATGGTGTATGGACAAAAGCGTGAATGTGCTTATGCACAAAAAAATCCAGATACATAAATCTGTGTGAATGCCAACTTCCACATTCTTCTGCTACATAAATCCCAGTCAGAGTTAAAAGTAACGCTCGTGCAAGCGCCTGCTCCCCACCCTAACTCCTCCCAGAATTACACCTCTTTGAATATGCAAATCAACATAAATAGCCCTTAAGCTCAGCATTCTGTAAAAAGGCAATGGCAAAAACATGGGGGGAAATAGAAGAATTTCAGCGAAGTGGAGGCAAGGAAAAACTTACTATGTGTGGGTTTAAACAGTGGTATAAACAACAAAAAGAAGTTGATCGAGTGACATACAGTGACACAGAAACTTGAAAGCTCAAGTTTACAAAGTCACACAGTGCCCGAAATAAAAAAGAAGTTGTCAGATATCAAAGTCGCCATGAAAAGGCGAGTCATAGCCCACTGTCTGAGTGTCATACGAAAGCTTATTAGGGTACAGAGAAAAAAAATAGGCACACAGTGGGAAAAAAATATCTAAATTTCCACTTTAATCAAGTATTTTATTTTATTATTAAAGTAGAACATCATAAACTTAATCTTAAAATCGGTTAATTTACTAGTTCCTCAAATCCCATCGTAACTAAAGTAGCACATTAAATGCTTTGTTTTGTATTTGATCTGCAATGTGCTCTGTGTGTCTGAATCAGTACGTGCTTCTTAAACATGCTTCCTCTTCCTCCGACAGGACACAGAATCCATCCACTAATAAACAGTATGAGGTTAATTTCAGTGTAATTATAAAGCTGTGTTAGGGATGTGGATCTAAAAAAGAAAGGGAAACCACACTGGAACAGTAGCACTGCTTTGGCATTGGGTGCCGCCAGTTTGCAAAACTGAGCGGAGAACTTACGTATGCCAGGGTTGGAGCTACTGTGAAAATGTGCATGGCTTTATGCCAAGTTTAGGTTTTATACATCTCGATTTGAACGTGGAAACGTTCGTACACAACATTTTTGCGCATACGCACCATTTATACATGAAGCCTTCTGAAACAATGTGCCCTGGACAGATGAATCAAAATAACAGTAGACATGACTGACGCAAACCAAAGACAGCATTTCAGGAGAAAAACCTCATACCAATTGTGAAGCATGGTTGTGGAAATGTTATGGTTTGGAGTTGCTTTGTTGTCACAGGGTCTGGGCAGTTTATCAAGTTGAATATGAATTGTGCATCATAGCAAAATGTGTGTGAGGAGAATGCTAGGCCTTCTGCCAGAAAGCTGAAGTGAAACCAGAAATGGACCTTTCAACAAGATAATGATCCAAGGAACAATAGTAAATCCACTAAGAAATGGCTCAAAAAGAAGAAATGGAGTGTTATAGACTGGCTTAATCAAAGCATATATTTTAATAGCATTGAAAAATTATAGGGGGATTTGAAATGACAATACATGCAAGAAAACTCACAAACATCTTGCAACTGAAGGAATATTGCATGGAGGAGTGGTCAAAAATGTCATTGAGTCGATATCAAAGGCGGGTGGGCAGTTATGCACACACAAGAAGTCATTTCTGTTAAAGGGCGCAATACCAGCTTTTTTCCCAGTAGACCATTACATCGATTAATAATTCTGTTGAATAAATGACTAAAAAAGGCAATTTTCTTTGTGTTTTTATTCAAGTATATACAGTAAGCCTTATCTACAGGCACCATTTACTTGATGATCTACTACTTCCCTGTTCAAATATGTTGAAACAGTCAACAATTTCCATGAGGTGTACTTAGTTTTTCACATGACTGTAGGTGAGCATACGAGGTGAGACACAAAAATAACCGCACTGGGTTTAGGGATTTCCTAGAAAACCTTCTGGAGGTCGGCCAAACGTGAATCATAGAACTATATCCCCTCCTACATGCCCTCTCAAACTGCTGACCAGCTAGGTATATCCTGTGAATAGCCCAGTCAGTATTTGCACAACAATCACTACACGAGTTGCCGCTATAATGTCGGGTGAAAAAAATCGAACAGCAAATCAACATCAAATTTCTCGCCAAATTGAACAAAACAGCCACAGAAACTTATAAAATTATAAAAACAGTGTGCAGTGACACAACTCGCACACAAGTTTTTGAGTGCCACAAACATTTCAAGGAAGGACAAGAAAATGTGGAAGACATTCAACACCCAGCTCAAAATGGGGGTGGGTGCTTCACCAAGACAATGCTCCTGCACACAACGCTTTTTCCGTAAAAATGTTTTTGAGTGACAAAAACATTACTGTCTTCGATCATCCTCCCTATTCTTACAATTTAGCTCCCTGTGATTTTCACTTTTTCCCGAAAAAGTAATCCAACACCAGTATATGTTAGGTGCTAGAAACCCAGACCAAAAATTGGTTGTCAAATGTACTTTGTAAATTGAAAACAAAACTAAACCATAATAACTCTTTCCTTTATAAGCACTCTTGTGTTAAGTAATCTCTAGGTCTGCGTATAACGTGTCATGTTGTCACCCATTTATGTGATTAAAAACAGATATCATTACTAAAGAAAGCATTAGACAAAATGAGAGTCCAGTGATATCACTAAAACACATTGGTGTAGCAGATGTAAGGGCGCAAGGCGGGGGGCTTCTGAACCTAACCGACCCCCTTAACTGTCCTTCACAAAGCCAGCCACAAAAATATATATTTCATTTTTGAAAAAAAATATTGTGCAAAGTCAATAATTAACAAAGTCATAATACATCCACAATGTTTCACTTAATATGATTTAGATTTTTTTTTTAAACGAAGCCACTACTGTTGTGATGAACATGCATCAATGTTTTCTTTTTCTTTATTTTAACTAGTTTTACTGATCACAACAAATGTTTAAAAACTCCACTAATCTATACTCATCCCAGTTAATTTTTGCCTAACAGGGCTCTTGAAATTGCTAACTGATGCACTTACTGTATATCACATTTTTAAAACTGAAAATGAATTAATGAAAATCATGCTGATGTGACCAACTTACATGCTTTGTACCAAAATGAGACATACAGGCCTTCTTACTCTTAAGCACTGGGATGGCATGACAGTCAAGAAACTCAACATCAAAAATGCATGTGACCACCTTATTCTGTGGAATGAGCGGAAGATGAATAGGACAGGAGAATGCTAGGGTGGGCACTGAGACACGGGAGTGGAACAGATGCTGTATTTGGATAGCTGCATATATGGTAGATAAAAAAGGGTGTTTTTTCAAGATCATGAAAAAGTAGGTATATCTTTTGACATAGCAACTTGAATGCATATAGAAAGCAGGATCAGAATACTGTACATTTTCCTCAGTGTGTGTTCTGTTTTCATAATAATGGTCAATCAAAGACGAGTTTATTGTTTTGGAGAAATAGAATTCCTAATAACAGGGGAGTCACCGGAATCTAGTGATCAATTTTGTAAACAAGTTTTTTGCATTACAGCACTGTTGGGAGTCTCTTCCAGCAACACACGATGACAAGACAGGAACCGACCCTGGATGTGATGCTAGTCACAAGTTTCAGTCATGCACACACACACACATTCATACCACACCAGTTTGGGAACACTAATTAACCTGACATGCATGTCTTTTGAGATATGGCAAGAAACCAAAGTGTCCAGAAGAAACACATGCAGAACATACCACTTACTTGGATCCTGGACAGCAGCACTAAATGAGCCAGCATGATGCTTCAGTGTGCACTTATGGGGCACATTTAAGAAATGTTTTAAGATTTATGTGGTTAGAGATATTTTTTTGTCTTGTTATTATTATCTCCAATTTCCAAAAAATAGGCTACAATAAAAGGTTTATCAATCAAATGAAATTTTAACAGATTGACAATTAAAAATTGTAAAATGGAAACATATCAAATTCTAGCTAGTTTATTTCACTTTTAGGGGAGTATTGGGAAGCTTTTACAGAGCATCGGTCCATCACAGGACTCTGGGGCGAGAAAGAAAATTTAGCCGAATAGGCATCATACTTCAGTTTAACACTGGGACTTTTCTCTTCTGCTGGACGTAAAACACAAGGAATGCTGCATTAGTGGTGACAGCCTTGATGTAAGTCAAAAGTATTATTAATTCCTTAAAATTCAGTGTTATCCTACTCATATTTTGCTAGCAATTTGGCCTACTGGGTAAGATACTAGGATGTTACAAATATGAAAACTGTTGGGGGTAAACAGTATAATTTTAACAATTCAGTTTTTAACAAATTTTGTACAGGTAAGGACAAAACACAGTGTAAACTGACTTTCTCTGCCCAGTGTGTTTCTTGTGAATGTTCAGTTCTTCTACTTCTTCATTCAGCTGCTCCCGTTAGGGGTTGCCCAGCGGATCATCTTCTTCCATATCTTTCTGTCCTCTACATCTTGCTCTGTTACATTAATCACCTACATGTCTTCTCTCACCACATCCATAAACCTTCTCTTAGGCCTTCCTCTTTTCCTCTTGCCTGGCAGCTCTATCCTTAATATCCTTCTCCCAATATACTCGGCATCTCTAAACTGCACATGCCCAAACCAACACAACCTCGCCTCTCTGACTTTGTCTCACAACCGTCCAACTTGAGCTGACCCTCTAATGTACTCATTTCTAATCCTGTCCATCCTCCTCACACCCAATGCAAATGCTAGATAAAAAAACAAAATGACATTATGGAAACACTCACTTCACAGAGAGAAGCCTAACACTAATGTGAACAACTGATGAGACTCTGGAGGGTTTTTATCTTCTGAGTAGACAGAACTGATTTGTCAAGCTGAAGCAGAACTGATGGTATGCATTTCATGACAAGCATCATGCAGTAAATAAATGCTAAAATCATTAGAAAAAAATAGCTCACCTGATCTGCAGCCTATCAGAATCAGGATTCATTCATTTTATCTTCCTAGAGAGCTATATCCATTTGCTTGCTGTCAGATCCCAGAGGATGCCATATATCTTAGACTTCATACCATCCATATTTCATCTGGATAATAAAAACTGCTGTGCCAGAGACCTGTTTATAGACTACAGCTCAGCATTTAATATTGTAGTACCATGAAGGCTGGGAACATAATGACACCCATTGCAACTGTAGACTCCATAGTGAATGTGGATTGTCAGTATCACTTCTTATTTACTTATTCTCAACACAAGCACCTCACAGGATGGCATACTGAGTCCCCTTCTGTGCTCTTTGTTCACCTCTGACTGTGACTGCAAACACAGCTCCAACTCTATCATAAACTTTTCTGATGACTCCACTATCATAGGTCTGTTTACCAACAATGATAAGGTGACTAACACAGAGATGTCAGGACAACAATCTCTCCCCTAATATCAACAAAAGAAAGAAGCTGCTTATGGTCTTCAGGGGTCAAGAAACAGCAAATACTACTGTACACATTGATGGGGATGCTGTGAAGAGGGTCAGTATCTTTAAATTTCTTAGATTGACCCTCACTGACTGTCTGAAGTGGGCACAACATATCACATCTATAATCAAGAAGGGTCACCTATGGCTTTAGTTGCTTAGATATCGCTAGAAAAACCTGATGCTCCATCTATATTTAACAGTGTCCACAAGTGTGCAATGGAGTCCATACTCACTGGATGCTCAGTGCTGCAAATTACTACAGAGGTTGGTGAAGGTGGCATAGAGTATTACTGGCACAAAACTGTCTTTAGTTAAGGGCATCTATTACTCTATGGAAGATAAATTGTATAAACACTTTGTTTACCCCACTCAGTCACCTTTCCCCTCCTCTGCTTTGGTATAAGGTACAGGACCACTAGCACATACACCAGCAAATTAAGAGGCAGCTTTCATTCACAGGACATACAATTACTCAACAGCACTCATAATGACAAATATATGCTCTTCTATACTTTATATATTGTTTTTTATAAATTCTATATACAGTATATGTTACATTATATGTATGTTTTGTACTCATTGTCTTTTGTTGATATTGTATTATTATCACTAATTTGAAGAGGCTTTGCAATTAAGAATTTCATTGCACTAAGTACATGTGACTCGCTGCTTTGTTTCTTATCATCAAGTGGCTATTGAAGCTTGCATTTTTTAGTTTGGATACTCTTTCAGACAGCAACCATCTCTTGTAATTTTTATTCTTTGAGGGAAAGGGCAAGAGTCATGGAAGAGCTGGATGCATGGCCATGTAGCCTGTGTAATAGACGTGCTGGGAGAAACTTAATCCAGTGTGCAGAACTGACTGAATAAAAAAGGTTGCAGTATCAAGAGTAGGCTAAAGGAGGTGAATGTGACTTTTTTTTGTAGAAAGTCTATGAAGGGAGCGTGGAATGCTGATCTATCAATGGAGTTGTTTTGGAGAAAGTAGGGAACTTTTTTTTTAACTTTTTGTATACCATGTACTTTTTATTTACATGTGACTGCTGTAACACAAAAGTTTTCCCTTTAAATCAGTGTTTTTTAAAGTGGGGTCTATGATACATGGCAAAGAGGTCTGCAAAATAACTGGTAAAATTTGTTAATTCATAAATATCATGTATTCTTTGTGTACTAATTGTATCATTATTCTACATTAGACTTGTTTTAAACAATTACCATGAATCACCCAAATAGAATGCAAAAAATAATGTGCTTTATTAAACAAACCAAAGAAATATTAAACAACGTACAAACTTTCCAGACAGTGCAGCCATGTGTGCATGCAGCAATATTAACATATCCCACCTTTTAAGTAACAAATATATACTTGGGTCAATCATCTACAATGTCTATTGAAAAAACTTCAACATCTGCTAAAAAAGGAAAATATGATGGCAATTATATAGTTTGGCTTTGTGAGTCCTCCTTCTCAGCACTAACTGTCATCAAGGCAAAGTACAGCACACATCTGCATGTGGGGGATCTCAGAGACAACCTTTCATCCATCACTACCAGAACTGATAATCTATGTGGTCAGAGACAAGCACATCTACCATACTAATTTATCAGGTACATGAGCATTGAAAGTATCTGCAAAATGTGGTGTGATGTAGTTCTAGATCTAAAAACAAGTTTCACTTTCAAGAGTTTTTTCCAATGTGTGATAATAAATTATTTTTAGTGTTCCCCTAAATTGGGGTTCCGTCATTTTTTTTCCGCCTACTCTGGGGTCCCTGGTCTAAAAAAGTTTGGGAACCCCTGCTTTTGATCAATAAAGTATTAACCTACTCAAAAAAACAAAAAACAAAACTGCATTCTCTGTTAGACATGTTCTGCATTCTAATTTTTTCTTTTTGTTTGTCTTGATTAAGACAAGATTTGAGCTGGCCTCTGGCTTGTCACTGACATTAGCAATTAAAAATCAGATAAATTAATTCTGAATTTACAGATGATTTGCAATGCATGCAAACCCAAGCTGTGATTTGTCTTGACTGCATTTCAAATGGGATGTGAACTTGGATAAAATCGTGAAGAGGACCCGAAGTCTTCCTTATGTCTGAAACACCTTTGAAACATAACAAACACTGAGAAAATAAAAGTGCAGCGTATTAAATACTCCTGTAATCAGCTACTTGTGCTGCATTTACAGGCACTTGAGCTGCTCAGTTTCACAGTACTGCATGTGTTGTTTGTCCGAAGTTGGAAAGGGCGATGTACTGGTGCAAAAATAAAAGCAAATCGCTAAGGATTTAGAACTGGTCTACCATCCATTGTAATGGGCAATGTATCAATTGTTAACAAATAAAATGGATAGACTATCTACTCTTATACAGGGTCATGGAACATAAACGTACAGAGGTATTTTGTGTTTTAAGGAGAGCTAGCTTAAATGTGATATACCTGACACTGTTTTAATGCTGGACAGATTTAAGGAATCATGCTGTATTACACTTAAAACTGCAGTTTGTAATTCAGACATTGAAATTTGGTCTGTCAGGCTTTGTTCACTTTAATTGCCAAAATAGAAAAGTTATCCTTATTGATGCTTATATCCCTCCTTCTGCAAATGGGGACTCAGCAACAGAAATGATTTACACTTTCACAAACAATATAATGATGATGACTCATTCTGTCCCAGCAGTTTATAAAATGTGGTGACTTGAAAGATGTCTGCAAAGGACTGAGCATAATTACTGGAGTCAGTAAGGGGTAAGCTCGGGGATATGCAGGTTAATGAGCCTATGGTGTTCTGGATACTGAACTACCTGTCAGACAGGACTGTGTTTCTGATATGGATGTGAGCAACACTGAAGCACCACAAGGAGCAGGCCTGTCTCCTTTTTCCTTCACTGTATACACCTCTGGCTATAAATATAATACCTGGTCGCGTCTGTTTTGTCTTGGTAGAGAAATATATTACTCTACTTTCCCCTTTTGTATTATTAATATATAGCCTTTGTCAGAATGCCTCAAATAGCCCAGACTTATAACTGTTTATAAGGTATTATCCTTATATATAATTTGATACTATTCGAATGTATGGTGTTTGCATCAATACCACATATGTATGGTGTTTACATCAACACCTCAACTCAATACAAGTTAAAACCATGCAATGGACTCTGCCTCTGTAGTTAGAACATAACATGGCAAACGCAGACGCAGTATTGCATGATTGGCTAAGAATGTTCGAATGCTTCAGTGACGCCACTGGACGACTGAGTATAATAAGTCGGTGTTGGTTCGAGTAGATAACAGTAAGTTCAGTTGGTTTTTGGAACGTTGGTTTGGTGGGGCGTACTTTCCAGGACTAACATTGTCGACTGACATAAACCCTTCGACTTCGCTTGGTATTTTGAAATCTATCTTTGGGCAGTTTGGTTTTGGCACCCGTCCTTCTGACATCTATTGGCAAACTGGGTAATGATGGCTAGGTATTAACAACGGTCATTGGTTAAATTTTAGTCGATCTCAGATCTAATATGACCACGCCAACATAATTATTACTCCGACTCTGATTAGAGTCGTAAAATACGGGTTGTTTTGAAAATTTGCTTGCCGGAAAAAATCAAATGAGGTGCATCAAAGAGCTGAGTTCACGTCTCGCAGCCCTGTTTAAACAGGAAGCTCTTCATTACATCGGCTGAAAAGGTCTATTTTAAGCACAAATCAGTGCCATGATAACAAAATCATTTCAAGGACTTAAAAAAACAAATAATTCTTTGCAGAGAAAGTATGGATTTCACAAAAGTAGAATTTGTAGCCCGATTTGATCGGGCTCCCAGTCATTGTAGTATATAACTTCTGCCCACCTTCCCTTCTACATGTGTAACCTTAGGCAATTAGGTGTAGTAAAAGACAAGCAGGAGTTTGTTACAATTTAAACAATGTATTATTGGTAATATTAATAAATAAAAATATGGAAAGTACATTTGAATATTGGCAATCATACAACTTGATAAATGGTGATGTGTAGTTTCAGGCGGCACACAGACTTGTTAGTTATTTAAAATGTCTCTAGTTAAGGCATCATTTGTGGTCAGCTTTCTTCAGAACAGGTACCATGCCTGTCTCAAAATGGCTGTCGAGATGTGCTCTTCATTGTGTTGTGCTTTTCAGTTCATGGTGTGATGGTCTTTCAGTTTGGTAAGACAGAGAGTGAGGTTAATCAAGCAAATTTATAGGTTTTCTGTCCAGCCCCTAGAGCCAATAGGATGTCATGGTACTTAAAAGCTTCTGATACAAGTCAGTTCCAAACAGCCATACTTCAGACCAATGGGGGAATAGAACACTTTCACACCTGCCCCCCAAGACTATATGTTAAGGTAAAACTTGGCAGTTAGGCAGTCTGGCTTTGTGTGGGGGTTGAGAGAGGGAACTGGAGAGAAACACTTGCCGAACTGTTGTGAGGCACTTCCCCCCCAACCCTATCGTAAAATTCAAAGAGACCCATTCCTAAAAGGCAGGGGTAAACATGAATGCTTCTCACCAATGTAACACTAATATTACATTGCTGTACCTAAATTACAAATAAAGACATACAAAATATTTATCAACTTGTGTGCAAAATTTCACATCACAACATCGTCACTTGCAGAAATTCCCAGAAGATTTTGCATTTATGGGGTGTATTGATAAAGGGGGTGAGACGGAGTATGTGAGGAACTTTGTTTCTTGGTGTAAAGAGAATTGTCTGAAACTAGACATCAGCAAAACCATAGAACTGGTTATTGGAATCAAAGAGCCTCTCCACCTGGCCACTATTTAGGTGTATAAAATTACTTGGTGATGCACAAGAATAACAGGTGGGACTGGTCTCGTAACACAGATTAACTATATAAGAAAGGTCAGAGCATACTTTTTTTTTCTTAGGAGACTGTGTTTCATTTATATGTGAAGGAACATGTGAAGGATAGCCAGTATGATTTTCTACACTGTGGTGTTCTGGGCTGGTAACATCAATTCCTGAGAAGCCCACCACATCAATAAGCTAATTAAACAGGCAGACTTAGTCATGAGACACATATCTATCTACTCAGAATGAAGGCTGTTTAGGCTAAGCAATTGCATCTGATTTTGCACATCACTATTCTAAACATAGGAATTCTTACTGCTTAATTTAAAAAAATTAAAGCAAATTAGTCCATTTGCTTTCTTTGACAGATTAAGGAAAAAAATTAAGGAAACTACCTGCAAAATTAAGAGGTTAGTTTGGCAGTAGCAGTAAGAACCACCCCAGCATACAGAGTAGAGTGCAGTTATATCTGTCTTTAACTCACAGCTTTTTTTGCTGGTTTATGACAGCACTTTAGAAGGTCTCAAAGGAGCAGGAAGACCATGAAAGAATCTTTCTGGCTCGATGTGTATGGCTTGTTGAAAGCACACAAGCCAGTAATATTTGCCAAGAACAGGAAGCGCATGACTGAAGAAGTTTTATAAATGTGGTGCTTCTCTGTACCTCAAAGGACTGTGGTCTTCATGAAACACACTCCCGCGTTAGATTTCATCCCTGCCTCCAGCATAACTGGAAAAGAATTTTTGTGTTTATAATAAACCCAAAAGCATAACAATACTTCTAAGGCCCATGAATCCTTTCATGCGCTTCCAAAAATAAGAAAGTCAAGTGGGAATGTTACAAATTCAACTCAACTAGTAAAAAAGTAAGGGTGACTTTTACCATATTAGAAACATCTTTAATCACAGAACAGGTTTCATATTTATTGAACAGTTGGAGTGAGTCTTATATGGCTGAATGCTTTCTTTTGTAATGGTATGCACCATACACTGAAAGAATTTTGGCAGTGACAGAGGAGGATATGTATTTCTGCTAATTTAGTATAAATAAAACAAATTTTGCATAAAACATCTAAAAATACTGTACCACTTTCTGTACTAAGCAAATCCATTTATATAATTAGCTTCCACTTCATAAGTCATAGAGCTTATTTAACAAAAGGGATGTTTAAAAATAACTGCTAATTATAAGCAGTTTATTGTTATAGCATTTTAAACATTTGCTTTATGAAAACATGTGGTTGCTGTCAGAATATTTTTTTGGTTATTCTGTAAACTAAAATTGAAAAGTTACTAAAAAAGAGCATAATAATAAGCTAAGCTGAGACATGGACATTTTGCCCGTAGATCTTTGCACTCAGTGGCAGAGTGGCTAATAAACTGGGCTTTTAAATCACATTTTTGGCAGTTCAATTTCCAATTCTAATGACTCACAAAGTGTCATTTATTGATATTGTGGTCTAATTACAAATTACACACTTTCCTTTGTTTTCTTTTAAATATCCTGAGGGCACAGTGGGAACCACTAAAGCAGGAATTGATAACTGCAGGTTTCTATACTGCTTTATTATGTCATGCTTCAGCTATCACAGCTCTAGTGAAAGGGCATTAGGCTCAGCTGATGGCATCTTAGAAATTATTTATTACTTGTAGAAACATTTTGTTGATGGTTAACATCTCAGTTTCTAGTTAGACAGGAACACATTTGTTTGTTGAACATTCACTTCCTAATTTTCCTAAAGCTGCACTTTTGGCCTTTTTTAATCTTACAGCCTGAAATTCTTGTTATTATTGGGTCAATTTGAATTACAGTGAAACAAATTCAATTTATTTTCCCCAAGAACTGAATGTTGTTTCTATCCATGCTGCTTTTCTGAATATTTAGCCGCAATGACGGTGGTTTCTAATAATTTTTTGTTAATAGTTAAACAGCCTGACATTCTTAAAAATGAGGAAAATATTTATAATACTTAAGAGAGTTTTAGAAAATACTTAAATGGTTGGTTGGTTGGCTTGAGAAAAGCGAGAACAAGCTTGTGGCCTTGACTTGACATAAAGGCTTAACATCACTAACACAAGCTCTAGAAGAAAGCAGTCGGAAGTATAACTTCTGTGTGAGTAAAACCTTAAATTAGATTGCCCTGATTTTAATTTAAAACCACTTGCTGCCTTGTAGGTTAAGCGTTTTTCAAGCAGGCACTCCAAACACAAATCCATCTATTCTCTTGCAGGTTCTGCCATTTTGGCAAACACAAAACACATTGTTTAAAATTGTGCTTAGAAGTAGCAAGGAAATGTGGCTCTATAAACTCCAAATTCAAAGCTTTATTGTCAAAGTATTACCGTACATGAAAGTAAAAAGTGATCCAGTCCATAAGGGTGTTACTCCAGAGACAACATACAGGGTCCTCGCCCAGACCTTGAGGAAAGTGGGCAAGGGCTGTCATCTCAAAGGTATAAATAATTAAAGAAGGTTGTCTTTAACAGAAGGAAGAAAGAGAAGAAGGAGCCATGTTAAACAGCAGTGATACTCAATGTTGTGACTCCAACAAAAAGAAGTCAAGAACCAGTGGAAATAATGGTGATAAGAACAATTAATACATTATTTTTACAAGAGAGCAAATTGATAGGTAGCAAAGTAAAAGAGCTGGGTATGCATTACAAAGTGTTTATTGACTTTATTAAAATCAAAAAACATTCCATACAAACAAGTCAAGTTTTTCAAAACTAGGTTTGAAACAAATCAACCTCTATACAGTGTTCTGCCATGGCAGAGATGATAAAAGAAATGGAATAGGAATAACTGTACATCAAAAATTGAAAAGGGAGTTGAGGAACTGAATGGAAGTACAGATTGGTTGAGGAAGATCAAAGGTTTGTGGAATGGGAACAGTAAACATACAATAAAATGCTATGTGCCACAAGTGTGATGATGTAATGATGAGAAGAAAAAGGCAGAAGGAGACATGAATGATCACATTAGATTCAGGAATAAAAGATGGGAAGAAGTGCATGGTACACATGGATTAGGAGAGATAATTAAGAAAAGCTGAAACATACAAGAGTGTGCAAGAAGACATGAGTTAAAGATTTTAAACACTCAATATGAATGAAAACAAAAGCAATGTATAGTTCTGGATAGGAAGAACACAGACAAACTATATTATGGTTAAAAAGACCATAATAAAGTTGAGTTACAGCAAAACTATTTCTAAGGAGTAACAACACAAAATTAGTAACAACTCTAAACATGGGGAAAGCTAGA
This sequence comes from Polypterus senegalus, assembly GCF_016835505.1. Taxonomy (NCBI): domain Eukaryota; kingdom Metazoa; phylum Chordata; class Cladistia; order Polypteriformes; family Polypteridae; genus Polypterus; species Polypterus senegalus. The sequence goes on along the minus strand of NC_053168.1, from coordinate 78,967,356 downwards.
AAAGACGACAGAAGAAGGCCTAAAGTGATTAGCTGGTGGAAGGGGAAAGAAAAATAGAGAATCAGAACAAGAACTAGAAAAGAAATGGAAAATATGCTGGCTGAAACAGAATAGACGACCAAGGAGAATGTGAAGGATTAGTGGATAAAAATAAGAGATAAAGAAAGAGCAAAATGCAGAAGAGCACCGAGCAACAAAAAGCAAAGAACAGAAACCTGCTAGTGGAATGAAGAGACAGAAAAGGCTGTAAAAGAAGGATATGCAGGAGAATGGATATAGGAGATGACTGGAAATAGAACTTGATGGAAAGGAGGAAAGCAACTCCGATATGGGCAAAGCCAGAGAAAATGAAGAACAAGAAAAAGGAAAATGCTATTCATGAGGTTGTTCACTTTCAAGTCTTTTATTTATCGGAATACAAAATGCCATTTCAATGAAACAAAAAAAAGAATATCCATAATTACAGCCTAGGGGAATTTCTTATAGGGTCACCTGGATGAGATATTTGCATGATTTGCAAGATATTTTTACAGATTTTAATTGACAAGACTTGATCAGGGAATTTTCACAGCCTTAATTGATTTTGGATTTAGAAATTAGTTAATGTTACTATCAATATTTTGTAAGTTATTTCCTGTTTTAAGGTTATTTGAATCTTCTTCTTTGTTCAGCTGCTCCCGTTAGGGGTTGCCACAGCGGATCATTTTTTTAAGGTTATTTGAATATCTGGCCTTAATGAAATAAATGAGGTTCCAAACCCACCTGCCTGAGAGATGTTGTTGAACATGTTTTTAACATTTGTTTTGACACTTTTGAATCTTTATCCTTTTTCACAGCTTGGTTTTAATTTTTCAAAATTTCTGCAACTGTCATCAAATACAATGACAAACCATTGTGACACAACACTGTTGTTAGCTCAGTGAACCAACTGTGGTGCAAAGCATGATGTCAGCGTGTATAAAAACTCATGTTCCATTTTAGAAGTTTACATTATATAATACATTTCATCAAGGTTTCAAATAATTGTAGTTTTTTTTGACAGTTACATTTTTATTTTAAATTAACTAAGTGTGTGTCATTCACTGCTATTAGAAAAACTTTGCTAATACTAAAGAGATTTTGAAATTTATCGATAGAAGTTGTGAATCACAATCTCTGTATATCTAATGATTCACAAGGTACTGGCTTCTTGTTAGTGTTCTTAGAAAAAGAAAACGAGTTTCAGGTATAGTTTATTTATAGTGATTCACCATTTCATTTTGAAAGAAGCTTAAAGTTAACTGTTGCAAATCTGCTACTGTCAACACATAATAATTTATCATGGGAGTTATTCTATGTATTTGTACATTTACAGTTCTTAAGTTCAGCTATCCTCGTTGTGCTCACAAAATCACATAATTACAGATCTATTTTATAGGCCAAAGCAATGTCGACTTTAGCTTGGCTTCTTCACTCCCTGAGTGCACCATTATAACTGAACCGTTCTCAACAATCTACCTATTGCCTTATGAATTCTTTTTTTTTTTTTATTAATTTTATTACAATCCATACAAAGCAATCAAGATTTTACAAAAAGAAAAATTGAGTTAAGAACAGATCGATCCCCACCCCTGAGAGAGAGAGCAAGCCAAATAACGTTAAATTTAAGGCTTGTAAACATACCTAATTTAAAAAAAAAAATTTTCTCTGTGCTTTATGAACTTATTTTAAAATATTACTGATTAGATCCTGCCATGTTTTGAAAAAGGTCTGTACAGATCCTCTGAGTATTTGATTTTTTCCAATTTCAAATAATATAACACATCGGTTTCCCACTGACTTAAAAGAGGAGAGTTTGGATTCTTCCAGTTAATCAGAATAAGTCTGCGTGCCAACAGTGTAGTGAATGCAATCACGATTTGTTTGTCTTTCTCCACTTTAAGCCCCTCTGGAAGAACCCCAAACACAGCTGTTAATGGGTTAAGAGGGATTGTGAGTCCAAGGCTGTCTGAAAGGTAATTAAAAATTTTTGTCCAGAATAATGTTAATTTGGTGCAGGCCCAGAACATATGACCTGTTGAGGCTGGGACTTGGTTGCAACGTCGCAGGTTGGATCATGTCCTGGAAACATTTTGGAGAGTTTTAGTCGAGACAGATGTGCTCGATATATAATTTTGAGTTGTATAATTGTATGCTTTGCGCATATGGAGCGCAAGTGAATTCTCTGCATTGCTACTTTCCACTCCTTTTCTGAAATATTAATTGAGAGATCTTTTTCCCAGTGTACTCTTGGATCTTTGAAAGGGAGGGATTGTAAAAGGATTTTATATATTGTAGAGATGGAGTCTAACTCCTTGAAATTGAGCAATAATTTTTCCAGCATGGTTGAGGGTGCAAGATCAGGAAAATCTGGAAGGTTCTGTTTAACAAAGTTCCTGATTTGAAGATAGTGAAAGAACTGTGTAGCTGGAATGTTAAATTTGGAATGTAATTTTTCATAGGATGCAAAGACGTTGTCTATATAAAGATCTCTAAGCAAGTTAATTCCAAATTTTTTCCAGATATTAAAAACTGCATATGTCTGTGAAGGTTGAAAGAGGTGGTTCTCTTGCAGAGGTGCCACAGATAGAAGCTTCTCCGTCTTAAAATGCTTTCTACATTGGTTCCAGATTCTAAGTGAGTGGAGCACAATTGGGTTATTAGTGTATTGCCGATAACGTGTGTTTATTGGAGCACAGAGCAAGGAACACAAAGAAGTACTGCAGGATTTTACTTCTATTGCGGTCCAAGCCTGTGTATGTTCTTCTATTTATGTCCAGGTTCTTAAGCAAGAAGCTTAAAGTTAACTGTTCCAAATCTGCTACTGTCAACACATAATAATTTATCATGGCAGTTATTCTATGTATTTGTACATTTACAGTTCTTAAGTTCAGCTATCCTCGTTGTGCTCAAAAAATCACATAATTACAGATCTATTTTATAGGCCAAAGCAATGTCGACTTTAGCTTGGCTTCTTCACTCCCTGAGTGCACCATTATAACTGAACCGTTCTCAACAATCTACCTATTGCCTTATGAATTCTAACACTTCTTTGGAGAGGAAAGCTAGCAACATAGTCTTGAGTTATAAATGAATGCTCTTTTATGCTGAAGGAGGCTTCTGTTTCATTTTTTGAGGGCATTTATGACATCACAGCCCTTCTTTTGACCATATAGCTGTTAAGAAATGTTCTACAAATGTCATCTTCTTTTTTCTTTTTTGTATTCTACCACAATAGTTGCTCCTTTTACCAACCTCATCTAAATTAGAATTTTCTTCCATTTTCTGTGCATCATTATTTGTCTGTCTGTCTGTTTTTATATTTTGTTAACTGTCAGTGTCTTATCAGTTTCCTGTTGCTAATTATCAGAAACATATTCCAGAATGTCCTGATTTATTTCAGCTAATTTTTGGATTTTGTACTGTTGTTATTCTGTTTGTTACAAACTTTTATTGTTGTTATGTTCACCATGATAATGTTGATAGCAATGGTGACCATTGCTAACCTAGTGTGGTCCAAAGCATGAGGTAAGCGTATCACAGCTTTAAAAAATAAAGGTGTATACAAACTTATGTCTTTCGTTTGGATCAACTCAAACAATGACTACAATATCATTAAGCTAGAAAAGAAAAAGATCACATTGGTTATAATTTGTTTTGACCTTTGTTTAGAATTCTGGTAATGTTTTGAATTGGTATTAAATTCTTATGCTTAATAAGTGTCAGACCTGCTTATTGACTATTCTTTTGGTTGATGCTAAAAGGCAGATAACTTTCCATCTCCGTTGCTTAAATTACTTAAGTCTGTTAGAAAAAAGAAAAAACACCTTTAATGTTTATATTCTGCTGTTATGATGAAGATGAGAAAATGCCACCATTCAGTGCATTTTTTTACAGATGCCACAGTTATGATAAACTTGGTCAATATGAACATGCATGTCACAGGCCATGTGGTGCACATTAAGATGCAAAAAAGGTAACATTTAGGGGGGCCCCGGAGTCTGAAAACATTTTAAAGGTTGATGCTTTGGTTGAAGCCTCGTCAGTATGGAATGGGAGCAGTGTCCTTTAACAAGCTTCATCAGGATTTGAGACTGCTAGAGAAAAAGTATAAATAGAAGCCCCACTCAGTTGGTAGTGCTTTCCTAGCTCTCAGTAACACTTAAGTGTCTGAAGTAACACTGAAGAGTGTAAAGGTCACTACTGTTGTATAATTGTAGATGCCTTTCATGCTCTTAACTAACTAGAGCTGGGCTGCTGGTCTGTGGTATCATGGTGATGCAATTACCTTAAAGGTGAAATGGCCATTTTACCATTATGCGCACATTGTCTAAGTGTGTCTGTCTTATGAGAACTGTCAGTTTTGTATGATGCTGGTCAGAAGTACACTGTAGCAAGGCTTTCATTTTCACAATGCACCTCTGTGTTTGATGCTATTCATCTGTTTTAGATAAACACATCTTCATAGCATTCTACAAAACAAAAAAAAAAAAAAATAATGAATTTTCCATAGTACTAGAGCAAGATTTCAGTACTCAGGAAATATTCAAGCCCTAACCGTACTCTGTGATTATCAAGTTTATTTTGCACAACAGTGCTTGTGCCCTGTGACACAACACCATAGCACCCTATAACTTATATAAGATTACCTTGCACTCCTAAGGATGTTCAAACCTTGTGTAAAAAAAGGTAAGATGTTACAAAAGACTTGAACAAGTCAAATTAGATTGGAAGATGATTTTGACTTGCAAATTCTGACTACTGGACTTTGCTTCAATGGACTATCTTTTTGACATGCTCTTAAAAAAATAACTATATAAATAGATCTCTACTGCTGCTCCCCAAAACTCATCCCTGAGTACTTGTAAGAAAATGTGCTGATGCTCATGTCACTGAAATTCAGAACACAAGCACACAACCCTGGACAGTGCTTGGTGGAGGTTGCATGTTGTCTCGATTTTCAAGTACATTTTTTGGCTCTCTTCATATATTCCATAGACATGCAGTTTAGGTTTCATTAATTAGTAAATCCGCCTGATGTGGGTGTTTTGTGACAGATCGGCACCATATCAAGTTCTGCTTTCTGACTAGCACTTAACCATGTCAGGATCCCCACTACTATAAAACTGGCTAGATGGATAACCTAAAAAACTCATCTAAACCCTGAGACAGAATAGCTCCACGAGATATCATTTCATGCATTGTTTTTTTAAGAATTAATGATTATGAGCAGGATGGCACAATGGCCACCACTGACTTCTTGATAGCTCTGATACCTTTCTCTTAAATCTGTATGGAATTTGAATGCCCTCTCCATCTTAGCATCCCATTTTTTTCCCTACATCTCAAAATCATGTGTGTCAGGTGGAAATAAGCCATATATAATATGTGTGAGTGTACCCTATGAGGGGCTGTTTTGCAGTCCAGAGTTGATTTCCACTTAATATGACAGAAAACGGTTCCCATGACCCTTACCTGAATAACAGTGTTGGAAACTCTATTAATCATAGACTAGCAAAAACATTTTATTGAGAAATAAATTAAATTAAATATAGTGAAAATGAAAATTCCAGACATCCTTTTTCTAAAATAAATTATTCCAACAAATGGCAACAGGAGTATCCAGGTGAAAAACTGTAAACAGCCATGGATGGACAAATACCAGCAGATACCAATGCTGGGTCCAGGGCTGTGTCTAGTCATTTAGGGGCCCTAAACTGTATAACTGCTTTATGGATGAAGTGCAGAAACAACATACTGTATTCTTGGTGTGAGTTTGGGACCTCCACTGGTCAGTGGACCCTAAGCATTCAGTTAGAACTCTTATTGCAGGAAATAAGGTGCATATGAAGTCACAGATCAGCCAAAAATAAACTCTCTGACATGACACAAGAGGCAATGTCATCTCAACACAGGCAAAGCCAAAGCCAAAGATGGGATGAATCAATTTAAATGATGCTGAGTAGCAGTAACATTACTCACTGAGCCAGTACACATTCATATAAAATATTAATAAAATAAAAAAAGGAAAAAAAAAACTGTACTGCCAACCAAGACAGGGCTGTTTCCTACAATCCAGGGTTGGTTCCTTCCTTGTGCCCACTGCTGCCAGGATAGGCCTCCACTCCCACTAAAACCCCCACCATCAAATAACAATCCTGGATTACATTAAGTGGGTTTGAAAGTGGATGCATAAAATTAACAATGCCTGGTAGTTTTATAGTCTTCACTTTATGCCAACAGCATCTTGGAGGCAAGCTGTCTGGGATAAAATGTCAAAGGCAAAATTGACTTGGAGGGGAAATGTCTGCTTCCTAACATAATAGTAACATATGGAATACATATTCAAATAGAAAAAATAACTCTCTCATAAACTATTACATATTATACACAAAAATAAAATACATGGTATAAAGTAACATAAATATTAAGTTGACTTATTTAAAAAAGTGATATATTTAGGTCTTATTTTAGTGACTTGGCATCACAATTGTGATGAAGTCACATATTCTATAAGTCTGATGCACATTTATAAAATGCTGCCTTTGCAGAAGCAGTGTTATGTGTTTGTAATGTTACAGCATAGGAAATAAAACCCATAAAATATAAGACCATGTGGGTGGGCAAGCATATGTGGCTGGCGGGATTAGGAAGTGGTAAACCACAATTTTTATTGCAAAAATGTCTTTATAATGTATTTCTCATGGGAATAAGAGAGCATTTATCCAAGCTGACAGTGTCTCAAACTACTTTATTGTGTTGTTTTTCTTAATTCAACTGGAGTCATATGAAATTAATCAGAACTATGGAAGGCAATACCATTTGTATAGCATTTCAAATTATTAGAACATTAAGAAATAACATGTAAAACAACCCCAAGTGGTTTTTTTATTCCAAATTACAAATGATCTTATTTCAGCTTTTTTAAGGACGAAATGAATTGCTATTAGCTTTTAACCATTGTGTTTAAATTGTGTTTAAATTCACTTGGCTAGAACTTCATGACAATTAGCCTGCAATATTAAAACACAAGTTTTATAGGAGTAGTAAACAAACTACTGCTAGTTACGTTACCATATTACCTGACTTGACAATTCCCTCACAAATAGACTAATAAATCAAATGTACGCTACCAACACAAACTTTCAAATGATGGTCTCACCAGTATGCATAAAACTGACAAGTCTGTTTAGAAGCTGGGCAGGGCATCGTTAAACCTCTTGCCTAATTAAAAAGGTCATTCATAGGATCAGCGAGAAAGGGCAACCACCAAAGCAGTGGAACCCGAGAGTGAATCCTTGAGCTGTGCCTTAGACGCCACATATTGTTGGCTCACCATTGAAATGGTGGAGTGCAGCTTTGAACTCTGTTCTGCAAATCAATGCAAGCACAAACTAGCATGTGGTGCTCATGATTTGCAATCAGAGAAAAAAAAATAGTCTCTTCAACAATTATTTCCTATGGAAAAAAAAAATCTGTACGAAACTTGCCAAAGAAGCAAGCATTGTTAACAAACATCTGCAACAGAATAAGAATTCAGTGAACCACATACCTCAAATGGCAAAGATATGCTTCAGATTTACATAAGCAACTAACTCTTAATTTGTGTCACAGTAACACAAGTTCTGTAAATATACAGAAAGTTATCAAAATTATATATAGAGAATATTAACATGTACAAAAGATATGCTACTTCTGTGACATTCATTCATTCATTCAATAATTTCCTGTACCTCCTTATTCCAGTATGGGCTTACACAGCTTCAGATCTGGCAATTTTGGGTGTCACCAGTTCATCAGAGGGTGCACTCACACATACTCCACAACAGAGGACTTTTCTATTACACAAACATCCTTGGGATGTGGGAAGAATATTATTAAGGAAATATGTTGTTTGTTTACATTCAGTACATATCATGTTGAACTGTCAAACATGCCAGCAGCTTTAGGCGCAATATGCTGTCTTCTGCTATGTGATGAATTCTTGAATGCATTCCAAAATGAAAAAGAAAAACATGCTTTAATTAATCATTTATGCTAATAGTGTGAAATTAGGTTCTGTGTGACTCTTATGATGAAAATTGATGCTGTTAAATCCAAATGAGATCCTGACAGACTATACGATGCAGAAGCTGTTACTGATAATAACAGCAGACAAGATCTTTAACAATGCTTCCTTCAGAATATTTGAAAAATTCAACCTGAACATTTGGCAGTATGGTCCCTCATGGATACCGAGTACTGGATTTGAATATCATGCTTGATTGTTTCCCATGTGGAGTCTGTACATTCTCCTCACGTCTGTGCACTTTTACCATTAGATGACTGACTACAGTCTTCCTCCCGCATCTCCAGTCACATGGGTGTTGGGTGAACTGACAGTTCCAAATCGTATCTACAGTAGTTCACTGTGTGTGAGTGGATTGCTGTGCTGTTTGAGATGTGTCCTGCCTTGCACTCTGTGAAACACCAGAATGGGCACTGATCCTGAATCAGATTAAGCAGGCCATGCTATGTTATATAATTTGAAATTTTATAATCACATAACCTTCATTACATTTTCATTAGCTGCTGCTGAATGTCATATTTTAAAAAAATAGTAAGGTTTTAGCACACTATACCATTGTACTTTAGTGCTTTTATATTTCCCAGCTCATGGAAGAGAAATCTGGCATCTTATATTATCTGATGAAATCAAGCACTCCTGAACTACTGGTGCATTTTCAACTTTTATACTTGAGTAATGGCAAATATTACAAGATTTGTCCATGCTTTTGCTCATGTTAAATACAGTAATTGCAAACATTTTGAGCGCAACTTTATTTTTAGCAATACCACATTTAAAATCATCTGACATCATTCTAGGTCTTATGAAGTGCCAAAAAAGCACACATTTTCATAAAACTGATAACAATTTTCCAGTATACATTATATTAAATCTGTCACGGAATGGTGTCCTGTGCAGTGTTCAATCCTACCTTTTGCCCACTGCAGGCTCCAACCAGCAGCAAACTTGTAATTGGATTATGAGAGTTTGAAAGGGATGGCTGCATGGCAGTACATAACATGGCACTCTGCTTGCTTAAAAACAAAACATGGCAGACTGGTACAAATGTAGTCATGTATTCCTGAAAACAGTGTTGCTGTTGCTATAGCACTGTGTTTTCTCAAACAGTTTTTGTCCTCTGTTTTTATTTAGCCAAAAGAAGAAGTTACATAACTTTTATTTTAAAGCAAACTGTTCATATAGCCTGGTTCAGAGTGAAAGGTGAAGCATTCCAAACACATCGTTGGATCAAAACTTTTGAACTAAGTGCTCTTCTATAGGACTGGCGGTGATTTCCTATCTTCAGTAATTCCAAACAAATTACACTTTCATTTCACACAATTCTGTAATCGGAAACTGATAATGCTTAATTAGGTGACAAATAACTACAGGTTGGACACCATTAAAATAACCTTTGTGTGGATGCTTTGCCACCAGTCTTAAATGTATACCAATATAGGTGCATTCAATTTTTACTTAACACCAAAAAGTATTATGAGTAAGAATAGAAAACCCTCTAAAGTTGTTCTTTTCCTCCTCCATTTATCTATAATGGGGATGACTTCTCAAGCCTCAAGCTCTCATGTATTTCATAGGGTACATTTTTGGTGAATTTTAGCACTGCTTGCACATTGTATTTAACTATTCATTAACATTATGTTTTAAGTGTGGATGATGTTAAAACAATAGATTGCTGTATATAAAATATTATGACAATAAGTATGACTCTACCTGACAGTGAAATATATACTCTGGCGTTGTCTTCTTGAACTTCATGTTCCACACTAAAGCAATTCCATCAGGTTCATGTGGCATATCTTCATTGTTGTTGTATGAAGCAACCATTAGTTCAGGATACTAAAGGAAACAAATGCAGAAACACAAATGTACATACTGTGAGATAAAACATAATTAAATTCTAACTCTAATTCATTGACATATTTATCTTTTTAACAAAATGTTACCAAAGCTTAGTTATATATTTACCAAGCAGCTTTACTGTAGAAGCATTAGGTGCCATTCTCCTTTTTCCAGAATACAATTACAAATCATTTTTTCTTTTTACACTTTTAGTTTGCTGCCTCAGTTTTTATGATGGCAATTTGCATATACCCCAGAATGTTATGAAGAGTGATTGGATGAATGGCAATAAATTACAAAGTCCCTCTTTACCATGAAAATGAACTTAATCCCAAAAAACCCCATTTCCACTGCTGTTGTGAAGAAGGCTTCAGGGCACTCAAGAAAGTCCAGCAAGCACCAGGACCGTCTCCTAAAGTTGATACAGCTGCGGGTTTGGGGCACCACCAGTGCAGAGCTTGCTCAGGAATGGCTGCAGGCAGGTGTGAGTGCATCTTCACGCACAGTGAGGCGAAGACTTTTGGAGGATGGCCTGGTGTCAAGAAGGGCAGTAAAGAAGCCACTTCTCTCCAAGAAAAACATCATGGACAGACTGATATTCTTCAAAAGCTACAAGGATTGGGCTGCTGAGGACTGGCGTAAAGTAATTTTCTCTGATGAATCCCCTTTGGGATTTGGGGCATCCCAAAAACAGATTGTCTGGAGAAGAAAAGGTGAACGCTACCATCAGTCCTGTGTCATGTCAACAGTAAAGCATCCTGAGACCATTTATGTGTGGGGTTGCTTCTCAGCCAAGGGAGTGGGCTCACTCACAATTTTGCCTAAGAACACAGCCATGTACCAAAACATCCTGTGAGCAACTTCTCCCAATCATCCAAGAACAGTCTGGTGACGAACAATGCCTTTTCTAGGATGAAGGAGCACCACACCATAAGGCAAAAATGATAACTAAGTAGCTCAGGGAACAAACATCAAAATTTGGGGTCCATAGCCAGGAAACTCCCCCGACCTTAATCCCATTGAGAACTTGTGGTCAGTCCTCAAGAAGCGGGTGGACAAACAAAAACCCACAAATTCTGACAAACTCAAAGCATTGATTATGGAAGAATGGGCTGCCATCAGTCATGATTTGGCCCAGAAGTTGATTGACAGTATGGCAGGGTGAAATGTAGAGGTCTTGAAAAAGAAGGGCCAACACTACAAGTATTGACTCTTTGTATAAACCTAATGTAATTGTTAATAAAAGCCTTTGAAACTTATGAAATGCTTGTAATTATACTTCAGTATACCATAGAAACATCTGACAAAAGATCTAAAAACACTGAAGCAGCGGACTTTGTGAAAACCAATACTTGTGTCATTCTCCAAACTTTTGGCCACGACCATATGTATATTCACTGAGTGCAGTTGTACTGTGATGCCATTTTTCAGGTTATTGTTAGTGCCATCAAAGGCATTTATACAGCTTCCATTTGTTATCACTATTACCCATATTCAACCTTAGTTTTTATGGATTTGATTTTTTTTGTGAATTTTCTGTGATTCACATGCTTCTTTGGTTTGAAACTTCTTACTGTTCCAATTTGTTCGTGTTTCCTATTCTCTGCGCTTAACTCTTACTTAAAGCATGAAGACAAGTCAGTATGGGATGGGTTTTTAGTTTCTGAACCCTAAACAAATACATCTGTATAAATGAATGAAATAAAGCTAATTTTAGTAAACTACATGTGACATACTACTATTGCTTCTACTATTAAATATGCTCAGATATTGTAAACACCCACTGGTAGTTAAAATATAAATTAGCTTAAAGAAAATACTACAAACCATGAATAAATGATTAATTAGAAGATTCAGCTCAAACTATTATTTGATTACATACAGGAGATCCTGCACATGTATCCAAACCCTTTTTATTGAATGACTTCAAACAAAAAGTTATAATTGAATTCTACACTACATTTTTCTTTGGTCTCACATTAAGTATATTATAAAGCTTTAAAGGAAAAGACTCTCTTTTGTTTGAGAACAAAATAATCAAATGAAAAAATACAGGGCTTGACTGTCAGTCACATCTGGCAAGAAGCTGCCAGTGGTGCGTGCTCTTTCATATGCACATTTCCTTAGACCCTGGACTAATGTTACGTCTGCTCTTCATTTCTCTGATTATTTCTTTAATGCAGGCTAAATCTGGGCTGTACACTGGCACACTGGGATACTGAGTTTGAATCCTGGCCAATTCACTGTCTGTGTGGGTTTTTCCCTGTGTACTCAGATTGTCATCCCCCACGCCAACACCACTACTCCGACATCCTAAAGACATATAGGTTAAGATGACTGCTGACTCTAAATGGCCTCTTCTGGAATAAGAACAGTTGTTGGTATGAGTGGGCCAATAATGGCTGTGATGTACTTGGACTATGATCTACCTCTTGTGATCTTGAGTAAGATGGCGAGCCATGTCTCTTTTAAAATGATTATTTTTTTAAATTGTCTTAAAATTAAAGGAAGCATTGTGCTTTGGAAATTAGGGCAACAACCTGATTTAAATCTCTTTTGTCTGTGTGGAGCTTTCATATTCCCCCATTTCATGGATTTTTCTCTTGCTACTCTAGTTTATCTCTCAGATGGAGATGCTGCACGAGGTTGCAAGGCTGTGTTTGTGTGGGTGCAACTATGATGGACTGGTGCCCCATCTGAGGCTAGTTCCTACATGGCTGCCAGTTTAACTGAGGTCCATGTCCATGACATAGTCGAAGTGGGTATAGATAATGGATGGATGGGTAGTCTGAAAATTTTGATTTGTTTATAACTTTAACTAGCTGAAATACCCAGCGTTGCCTGGGAGGAAAATAAAGTGTTTTTTTTTTAAATTGTTTGAGAAAAACATAATTAAAAAAACAAAACACAATTTTAAAAATGAAAATAAATTAACAAACATTAAACACTCACTAATGTCCTTGTCTTGCAGTCTTGTATGCATGTTGTCATCCAGTTGACGGTCAGAACCAGCCAACTCTATTTAATTTGAAAAGCAACAGGGGCACGGTGCTGCTTAAACATAAAGAATGCTGGCAGTCGCCTGCTATATACTAAACATGTAAGACCGTACTGTTAAAAGCATGGGATCCTAGAAAGTATTGAAATCGTCAGAACTACTCTGGGCATTTCCGTGATATGAGGATTTGTGTTGCCGACATGCTCGCATCGTTTCTGTATTAGCAACTAAGCGACTGTCTTTCTTTGGAGGTTTCCTTTTGCCGGTGTGCTGGCCTCGGGGCTGGAGCCCTCACCCCGACTCTACATCTCACTTCCGGGCCGGACAGAAACACACACTTGCACACGTAGAACTCTATTTAATTTCAAAAGCAATGGGGCGCGGTGGTGCACATACATAAAGAATGCTGGCAGTCACCTCCAGTTCGCTCTCTGGTGGTAGTTCCAAGTGTCAACTGGATGATAACATGCATACAAGACCGCAAGATCACCCCCCACGCTACCCAGAAGGGGGCAGGTTAAGGCTGATTTCACCCTACAATATTTTTAGTCGACCATTGAGAAACATGTGTACCAAGTTTCCTGAAAATTACTTGAGCTGTTCGGATGTGATGCTGGAACATACATACATACACACATTGACTTTTATATTGTTGTGACGGAAAGGAGCGAGGAGCTACTGCAGGCACCAGCAATGGGGAAGAAAAAAGCCAGGCGGACACCGAGGCCAATTGGCGGGTGCCGCCACGCTAGTCCACCGCACGGGTTGCAGCCGGAGGTAGGTAATGGGCCTTGGGTGTGTCTTTCCGCATGTGGGTCATTCAACCTCCTGGACGCCGAGGGGCAAAGCACCCGATGCGGGCAGGGGGACGTGTGTCCTTGGCATGACGGCGGCGCCAGCTCAGGAGAGAGCGAGGCAGATCAGTGTCTCCCTTTCGGCCTGATCCAGCGGCTGGGGGAGGAGAGCCCGGACGAGCTTCCCAGCGTGGTGTCCCAGCTAGAAGAGCCGGAGCAGCTTCCAGAGCCAGGTAAAAGGGGGAGGAAGGCGTGTGTCAATCAGGCGGGGATGACGGACTCCCTTCCCTCTCCTCCGAACTACCCAAAGGGGCCCGTGGGGGATCCACAAAGTCTTGTTGGCACGCGGTCGGTGGAAGGCAACAAGGAGAGCCCGAATCCACCGCCAGCCGCCACTATTAACATTTCCTGGGCTGTAGGGGAGGTGCAATCCGTTGTCCTTGCCCTACAGTCCCTCTTGCAAGTCTTTCAGGTCCTGCAGGAAGCGAAGGAGGGGCTGGAGAAGAAGCTCGGCAGCCCATGCGGAGCCCTGGCAGAATGGCTTCGTGACGGCGGGTGGCCAGCCTCCCACCGGCAGGACAGAGCGGTACAGGTGTAAGCCGGTACCACAGAGAAAAGGGGGCGGGACGCATCGGCAGCGATGTTGGTCAGTACTGCCTGTCAGGCAGACCCGCCCACCACACGAGAGACTCCTGCGATGACTGACAGCAGGGCGGACGAGCGTGTGGGGAGGCAGCTGGTGGAAACTGGCTGCCGAACAACCCCGCCCCGACCGCCAGCGCCGGTCTTGCAGCAGTCCAAAGGGACGCAGGCGGTGCGGGGTCCCTCCTTTTTCTATAGGGGGACTCAGACCGCCAGTACGTCCCAAAGAAAGAGGAGGAACCGGAAGAGGAAACCCGAACCTCCTTACAAGACGCAGTGTATGCCTGACGGCTTGGGGCCGCAGGAGGGCTGCACTGCAGAGGGGCGGAACCGTCACGGGCCCTCCTCGGAGGGGGCGAAGGGGCAGGGGTTCGCTGCCTGCTTCAGCTCATACCGGGGCCATACTGGAGGGGGTCGACAATTTTTTAACTGTGGCCGCGGTGGCCATGTCTGGCGGTGTTGTCCCGAAGGACGTCGGGGCAACGCCCCCAGACTTGTTCATTGTGTTTCCTTAGGGCGCAGCCGCGGAACCAGGGATACTGACTCCCCATCCTGGAGAAGACCAGCCCTCGCGGGGCAGGCTGATGAGCCCCACAAGTCTCAGCTGAGGGAGGGGCAGTGTGACAGACAGCCAGGTCCCATGCCTGGCCGGGATGCCTCTGCTACATACGTCCCGTGGGAGCCACCATGGACAGTGCAATGCCTCCCCCGGGGCGCCTGGGGGCAGCCTCCCTGGCAGTGGGTCCTTCCTCAGTCTCCCCCGTGGCTCCATGGGACATGGAGTCCACCTCAGCCCGGTTGGGAGATGGGGTGGCCGATAGGGGGTGCTGCGGAGAGCCAGCCGCCACAATGGACAACTTACCAGCCCCACCCGGAGGTGCAATTAAGACCAGCTGGTCAGGCACCTGGAGCACTTCCGGGTGGGCTATAAAGCAGGCAACCTCCCTCCATTCGTGGCCAGAATCGGGAGGAAGAGGATGAGGTTGCCTGGGAGGAGTGGTGGTGGCAGGAAATGTTGTTTAAGTTTGTGCTTTGTGTTTTGGGGAGTGTGTTGGGCCTGTGGGACACGGGGAAGATGTGCCCCGGTCTGTGCCGGGTCGGGCGCTATATAGCGCTTATTACAATATACAGATATGCTTCAATAGTTGATCCACTGTATTTATAATTGGAATGATTATAATGACAACAGCATATATTTTTGTGGTTTACAATTCACTTCTACAGTAAACGTGAAATATATCTTTATACAGTACATTACTACAAACAGAAATATACTAAATTTAACAGAACCTCTTCTCAGTCCTTGTACCCATGAAAATTACCTTATAAACCTCTAATAGTATGATTTCATTAAACAATGCTAACAGCTTACACAGCCTATACTGTTTTATGATATAACACAACATTCTAAAAGCCACTCACCAGTCTGTATGGATGAGGCAGTGGTGGAGAGAGTGGGAAGTTTCAAACTTGTCAGTCTACACATTGTAGAGAAACTAAACTGGTCACAAAACACTACTGCATCATCAAAAAAGCAGAGCAGTGCCTTCACTTTCTCAGATGCTTGAGGAGGAGTGGTATGCAGAAACAAATACGAGTGAGCTTCTACCACAGCATTATCAAGTTTGTACTGACAGGAAAGAATCACATTCTGGTATGGAACACCAAAGCTGAAGAAAAGAGATGACTATAAAGGAGCAGGGAGCAGGAGCAACATGTCACTCTCTGTTTGGTGTTCAATAGAGGCCACATATACCAAATGCTGCAGAAAGAGGACTGATGCAATTCTATGCAGCCCTATTCACCCTTGACACGGTCTGTTTTCCAAACTGATATCAGGCCCTAAGGTAGGTATAGGATCAAAGCTTTCACCTTTTGGTTCAATAACAGTTGTTACCCTCTCCAGTTCTTCTTCTCAATAATGTACACCACAATTAGAATAAAATGTAGATTAAATCAATCAACATACTACCTGATCATTTAAATGTTCTGTACTGTATTGCATATGGATGACATGTACTATGTTTTCTGTACCTGACTGGAAAGATCAAGTAAAAGGCCATAAGTGCATTTGTACAAGAGGCAAATTAAGAATCTTATATATTCAAGGTCATGGGGGTCGGAGTGTATCTAAATAGCACTGGGTAAAAAACAGGAAAAAGAAGGGTGCCAATCTACAGTATTTGAGGTTACACTCTCACTCACACAGGACTAATTCAGAACAGCCAATTAAACTAAAATATTTCCACAGTAAGATTAAAATATTATAATATTTGTTAAAATATTTGTACAATGTTTAAATAAAGATTTCATTTTTTGGTAGACTATATTAATCCCTGAGGAGAAATTGTCTGCTCGCATGACCTTTGGTGGTCAGAGCACAGGGTCAGCCATTGTAGAGCCCCCGGAGCAATTTTTAGTTTATGGACACAGCTCAAGGGCTCAAATGAGTAGAATCCTTTCTGGCAGTAGTGGGATTTGAACCAGCAACATTCCAGATTGCAGCACAGATCCTTAGCTGCAGAGCCACCATTTGTGGGATCACAATAGGTGTTAACACCTCTGCAGGGAAATGTCTGAAATATTGGGGATATAAAGTTAGTCTAGATCCTAATGTGTCAAGTAGCAAAAATTTAATTTGGAGAATAAAATCCAGAAATAATAATGATGCCAACCACATACTGTTCTCCCAGATCATTGAATGTCCATGCCCAGAGAATGCCTGTGTTACTTATGAATTATTACAAAATCATTGAACAGAAGGATGTTTACACTTATTGAGTACTTTTACATAAAATAGTTCTCAATGTCTGACAGGAAAAAGAAGAAATGTAATTTTTGAGAATAGTTTAAGCACCAAATTAGGACAATAAAATAACAACTTTATACTGTAAGCTAGGTTAATTCTTGAAGTAGCACTGAATTTAAATAGTTCTTATATGAACAGGTTTATCATTTTCCATAACTCCTATTTTTCCAACATAGTAACTGTAGCTCCGTCATTGTCTAATCATTAAACTTAAACAGTTATCATGCAACTAAATATATTTACAGAACAAAAGTTGTTTTTTTTTTTTAAGTCAAACTAACAACCATCGTCTAAGGTTACATTATTTTAAATTACCAAAAGAAGAGAATAAATCTGCCATCATAGTCCTCAATAGAAGTAAGGACCCCAGCTTCTTATCTGACTTATGTTCTCTGCAAAAATCTTTGTTGTGGCCTTACCTATCCCCACATGTCTTATTCAATAGGAAATATAAAAATGCACACAAAAGGAGTAAAGAAATGAATACAGTAGGTCAGTGGTGAAGTATGTGCTGGAAAAATCTCCTTATGTATACAAATTCTAAGAAGATGTAGCTTTTTGTATAGTCCATTAAATGATTTCCTAGGTCTTTTGTATGTTGTCATTATAAAAATTTTTAACAGTAAAAAAGTCCTTCTTTAGAAAGTACCTTGGTGACACATTTTTATAGTACATAGGAGTTTTTTTTTCCACTGATAACCTTTTAATTTGCAGTGATTGGCTCAATTTTCGCCTAACCTTAAATAGGTTTGTCTATATATGCTTGCGTACTAATTCTGTCTTTTGACTAATTGTGTTCAACTTGCTTGCGGTTTATTGATCCAGAAAAAACTACAGCAAAGTTGTCCATCAATGTCTGTGCCCTTATGAAATACCTCAAGGTATAGAGGGAGATAAACGAATGTAAATTGAACGAAGGCTGACCATTTCGTGATAAGCCTAAAACTACACGACCATGTACCAAGGTTAAAAATATACAATTATAAGATCTACAATATAGGGTTAAACCTACCCTTAAGAACTGATTTAAAAAAAATGAATACATAGTAAACTGTAAAAGACTAACCAATACAAATAATTTAGAATTTAATTCAATTATCTATTGAATTACTATTAATAAATTTGCTCATACTAATTTTTACTTTTCCTGTTCTCTGATTGTTTTTTTATGCAATAGTGGATATTAATATATAATTAAAAGCAAATGTATAATCTAAAATCATTATTTAATTAAATTCACTAATAATAAAGGTAATTATTTACTAATAGTGATAAAATTAATGTCAAAATTGTGTGAGCATTGTTTTGCAATAACCTGAGGTGTTTGTGGTATCCAGGTTGTTTGAGCATGTTGTCGTTGGTTCAATTATTCTGAAATGCTCTGCTGATCATGGTGAGGTAGAAGTATAAGCTTGGGAAGATAGATATTTCAGATTGATGTGAGAGTGGTAAGGCTTTTATGAAATGGCAGTCAATAAATCAATAGTATGTTTGACTCTATTAAAAGCTCGCTGTCTATGCAGCTACTTGGGGAATAGCACTATGCTTGAAATGCATCACTCCTGTCAGTTTTTAGCAGTAGAAAACCTTATGTACACCATTTTATAGTGCTTATCAGCACAGTGTATTTTATTATATGGAAAATGATGACACTGGTAATTGTTTTCCTTGTTATTCAATAAATCTTTCTCATATATCTTTTCACTGGCAAACAAATCTGAAACCGATGGTTGCCTGCAATGGAACTTGCTCAAAATAGTTTTTTTAATCTCAGCTTTGGCAGGCATTCACCATCTAATGTTTGTGGTGCTGTTTTAAATATTAGCAATAGTTATCACATTGCCCTGGTTTGTAGCCACAGTGACAATCACAGGGCAAACCATCAAAATGCCTACCATTAGCCAATATCCTATAGTTCTGAAAACAAGACATTTCTTTATTATTGGTGTACATATATTTAGCAGCCACATATTCCTTTTTAAAACACTTTTACTTTTCTTGCTAACTTTAATCTGATTTCCAAAATCCACAGTTGATGTGCTTTGTCATCTTCCAAAGCTGCACATATCCGTGACTTGAAGGCATTCACTGAGTGTGCACAGCACGTATGGTAGTAATCCAGAACTTCAGTGCACAGCAATGCTTCTATATAACTAAGGACCAAAATAGTAGGCAAACTCCCAGCAATTGAGATTGTGATTTTTACACATATTCAGATAAGCGCAACACAATAAATATACAGGCATAGTAATAAGAGTAGGACAGAAGCATTAAATACAAAAAAATGAGCAGAGTCGCAAACGTTATTAGGTGCAATTCTATATTACTAACCATGTGATTTGAGTACTTGTTTTAGTTGTAAGAGAAACCTACAATAGAGCATATTTTAGGCTATTTTTTTAACATAGCTAGTGTAAATGCCACATGGGTTCGATGGGCATCCTGACCAGAACAGAGGATGGTTCTTTACACAGACAGGAGGCTCCAAGCAGGCACACAAGCATCCCGACCAGGGGAAAGAAAGGTACCAGACCTGGAAGTGATGGGCAGAGGGCAAGGACAGACAGCCCACCGGAAAATGATGTCACTGGGGATTCTTTAATCCCCCAGGACACTCAATAGCAGCGGCCCCAGATATCAATACTCAGTAGGGAACCAGTAGGGCATGCTGGGAGATATAGTCCGGCAGAACAGCCCTGCTGGGATCTATGGGTACCGCAAGAGCACGATACAGGGAGATGTGCTCCCTGTTATGTTGGACTTCCATATGACCCGGAAGAACTTTCAACAGGCAGCAGCCCTGGCACCAGAAGTACTCCCGGGTCTGCAATAAAATGGACCGCACTCCCTTATCCAGGCAAGTCAGAGCTAGGAGGACATAGAGCAAAACTTGACTGGAGGAGGGTAGTGCGGTAGTGAGAGGAATTGTGAGGTATTATGGAGAGAGAGAAAGAACTTGGAGGTATCGTATTTAAAAAACACACTTTATTTGAACCCGGGACTGTATGTGTATATGTGTATCCGGGGTTTGGGGGTCGATGGGGCCCGGTTTCATCACACCAGATACAGTTTTGTTTGGTTTAATTATATTCATGAAAGAATCAATTGTAGATTTTTTATTGTTCAGTCACATAATTTAGTATAGTTGTAGCAACAGAACAGGAGCTAATTTACTTTGATTAAGGCATGTAAAAGTCATTTCTTATCAAACCTAGTCATAGTAAAATTATTTCTTACAATATTATATTATTTAAACATTACAAAAGTAATTGGTTAACAGTGAAATATCCCCAGCGTTGCTTGTTTACTAAATGAGTGCCAGTTTAGAATCACTAGTCAACCTCACCTGTAGATTCCTGAGATTTTGGAGGAAATAAGAGTATCCAAAGAAAGTATTACCTAATCGAATCTAATCCAACACTAGTCTTGCAGGGCCAGACATTATTCTCAAATGAGAATACATGTCTGTGGACCACTTGTTAAAAAGTCTATAGTGAACAGCAGTGAAATCCTGTACTGCAAAGGCTACATCCACAGAGCTTCCCCCAATGTCTCCAGTCTGTTCTTTTTAAACCGTATCAGGGTATCAGGGAGAGAGCAAAGCAAACTGAGCAAAGATTTGATGTTGAGAGAAAATAAAAGGCTTCAATTGCTGTTACCCATTTAGTAGCACAGTAACACAAGGCAGCTGAAGTTTAATAATTAATTTACACAATGTAATGAGCACTACAATAGTGAAGACAGACAGACACACACACACACATAAACAACCGCAGCCACAAACATTTGAGAAGTGCCTCTGTCTGCTACAATATCTTTCTGTCATTTTAACTATTGCATCACTTTATGACATAACAGCAGCAAATAGAGTTTAGATTAGCATTATGGCCTATGAATTGTAACCACTGGGGGAGGCAACTCAGCCCCAAACCATAGACACAGCAATGCCCAACACACTTCCAGGTTCAAATAAATAATTTTTATTTGACAAAATGCCTTCTTCATACAATAACCAGCAAAATACACTGTGCACAATCCTCCTTCCTCCTCCAAAACAGCGTTGCCCACTGCCTCCTGACTCAAATTCAGTGAACTAACCCAGCCACAGGCGATGCACAAACCATTGTGTTTCTTCATGCCTGTCCCAAGCTTGGATAACTGGGGACAGTTATGTCAGGAAGGGCATCCGGTGTAAAATTTATCCAGATCAGTATGCGAACAACAATACAGATTTCCAAACCGGAATCGGTCGAGGCCCGGGTTAATAATGGTCATCACCAGTACTGTTAGCCAACAGGGTGCTTTGGGAAATCGGGCTGCTGTTGTCAGAAGAAGGAGAAGAAGAGGGGGAAGGTGCATCAGGAGGCAGGAGGAGAAAAGGAAGGTAAAGAAAGTGAAAGTGCAGGTAGGAAATTTGAATGCTGGCAGTATGACTGGTAAGGGGAGTTAGCTGATATGAGAGAAGGAAGGTTATAATATATTGTGCGTGCAAGAGGCCAGATGGAAGGGAAGTAAGGCCAGGAGTATCAGAGATGGGTTCAAATTGTTCTATCATGGTATGGATGGAAGGAGAAATGGGGTAGGGTTTATCCTGAAGGAACAGTATGTCAAGAGTGTTTTAGAGGTGAAAAGAGTGTCAGACAGAGTAATGATTATGAAGCTGGAAATTGAAGGTGTGTTGATGAATGTTGTTAGTTAATAAGCCCCACAAGGTGGGTGTGCTATGGATGAGAAAGAAAGAAGATTTCTGGAGTGAGTTGGATGAAGTGGTGGAGAGAGTACCCAAGGGAGAGAGAGTGGTGATTGGATCGGATTTCAATGAACATGATGATGAAGGGAACAGAGGAGATGAGGACATGATGGGTAGGTATGGTGTCAAGGAGAGGAATGCAGAAGGTCAGATGGTAGTGGATTTTGCAAAAAGGATGGGCATGACTGTGGTGAAAACAGTGGTGTGAAAAACTATTTGCCCCCTTCCTGATTTCTTATTCTTTTGCTTGTTTGTCACACAAAATGTTTCTGATCATCAAACACATTTAACCATTAGTCAAATATAACACAAGTAAACACAAAATGCAGTTTTTAAATTATGGTTTTTATTATTTAGGGAGAAAAAAAAATCCAAACCTACATGGCCCTGTGTGAAAAAGTAATTTCCCCCTGAACCTAATAACAGGTTGGGCCACCATTTGCAGCAATAACTGCAATCAAGCGTTTGCGATAACTTGCAATGAGTCTTTTACAGCGCTCTGGAGAAATTTTGGCCCACTCATCTTTGCAGAATTGTTGTAATTCAGCTTTATTTGAGGGTTTTCTAGCATGAACCGCCTTTTTAAGGTCATGCCATAGCATCTCAATTGGATTCAGGTTAGGACTTTGACTAGGCCACTCCAAAGTCTTCATTTTGTTTTTCTTCAGCCATTCAGAGGTGGATTTGCTGGTGTTTTGGGTCATTGTCCTGTTGCAGCACCCAAGATCGCTTCAGCTTGAGTTGACGAACAGATGGCCGGATCTTCTCCTTCAGAATTTTTTGGTACACAGTACAATTCATGGTTCCATCTATCACAGCAAGCCTTCCAGGTCCTGAAGCAGCAAAACAACCCCAGACCATCACACTACCACCACCATATTTTACTGTTGGTATGATGTTCTTTTTCTGAAATGCTGTGTTCCTTTTACGCCAGATGTAACGGGACATTTGCCTTCCAAAAAGTTCAACTTTTGTCTTATCATTCCACAAGGTATTTTCCCAAAAGTCGTGGCAATCATTGAGATGTTTCTTAGCAAAATTGAGACGAGCCCTAATGTTCTTTTTGCTTAACAGTGGTTTGCATCTTGGAAATCTGCCATGCAGGCCGTTTTTGCCCAGTCTCTTTCTTATGGTGGAGTCGTGAACACTGACCTTAATTGAGGCAAGTGAGGCCTGCAGTTCTTTAGACGTTGTCCTGGGGTCTTTTGTGAGCTCTCGGATGAGTCATCTCTGCGCTCTTGGGGTAATTTTGGTCGGCCGGCCACTCCTGGGAAGGTTCACCACTGTTCCATGTTTTTGCCATTTGTGGATAATGTCTCTCACTGTGGCTCGCTGGAGTCCCAAAGCTTTAGAAATGGCTTTATAAGCTTTACCAGACTGATCGATCTCAATTACTTCTGTTCTCATTTGTTCCTGAATTTCTTTGGATCTTGGCATGATGTCTAGCTTTTGTGGTGCTTTTGGTCTACTTCTCTGTGTCAGGCAGCTCCTATTGAAGTGATTTCTTGATTGAAACAGGTGTGGCAGGAATCAGGCCTGGGGGTGGCTACGGAAATTGAACTCAGGTGTGATACACCACAGTTAGGTTATTTTTTAACAAGGGGCCAATTACTTTTTCACACAGGACCATGTAGGTTTGGATTTTTTTTCTCCCTAAATAATAAAACCATCATTTAAAACTGCATTTTGTGTTTACTTGTGTTATATTTGACTAATGGTTAAATGTGTTTGATGATCAGAAACATTTTGTGTGACAAACATGCAAAAGAATAAGAAATCAGGAAGCGGGCAAATAGTTTTTCACACCACTGTATATATTTTAAGAAGAGGGAGGAACATAGGGTGACATACAAGAGTGGAGAAAGATGCACACAGGTAGATTACATCCTATGCAGGACGGTCAGTCTGAAGGAGATTGGAGACTGCAAAGTGTTGGCAGAGGAAAGTGTAGTTAGACAGCATAGGATGGCGGTCACTCTTATCCTGTACCACTCTTACATACTTCTCACGACTTCCTCATACAATACCACAACTCCCTCCAATTAACACCCTCAGAGCAAACATTGAATCCGTGGTGCTCTTTCTTGAGAATAAATATAGATTTTATCTCTCCACCATGTACTTTTTCAGAACTGATATGTTTAATAACTATGAACTTCAATTAATCATAATCCAACATTTAACAACAGCAGAAAAAATGCAACTTTATCATCACTTGATACTTGTCTATTAAAGCTACTTCAGCCTATTTGGGTTAGAGTTTTAACTATATAATATTACTAGCAAAATACCCACGCTTCGCAGCGGAGAAGTAGTGTGTTAAAGAAGCAATGAAAAAGAAAAGGAAACATTTTGAAAATAACGTAACATGATTGTCAATGTTATTGTTTTGTCACTGTTGTGAGTGATGAGTGTTGTTGTCATATATATATATATATATATATATATAAATATAAATATATATATATATATATATTTACACACACACACAAACATATATATATACATATCTATACATATACACATATATATACACACACACACACACATATATATACACAAATACATATATATATATATACATACACACATACATACATACATACACACACACATATATAAACATATATATACATATACATACATATCTACATATATACACACACAGCTTTTTCGTATCAGTGCAATACGCTGCTTGTTAAAACGGATGACTCCGCTCTTACGTGCAAGTCTGCGTGGATATTATGAACTATCGTATTTGTTCAAGTTCTATTTAAATTTTAAATAGAAGGAATTTTTATTTAGTCGACAGAAATATCTTTGGTAGGAATGGTAAAACAGACAGGAATATTATTCCTGAATAAATCAACTCAAACCTTAAACAACTTATAATATTTTGCTCTCCATAAAAATATATCCTGTCTAAATTATACAAGTTAGAAATAAAGTAAACATTAAAAGAACAAACATTCAAATTTCTTTACTCTTATGTAATTTTATATTTTATAAAAATAAACTTAGATTTTAAATATCCCAAAAGATTTTGCTCTCCATAAAAATATATCCTGTCAAAATTATACAAATTCAAATATGAACATGCTGCATAACAAAACCTGGAAATATAAATAAAATGTGTTCCTTTCAGCAATAACAAATCAAATCATTCAGTTGTCTTTGCTCATATGTCATTTTAGAGCTGGACGCCTGGCATCTTTTTGGCACAGGTTCGTTTCTGTTTGGTGTGAGGTTCTGTGTTGTGGAGATTCTCAGGATGGATTGCAGGTGCTCATCAGTGAGGCGACTCCTGTGTGCTGTTTTGTTAGTCTTTATCACTGAGAAGAGCTTCTCACACAGATATGTGCTACCAAACATGCACAAGGTTCGAGCCGCATGTAGACGGACTTTTTGTTCTTCAAAGTCACCAAAGCGCCGTGCAAACTCAGTGCGCTCAGTTTATCAGCAAAGTGCGATTTGGGAACACCGTAGTGACGACTTGGTTTAACATTACTTGGTAACAGGGAAAGTGGGGCAAGTGGTTGTGTCTCCCATAAAAGCAGCTCAATTGAAATCACTTTGTGATTGTGCACGGTAAAACGTCCGCTGAAGTGTCAGATTCTTATTTAATTCTTCTGCTTTCTGTATCTTCTGCATTGCATTCAGGTTACCCTGATGTTTTGTCTCATAGTGCCGTCTTAGATTAAATTCTGTAATTACAGCCACATTAGCTCCACAAATGAGACACACGGGTTCAGTAAACATATACTCAGCCTCCCATCGATTTTAAAGGCTCTATTTTCAGAATCAACTTTTCTCTTCAGCATCGTGTGAGCTAGCTTCGCAATAACTTGCAGCATCTTAAGGTAGACTTGATTAACGCGTAACTGTTGGCAAGGCAGCTGAAGCGCTGCATTATGGGATCTGTAGTTTATTGTGTTACCAGCGCTTCATATACCCGGCTTTAATAACAATAATACAGTATATAAAATGATCTCGCGGGCGGATATAATTACGCCGGGCGGATGTGGCCCGGCCCTTGAGTTTGACACATATGGACTAAATAGAACTTGAAAAGATATATTTTTCAAATGTGATCGCGCAATTCAGATAGAGTTGACGCACTACAGCCTGCATGCCTCAATAAGTCATCCTCCCTTGCCCTTACTTTTTACCGCTCATCTAATGAATACACTGAGTATGGCTTTACCAAAACAATCATTGATGGCGAATAAAGTATCCATTATTCGAGTATGTAGATCGGGTTATATATACATATATATATATATACCCGCGTATCGCAGCGGAGAAGTAGTGTGTTAAAAAAGCTAGAAAAAGAAAAGGGAACATTTTAAAAATAACGTAACATGACTGTCAATATACAGTATTTGTTTTGTGAGTGTTACTGAGTGTTGCTGTCATCAAGGATTTGATTATCATTATTTCTTTCAATCAGGTTCGTATTTGTAGGATGTGTTGTGTTCAAGTTACATTCCGTGTTTGTCAATCGCTGTAAAGATGACAGGTTTCATTCATCGATTCGTTTCTTACTGCATCAATAAACAGCTCGTCTTCTTCTTTATCTGAGACCTGACACACTGCATGCACGGTTTTTTTTACACTGTCTTCCTTTAGCGGGACATTGACTTTTTCCAACGTGTGCTTTGTTTCCGCAGTAGTTGGATTTATGAATATGCTTGTATGTATGAGACGCTTCATATTTTTGCTGCCTTTTCAATTGTGTAATTCGGTTTTGTTCAGCTCTTTGGAACTGTTGCCTTTTATCTGTGCACTGCGCCAGTTCAAGTGAGCCACTCGGTGTACATGCATCGAAGGTTCCCAGCTGTGCTGGTGCCATCTCGTGCTATGTCCATGGCTGTATTTAATGTTACCTTAGTCCTGGCACTTAAAACTTTCTCTCGCAGTTTCGCTGAGTTTGTGTCAAACACCACCCTGACCATCTCATCTTCCTCTCCATAAGCACAGTCCTTCACCCGTGAATATTTACCCGTGGCAGTTTGCTATTGGATTGCCGCTGACGGACGGCCTTATATGGGCAGGCACTAAATTACAAACGCCAGCGCAGCCTGTCTATGAACTTAATTTAAAGTGTAGGTTTACATCGTGCTTTGTTTCAAGTAGCAGAACTCATGAATATGGTTGTATATGTCACTCGCTCGCTTCTTATTGTTTCGCTGCCATCTCAATTATATAATGCATGTTTTCTTCAGCGCTTTTTGAGGTCTTCCTGGTTTTCTATGTACTGCGTGATTACGTGGGAGGCGTGATGATGTCACGAAACTCCGCCCCACGGCGTTGAAGCTCATCTCCATTACAGTAAATGGAGAAAAACTGCTTCCAGTTATGACCATTACGCGTAGAATTTCGATATAAAACCTGCCCAACTTTTGTAAGGAAGCTGTAAGGAATGAACCTGCCAAATTTCAGCCTTCCACCCACACGGGAAGTTGGAGAATTAGTGATGAGTCAGTGAGTGAGTGAGTGAGTGAGTGAGTGAGTGAGTGAGTGAGTGAGGGCTTTGCCTTTTATTAGTATAGATAAAATACAATATAAAAAAAATAGATTTATGTACTCTGATAACAGAATTAATTTATGTTATCACAGTCATTTTTGAAAACATTGTTAAAAATTTTGATAAACAAAAATATGATATCTCTAAATAAATAAGTCTTTTAAAATATTTCAACTTTCGAAGCAGTTAACTAAGCCTGCAAGTAAACCTGAATACCATGCATACACTTTCAAACTTAATGTGAATTAATCTGCCATCTTTCTAAGGAAATAAACAAAAATGTAGTAGTCTAGTGGTGTTGCTATAAAGAAGTTGCAATATCATATAAATCTAATTAATTCAAAATCTGTCTCATCATTTTTTGTGCTGCAGTAATTAACAGAGAAAGAAAGAAAGAGATGGACATCATTTTTATTTATGAGAATATTGTGAGGAGTTAGGCATAGAATTTCTTTTAAGGTATGAAAAAAGCTTCAAACCAAGGAACTGACAACTCAGTCCATTTCTTCCAAAAGTAGAAGACAGTAAAAGTACATGATGCTACTATAAGGATGTAAGCATCAGATTTGTAAAACAGTTACATTTATGTCTACTTGGTTAGAGAAATAAAATGTCACCTATAAAAAAACTGCCTGATATGCTAGTACAACAATCAAATTACATTTGAAACTTAGGCACTGATGCATCCAGCTACAAGTAACTACGCACTTGGGATGAAAGGCGATCTCGTATGTATTGAAAATATAAAGTGGGATGCCTAAACCATTTTCAGAAATAGTTGAGTTTCACAAAAGTAAATTACATTTTTGCATCAACGATTTTGATACACATTTAAGTAAGGCACAATTGTAAGCCACAAGGTGAGATGGATTTTTTTTTTTTTTTATAAAAGCTAAAAAATGCAGCTTTACTTCAGAAAAAAAGTGTGTGGGGCAAATGAAAGCAAGCTATGATTGTGATGAAATGCATTTCACTTCAAAAATTACAAATCTATTTTTTAAAATTTTAATGAAAAAAACTGATCTTAAGTGTATTTGACCTTGCCTGTATTCAACTTCAAGTTTGTTTAGCATTTCAAGTATAATCTTTGTCACTCACAATAGAAAGCCATGTTAGCAAAGTCTCTTCAATGGACAAATTTACTAGAGCATATAGGGTGTATATTGGAACTAACAATGAATAAAAACCACTAAAGAGAAATACATATTGTGACGGGCGGCCACAGCCATCACCCGGCCAGTACGTCAGATGGATGGAAGGACTGGGGGAGAGAGCATCTACAAGGCACTACCTTCTCCGGGATGCTACAGGGCAGCCCTTCTGGGTGGCTGTGGCACCACGAATTCCTGCAGGGCATTCTGGGAGTTGGAGTTTGGCACAGCCCTATTGGGTTCTATGGGAGCCACCAGGAGAAGCTATAGAACCCTATTTTGGGTTTCCATCACACCTGGGAGTAGTTCCAGTTAACCCTGAAGAGCCACCTAAAGCACTCCCAGGTGTAACATAAAAGGAGCTGTTTCACTCCATTCTGGGAGCCAGAGTCGGGAGGAAGAGGGATGAAGCTTGCTGTAGATTGTGCTGCTGGGTGCTTTGTACTACACTGTTAAGGGAAGTGAGGGAGAAGAGCTTCCCCACTATAAATAAACACGTGTACTGCTGAACTTGTGGGCTCTGTGGCTGTTGTGTCTGGGGTTTGGGGAGCTCTATGCCCCTTGGGTTCCACAATACAGTAATCCCTCCTCGATCGCGGGGGTTGCGTTCCAGAACCCCCCGCGATAGATGAAAATCCGCGAAGTAGAAACCATATGTTTGTATAGTTATTTTTATATATTTTAAACCCTTATAAACTCTCCCACACTGTTAACATTATTAGAGCCCCCTGGACATGAAATAACACCCTTTAGCCAAAAGTTTAAACTGTGCTCCATGACAGAGATGACAGTTCTTTCTCACAATTAAAAGAATGCAAATATATCTTCTCTTCAAAGGAGTGTCTGCATGAGGAGCAGAGAATTTCAGAGAGAGGGAGAGCGCTCGCAAAGAAAAGCAAACAATCAAAAAATCAATACGTGTGCTTTTAAGTTTGCCGAAGTACCGCAATAAAGCAGCATTTTTCAGAGGAGCGTCAGTATCTTCTAAGCAAACAGCCTCTGTGCAAAGAGCCCCTCTGCTCACATCTCCTCCGTCAGGCACAGAGAACGTCCGAGAGAGAGAGCGAGATTAAAGCAAGTAATCAAAAAATCAGTATGTGTGCTTTTGTGCTTTTAAATATGCCGAAGCACTGCAATAAAGTGGCATTTTTTAGAGGAGCGTCAGTATCTTTTAAGCAAACAGCCTCTGTCAGGCACAGAGAATGTCAGAGAGGGTGAGAGAGAGGCAGAGACAAGCAAACAATCAAGCACCGTGCGAGAAGCATATCTTATAGCATTGAGGAGTTTTAGTTAATATGTAATACATGCTCTGATTGGGTAGCTTCTAAGCCATCCGCCAATAGCGTCCCTTGTATGAAATCAACTGGGCAAACAAACTGAGGAAGCATGTACCATAAATTAAAAGACCCATTGTCCACAGAAATCCGCGAACCAGCGAAAAATCCGTGATATATATTTAGATATGCTTACATTTAAAATCCGCGATAGAGTGAAGCCGCGAAAGTCAAAGCGTGATATAGCGAGGGATTACTGTAAATATAAAATACTGTATATCTGAACATCTATTTCAGTTGCTTATTTTTGTCAAATAAAAAACTTACAGTAGATGAAGATGAGTAAAAAAAAAACTAAAATGAGTACTAAAGTTCTCCTCGACTTTGATTAGTCATCTCAGTTCCTAACTTTAGTTCTGCTTCCTAACCCTTTGCAATTACAAGAACATAGGTGCCACCTACAAGTCATTGCAAAGAGGCCAAGGGCTTTAATATGAATCTGATTCAGCCATGATGAACTGCTGTACCTCTACCATCTTCCTAGAACAACCAAACACAACATAAACTGCTCAAAAAAATTAAAGGAACACTTTGAAAACACATCAGATCTCAATGGGAAAAAGAAATCCTCCTGGATATCTATACTGATATAGACTGGGTAATGTGTTAGGAACGAAAGGATGCCACATCGTTTGATGGAAATGAAAATGATCAACCTACAGAGCCCTGAATTCAAAGACACCCCAAAAATCAGAGTGAAAAAATTATGTGGCAGGCTAGTCCATTTTGCCAAAATTTAATTGCAGCAACTCAAAATTGTACGCAGCACTTTGTATGGCCCCTGTGTTCTTGTATACATGCCTGACAACATCGGTGCATGCTTCTAATGAGATGACAGATGGAGTTGTGGGGGATCTCCTCCCAGATCTGGACCAGGGCAACACTGAGCTCCTGGACAGTCTGAGGTGCAACCTGGTGGCATTGGATGGACCAAAACATAATGTCCCAGAGGTGTTCTATTGGATTTAGGTCAGGAAAGTGTGGTGGCCAGTCAATGGTATCAATTCCTTCATCCTCCAGGAACTGCCTGCATACTCTCACCACATGAGGCCAGGAATTGTCGTGCACCAGGAGCCACTGTACCAGCATAGGGTCTGACAATGGGTCCAAGGATTTCATCCTGATACCTAATGGCAGCCAAGATGCCTTTGTCAAGCCTGTAGCAGTCTGTGTGACCCTCCATGGATATGCCTCCCCAGACAATCATTAACCCACCACCAAACTGCTCATGCTGAATGATGTTACAGGCAGCATAATGTTCTCCATGGCTTCTCCAGACCCTTTCACTTCTGTCACGTGCTCAGGGTGAACCTGCTCTCATCAGTAAAAAGCACAGGGCACCAGTGGTGCATCTGCCAATTCTGGTATTCTATGGCGAATGCCAATCGAGCTGCATGCTGCTGGGCAGTGAGCTCAGGGCCCATTAGAGGACATGGGGCACTTGGGTCACCCTCATGAAGTCTTTCTGGTTGTTTGGTCAGAGACATTCACACCAGTGGCCTGCTGGAGGTCATTTTGTAGGGCTCTGGCAGTGCTCATCCTGTTCCTCCTTGCCCAAAGGAGCAGATACTGGTCCTGCTGATGGGTTATGGACCTTCTATGGCCCTCTCCAGCTCTCCTAGAGTAACTGCTTGTCTCCTAGAATCTCCTCCATGCCCTTGAGACTGTGCAGGGAGACACAGCAAACCTTCTGGCAATGACACGTATTGATGTGCCATCCTGGAGAAGTTGGACTACCTGTGCAACCTCTGTAGGGTCCAGGTATCGCCTCATGCTACCAGTAGTGACACTGACTGTAGCCAAATGCAAAACTAGTGAAGAAACAGTCAGAAAAGATGAGGAGGGAAAAATGTCAGTGGCCTCCACCTGTTAAACCATTCCTGTTTTGGGGGTCATCTCATTGTTGCCCCTCTAGTGCATCTGTTGTTAATTTCATTAACACCACAGCAGCTGAAACTGATTAACAACCCCCTCTGCTACTTAACTGACCAGATTAATATCCCATAAATTTCATTGACTTTATGCTATACTCTGATTAAAAAGTGTTCCTTTAATTCTTTTGAGCAGTATATTACAACAGTCATTAATCAGGCCACTAATGCTATAATTATCTTTTTAGGGAAGAGATTAGACTTCCAATGCTACTTATAAATTAAAAATATTAAAATAAACAAACTGTGTCACTGTTTTTCCGATACCCCAGTCCGGGTACTTCTTAAAATATAAAAAATCCAAAGACTTATTGTTTTTTTTTACCTGTGGAGACCAGTCCAAACAAGTAACAACACGATGCTTTGACCAGTGTTCATCATAGAAAAGACGATTAAAAGATAGATTGGCACCATCTTGGATGTCACTGAAAGATAAAAGAAATTCATTTTAAGAGACACTTTATATTGATTTTTATTTTTGGAATAAAGACAAAGAAAGAAGAAAAGCTTTATCAGTATTAACCAAGATTTTTCAAATGCAAAAAGGTTGAATAATTTTGATTTGAAAGACTAAACAAGAATATAACGTTTAAGTTAAATAAAGTTCACATAGGAAAATATGTACCTATACTTTGAGACTACATTGTTTGATACTGTTATGTCAACCGTAAGAAAACGATTATATAATATCAAATGTAAATGATTTAACTTTAGCAGATATTGTTATTTGCCTGAAACTGTAACGGTTTTCAAACATACTGCTTTATACAGATGTGGACAAATCTGTTGACACCTACCTTTAAAAAAGAATTTCCTGTGAAATAACTTGAAACTGACAAAAGTAATTGCCATTCATTATTGTTCATTCTGTATTTAACAAAAATCAGACTTTGCTTTAGATCTTAAATTCAAGAGAATATTTCAAATAATTACACAAATGAAAACAGCATGAACAAGAATGATGGGATTCTTAAACTAATATTTTGTTGCATAACCTTCAGAGGCACTCACTGCAAACAAGCAATTCCTGTAGCGTTCAATGAGCTTCGGCCCACTCGTCCTTAGCAAACTGCTCCAGTTGTGTCAGGTTTGAAGGGTACCTTCTCTAGACTGCATGGTTCAGGTCCTTCCACAGATTTTTGACAGGATTCAAATTAGGGCTCACTGAAGGCCGCTTTAGAATAGCCCAATGTTTTGTTTTAATCATCCTTGGATGCTTTTATTTATGTGTTTTAGGTCATTATCCTATTGGAGGATTCATGACCCATGACTGAGACATCTTTCTGACACTGGGCTCTAGAATGTCTTGAAAGTCTTGAGGTTTCATTGTTTCTAATATAAATTTAAGACACCATTTGCCAGGTAGCAAAACAGCTCCAAAACATATTTGAGCCTCATCCATGTTTCACGGTACATATGGTGTTCTTTTCTTGAAAGCTTCATTTTTTTCTCTGTAGACATAAAGATGATATGACTTGCCAAAAAGCTTCAGTTTTGTCTCGTCTGTCCAGAGGACATTCTACCAGAAGCATTATGACTTGTCAATATGCATTTTAGCAAATTCCAGTCTGGCTTTTTTATGTTTTTGTTTCAACAATGGAGTACTCCTGGATCTTGTTTCACTTAGCCCACTGCCACTCAAAAGCAAACAGACATACGATCACTGTAATCCAATTATTCCTTTTCTAGAGGTACCAACAAATGTGTCCAGTCCATTTTACAATATCTTTGTAGAATATGCAATATTTGATATTTTTTCATACTTACTTTGCTTTACTCGATGACATATCAAAGCCATGTCGGTTTTACATGAGACAACTGCTTTTCATTCAATCACTTCTTAGGAAGCATATAGCACTTTTCAATGAGCTGTAAAGTTACCAAGAAATATGTCCATATCTGTATATTGTAGTTCGGTACCCACATTTTCTTAATGTACTGCAAATGGCATAAATTCAGTTTGTTAGTTGATTAATTAAATGGAAAAGGCTTTTGTCATATGCAAAAACAAAACAATGGCAGTCAAGAGAAAGACCTTATTGTCTCTCATTCTCTTTTGGCTCTCAATGGGTTGCTTCAGCTCCTCTCCCTTTCTCTCTTTTAACTATTTTTGTAGGTTACTTCAGTGGGGATGTTATGCTTTTGACTTGCTGAAACTTTTTCTAAAGGGCAGCATAAACATCTGGATTCAGTTAGGCTATTTATTACAAAGTCTATACTCTACCCCTGAAATGCTTTGACAATATACAAAATTTTAATTTTGAATTACAGCTTAATTTTTTGACAGGGTTAATTTATAATATAACTAGCAAAATACCCACGCTTTGCAGAGGAGAAGTAGTGTGTTAAAGAAGTAATGAAAAATAACTTACTTACAAAAGTTGGGCAGGTTTCATTTCAAAATTCTACGCATAATGGTCATAACTGGAACCTATTTTTTCGTCCATATACTATAATAGACTTCTGCTATCTATTCATTCCTAAATAATTAAATGGGCAGGCTATTTCATA
This sequence comes from Polypterus senegalus, assembly GCF_016835505.1. Taxonomy (NCBI): domain Eukaryota; kingdom Metazoa; phylum Chordata; class Cladistia; order Polypteriformes; family Polypteridae; genus Polypterus; species Polypterus senegalus. The sequence goes on along the minus strand of NC_053168.1, from coordinate 78,932,984 downwards.
TCAGTGCAATACGCTGCTTGTTAAAACGGATGACTCCTGCTCTTACGTGCACTTAGTGCTGCATGGGTATTATGAACTATCGTATCTGTTCAAGTTCTATTTAAATTTTAAATATAAGTAATTTTTATTTAGTCGACAGAAATATGTTTGGTAGGAATGTAAGTTAAATTTAGTCATCATTGCATAGCTTTATCTTCACCAAAGACTAAATTCAACTTACATTCCTACCAAAGATATTTCTGTCGACTAAATAGAACCTACTTATATCAAACAGAACTTGAAAAGATATATTTTTTCGAATCTGATCGCACATTTTAGATCGACTTGACGTGCACTACATCGAGCCCGCGTGCTGTTGTGTTCTCGCCTGCCTGCCTCAATAAGTCACCATCGCTTCGCTCTTACTTTTTTACTGTTCATTTAATCATGGCTAGTCGCGAAAAAATGAGAAAATGGAAGGAGGATTACAGTGAGTATGGCTTTACCGAAACAATTATTGATGGCGAATAAAGTGTCCATTATTCATAAAGCTTCAATTGGTGATCTGTTTTTCTGCGTTAACCTCATATTTTTTCATACTTCTTCTCAAACCAAGGGGGTTCGAAATCAGGATCGTCCGTCACAGGGGGTGCGAGTGTAAAATGAATCGGAACGCGCTGATATATATGTATGTGTGTGTGTATATATAATATATGTGTGTATATTTTATATATATATATATATTGTCACGCACGCGCGAGTAGGAGACCACGGATGGATTTCAACGCACCTGGGAACACATTCGCCGGCAGGGAATGGTGGGGTACTAACTTTCTCCCTCTGCTTCCTCATAGGAAAAAGGACCCTCTGCCACCATAAGCCAGGTTTTGACCGCAGTACGGTACTTCCGCCCTTCCTCCGCCATCTTGTCCTGACATCATCAATCCCATCCTCCCTCACGGTCCTTCCCAGCATCCCTCCACTTCCGGCTCCTCCCTAATAAAATGACTGCCGACGGCATGCTACGGCGTCGCACATATGAATAGTTTTGTTTATGTTTTGACCTTATATTTTGAATATATATTGTGGATTCTCGACAATATACAGGGCCGGAAAACCCCAAACCTTTTTGCTGTCTTCTCATCAGTCTTTTACAATATATATATATTTGAAATACTTTTACTGTCAAATAATGCAAAGAGTATGCAGCACGTGTTTCACCCTAATTCTGGGCTCATCAGGCCTACACACTCACTGCACCCCCTCTCGGGAATCAAACCAAGGATGTCAACGCTAGAGACGAAGCCTCTTGTGTTGTGTCACGGCATGTGGTTCATTTATTTGACAGTATGTAGATCGGGGTATATATATATACAGTCGACCCTTGATATATGACTGGCCTGACATGCGAACAACTTGATTTACGACCAAAATTTTTGTTTTGATTTACGACCAACATCTTGCGTTACGACCCGAATGCGGTCACATGTATCCGCTTGTGCGATTGTATACGACCCAAATGCGGTCACGTGTATCCGCTTGTGCGATTGTAAACAAACGGCCGAGAGCATTCGTAAGCGTCAGTCGGAGCCCAGATACATGTGTTTGTGGACGTAATTTTGGTCAGTGCAGTGATTTATCTATATACAGTATATAATTCACTAAGACCATGGCAAGCAAGACGCTTAATTGCTAAGGAAGGAAGAGAAGGTAACAAAGGTAAAGAAAGTGATTGTTAAGAGATGTTAGCTAGTGGGCTGGCACAGCACATGATGATGTCATCAGGCTGAGTCAGCACCAGCTTGCTTTGGAGTGTATTATTACAGTAGTTTACAACGTGACCAGCTTTGAACTGAGTGCTTGACTACTGTCATTACTAACTTAAGAAACAGCGATCACAATCGAAACGAAGAAGGAAATTGTGCGGAAATATGAGAGTGGTGTTCGTGTGACCGATCTCGCTAATATGTACAGCATGTCGAAATCCACCATCTCGATAATTTTACAAAGAAAAGATTTGCAAAAAGGAGGCTCCTTCTAAACAATAACCACCTTCCATTTCATTCTCCTCCTCCTCTCTTCCTGCAGCCAAAGATGTCAAATTAAATGGTGAGTACAGTATGAAATTGTTGTTTCTGGTAGGCTAGGCACTTTTTATAACTTTTTGGTTAGTACATTAGAAAAATTATGGGTGTTTTGGTAAATTATGCACATTATACAACCCTTTTTTATTATGAAAAGGTTAAGTAAGTGTAGCTGTGGGAGGTTCGGAGCGCATTATGGGTATTTCCAATATTTCTTATGGGAAAAATAGTCTTGTCTTACAACCAACTTGAGTTACAACCAGCCCTCGCGAACGATTTGAGTTCGTAAGTCAAGGGTCCACTGTATATATATATATATATATATATATATATATATATATATATATATATATATATATATATATATATATATATATATGTACAGATATATATTTATAAGATAAGTCCTGTAGCCACAATAAATGCCTTTATTGAATAGACAAACCAGGGGTGAGCAAGTTCCTTTCTACTGCAGCCACAGCCGCGGCACACATAAAAAACATCAATAATACCTCATAAACTTGCAATATTATTTAGGAAAATCGCAACATTTTACTCACCAAAAATTCAGATTATTTGTAAACAAAATCCATCCTCCTATCTTTCCTCAAAAACAGTTTAATTACTCTGTCGTACCGTACGCTTCAGTTCCATCAAAAAGACCCTTTCTATTGCCATCGAAGCAAATGATGAAAGTCGAACCTGCCCTGTCGTATTTATGGCATAAGTTTTAATTCATTTTAGGGCTGAAAATATCAGGTTTTCGTGGTCTTGAAATCTGGTCTGTGTCTGGCAAATAATATTGTCCAGAATCCTGTCATGGAGTTGGCCGTAGTGCGCGCGAGGACCCTCAGAGTGCTTGCGTTGCGTTCAGTGGCCTCGTAGAGTTCCTCATATCGGCTTTTATCCAATCAATGGGTCTGAATACGGTGACGTTGCCGTACGGCTGCTAGAGGGCCCTACTGACACCAACTCAAAATCTGATTGGTTGAAGCAACAGGTTAATCGACATTTATTCTGTGTTAGAGTGCCTGCACAACGGATTGTAAAGGCCTCTCTGCCTGGCAACAAATGATGGCTGAAATGTGATTGGTTAAATGCTTTAATACAAAAATACATGCCTGGAAGCAGCACAACCATCAGAAAAGCTATGAAAGGAAGCCGACAGACTATTTGGAATTATTTAATAAGTATTCATGGACAAAATATAATTAACATCAGTTTGTGATTCAGATATTTTTACTTATGAATATGCTATGCACAGTCCTTGACCCGCGAATATTTACCTTATATGGGCAGGCACTCAATTACATGGGAGGCGTGATGATACAACACACAACTCCGCCTCCCACGGCCATCGAGCTGCAGTCTATTACAGTATATGGACGAAAATAGGTTCCAGTTATGACCATTACATGTAGAATTTCGAAATGAAACCTGCCCAACTTTTGTAAGTAAGCTGTAAGGAATGAGCCTGCCAAATTCCAGCCTTCTACCAACACGGGAAGTTGGAGAATTAGTGATGAGAGAGTCAGTCAGTCAGTCAGTGAGGGCTTTGCCTTTTATTAATATAGATATATTCTCAAACATGCTAAATCCAACTCAAGTGTTGTAATGCATGTCGGCATTTTCCTTCACCACATCGAACCATTCATCAAACATCGAAGCATGCACACTGATCTTGTAGGATCCGCAAAGTGGCTTTCTGTCACATGTAGATAGTAAACAGAGACTCTGACGTCACATTCCAATTTTTAGCATACTGCGCCCCCCGATTTTTTGCTGGTACTGCAACTCGCACACGCGTCGCGTTAATTTCTGAAGACCTGCTCAGAGGACGCATCAAATGAACGCTGAGAACGCGTGGCAGCCATGATGCGGGCGTGTATGCGTTCTGATCGTGAAGTATAAACAAGCCCTAACACACATCCTTACGCAGAGAGAGACCAATGAAGAACTGCCAGGTAAATTAACATCATGCAAGATTTTGCTATTTGGGAGGAAAGTAGTGAGAGAAAAATTCATGGAGCCATGAGGAGAACATTCAAACTCCACCTGAATAATGATTTGGTATTCTATCCATCCATCCATCCATTTTCCAACCTGCTGAATCCGAACACTGGGTCACAGGGGTCTGCTGGAGCCAATCCCAGCCAACACAGGGCACAAGGCAGGAACCAATCCCGTGCAGGGTGCCAACCCACCACAGGACACACACCAAGCCCAATTTAGAATCGCCAATCCACCTAACCTGCATGTCTTTGGACAGTGGGAGGAAACCGGAACGCCCGGAGGAAACCCACGCAGACACGAGGAGAACATACAAACTCCACGCAAGCAAACCCGGGTCTCCTAACTGCAAGGCAGCAGCGCTACCACTGCGCCACCGTGCCGCCCGATTTGGTATTCTAAACCCAGACAATTGATCTGTCAGGCTGCAACAATTATCACGGAGTTAATGTTCTACCCTAATTTATATATGCATCTTTGGATACTGACATCCATCTATTGATGTTTTTAACAGTACTGATTCCTTTATGTTAAATTGTCATGAATGTTATGAAGGCTGTAAATGTAGACGAGTTTATGTTCTCAGTATTAAAAGCACCTAAACCATGACAACTTATTTTAACAGAAGCATATGGTATTTCATATCAACTGTGGCAGACTTATCTTTTTTTCCGAGTTAAAAGACTACTTACTTCTCCTTCTCCTCTAAATCCCGACCACTGTAGTCAAAGAAGATGTCCGAGTCTTCAGCTAGTGCTCTCTCCATAATACGACTTGTGTGATCAAAAAATATGAGAAACTCTTCTGAATGGAGAATTTGCTGTTTCTCTTCTTCAGTCAGCTCCCTTGGGTGAGCTGTAAAAGGACATAGAAACAAAGACAAAAAGCAGGGTCTTTATGATCTGAGAATCGTCAACAGCAAGCTATTTATCTGAACTGAATGCCTCTCTATTCTAACACTATATTTAATTCTTTACATTTGCAAATCTATCCAAGGGCTGAACAAAAAATATATAGCTTTAGTGCTTTTTTTTAGGTGTCATCTTGAATAAATATCTCCATAAAGTATTTAATATTTAACTGAAAAATGTACAGATGGCCATCACTGGTGACATAGTTAATCAGTACTCATAGTACCTTACATGCAATTTGTTCTCTCACAAGTTGGAGTCTGGTAAGCCGAATGGCCAAACAGAAAAGAAGAACCAGGAGATGAAAACATAGTTCGGACATGCAAAAATGGTAAAAACCAGAAAGACTTACTATTATGTGTCAAAACCTATGACACTAGGCAAAACTCAAAGTAAAAAAAAAAACTGTTCTGATCTGTCTTCTGGGTAATATTTGTTTATGGAATAGGATATAAGTGTGGTCAGATTTTAAGCCAAGACCCGTTACCAGTAGCACAATTACCAAGTGTTAAAACTCAATGCAAAATCCAAAAATTTGAAGACAATTTTCAGTACATAGATTTAACACCAACATAAATTAAACACATGCAGTCTCTATTATGTTCGTATTTGCAAAGACAACCTTAAAGTGTCTGATGTTGATCGTTATCCCATTGAAATCGTGATAACATGCTCAGTGCATTTCCTGTTGTCCAGTCCTAGCAATGCAGAACTTAGAACAATATACCTTCAAAATGGGGTCACCCATAGAATCCAAGATGGAATAGCGTAAAGACACAAAAATATTTTAACACCCTCAAAATAAAAAGAAAACACAAACCAAATAGAATAGAATATTATATTTCAATTCAGTACCTTAGGAAATTCCTGATGGAAACCCAGTAGCCGAAATAATTTTAGAAAATAATATAGAAGATATAAAAAAATAAACTTATAAAGTTGCACAAAGTTCAAGACCTTGACTCTAAATGAATAAATGCCAACGTGTGGTTTAGATAGTATCCATAATCTATCAAATCACACGGCCATTTTAAATAACATTTTCCTGGTGACATTATGTGCCATGACTTCCAGGAAACTTGATGATAGCAACCAAACATCTGACCACAAAATGGTGCCACATTGCAAGAAAATATATAAATGTATATATATATCTAATATATATAAAAAAAACTTTGACGAGATGAGACTTTTTAGCCTGGGATGAGACGTGACTTCTTCAGAGAGATAATTTCATGTCCTGCCAGACAAGACTTTGTTCCAAAAGATTCAACCATGCCCGGGGCCAAAATAAAAGACAAAGAGTAGATGACAAAGTAGAACATTGTAAAGAGTTTAAAAACACTGACACGATACACATGCACAGCAGGTTAGAGATAATGGAAGTGCTACAATTCGAAAGTCTCAAAAAATGATAGTAAAGATCGCATTAGCACTAACAAATGGAAATTATTGCTTGGTGAAATAATGGAAGAGCAAAAAGAAATTGAATATATTGTTCGGATTTCAACTTTAAGTCGGAGACTTGTAGATTGTCTAATTCGTGGCTGGCGCGTAACGCAGGCTGGGGGGGTGGTGAGCGAAGTGAGCAGGGGGGTGAAGCCCCGTAGTAATGTAAAATAAAATGATTAGTCATAACACTAATTCAGCTCAAATAAAAGTAATAAAACTGAGGAAGATCAGAAAAAAAGCCCATAAAAATTAACAAAAGAACTACAATCACAAAACAGGTATTAACACGAACTTTGGCTAACTGGATAGATGCAGCAATATTATTTAAATCTCTTCCCAGAAGACCACATTTTGTAACCTTCAATTTTCATTTTTTGTGTAAATATGTAATATTAGTCAATCATATGAAGAATTATCGCCAGTTTTCTCTGTCTAAGGCCATTGCTTATGTCACTTTTCCAGAAAAACCTCACTTACTATTGCCAATCAACTAATCTTGAAAATAATTGTTTTAGGGCTCATTTATATTTCACGCTCAGAACACGTACGCACACACATCATCGCTGCCACGCATTTCCAGCGTTCATTTGACGCGTCCCCTGAGCAGGTCCTCAGAAATTAACACGACGCGTGTGCGAGTTGCAGTACCACCAAAAAGTTGGGGGGCGCAGTGTAATAAAAGTTGGAATGTGACATCAGAGTCTCTGTTTACTATCTACATGAGACAGAAAACCTCTATGAGGATCCTACGGGATCGATGTGCGTGCATCGATGTTTGATGAATGGTTCGATGTGGAGAAGCAAAATGCCGACATACAGATGCATTCGTGGTGCTTTTATATTCAAGCGTCGCACATTCCCCACCGTAATGACACGATACATTTTAAAAGTCTTACATACCATCTTTTGTGCTGTCTTTTTTTTTTTTTGCAACTTTACAACAGCAACATAAAGTACAGCGCTGCATTTGAGCCACAGAGAGAAAAAATTAAGGCCATAATGAAAAGGATTGGATCTAAAATTCCCAGTGTCTAGATTTCAGACACCCAAAATCCTATTATATTAAATAAGTGTGTGAATTCTCTGCAAAAAAAATCTTTATTATTCTTATAATTTAACCACAAAATTCAAATCTGATTTTCATCAAATTCTAATAATTAGTAAAGCTGTGCAGATTGATAAACATGGACTAATTAAGATATAGAAAATGAAATGCAGTAGTAAAATAATCCATGAAGAAAAATGATCAATGTTATTTGCACATGGAAACTAGCTCATTCTATCCATCAACTCATTTTTTAACCTGCAACATTAAATTGTAGGTTTAGGAGAACTTGGAGTCTATCCTGGTAAAGAATGGACCAACCCTGGACAGGACATCAGTCCGCTGCAACACAAACACGCACATCAACACCCACTCAGACAGGGCCACTTTGCTTAAAATTCATGACTGTTATTAAAAAGGAATGACAAAGTGAGGAGTTACACATTATACACATTGACCAACTTCTGCGTGGAGCTAAGAAGCAGCACAGCAATTACTGAACCAGGGTCCTTTAACGGTGGCAAGCATGCCAATAAAGACTTCTTTGAAACCCCAACAATTTTCAATTGAATTGAAGAACTTCCTATGCTATAAAAAAAAAAAATTAAAACACTCTTATAAAACGTGTCATTATTTTAAAAATTAGTAAACACATAAACAAGTTTCATTTCAGCCACTATTGCTACAAACAACCAACACTATTGTTTATATGCTTCTCAGTTACTAATTGTAATAATTCATTAAGTATAATTCACTTTCCTTGGTGACTCAACCATTCACTTTCTAACTCTTTTTGTTTAGTTCATGGTTGATGGACACTACAACTCCTCTCAGCTACACTGGTCATAACAAAGGAAGCAACCCACCTCTATTTGTATTTTTCTTCTGTACTTCAGTTTCCCTTCCCTTTTCTTCAAAAATATGCTTAACAGTTTGGATTTTATGAAAATTGGTACAGTGTGAGTGATTCTAACAAACTAGTGTCATGTTCAGGGCTTTTTGTCCAGCTTACATTATTAAAATTGTTAATATTTTTTTGTTATAATTTGAAGAAATGAGGTTCACTCATTAATAGGAGAGACAAGGTCTTTAACTACAATATGGGGAAGAATCAAAAAGAAACACTTGATAGCAATGAGAAGTGGATTTAGAACCAAGTTCTGATTTGGGTGGTCCTGTTATCAGTTTTTACCATATAGCCATAGCGTTGATTAAATATGCATACTGAATTATTTGTCACAAACGCTACAGTCTATAGCAACAAAGATAACATTTTGTAAAGCACTTTTCAAAGAAATTTGTCCTACAAATCTGAAAAACAATTTTAAACTGAAACGTAAACATAAAGCAAAGCATTATTAACAAAAACTGTCCATCTTAAGCACATTATCATACTATATTTCCCCTTGGGATTAAAAAAGTATTTGTTTATCTGTCTATCTATCTATCTCATCTTCTAGGGACTCCTTATCTTGTTTTCTTCCAACTTAATGAATAACTTGCAGAGATCTAGCAACAATTTTACAAAACATTTCATTAATGACTATATCAAAAGGTCAAAGCATGGCTTTAAGTAACATGAAACAAAAAGTGTACTCTGGATATATATATATATATATATATATATATATATATATATATATATATATATATATATATATAAACTGCTCAAAAAAATTAAAGGAAACCTTTGAAAACACATCAGATCTCAATGGGAAAAAGAAATCATCCTGGATATCTATACTGATATAGACTGGGTAATGTGTTAAGAACGAAAGGATGCCACATCGTTTGATGGAAATAAAAATGATCAACCTACAGAGCCGTGAATTCAAAGACGCCCCAAAAATCAGAGTGAAAAAAATTATGTGGCAGGCTAGTCCATTTTGCCAAAATTTAATTGCAGCAACTCAAAATTGTACGCAGCACTTTGTATGGCCCCTGTGTTCTTGTATACATGCCTGACAACATCGGTGCATGCTTCTAATGAGATGACAGATGGTGTTGTGGGAGATCTCCTCCCAGATCTGGACCAGGGCATCACTGAGCTCCTGGACAGTCTGAGGTGCAACCTGGTGGCATTGGATGGACCAAAACATAATGTCCCAGAGGTGTTCTATTGGATTTAGGTCAGGAAAGTGTGGTGGCCAGTCAATGGTATCAATTCCTTCATCCTCCAGGAACTGCCTGCATACTCTCACCACATGAGGCCAGGAATTGTCGTGCACCAGGAGCCACTGTACCAGCATAGGGTCTGACAATGGGTCCAAGGATTTCATCCTGATACCTAATGGCAGCCAAGGTGCCTTTGTCAAGCCTGTAGCGGTCTGTGTGACCCTCCATTGATATGCCTCCCCAGACAATCATTAACCCACCACCAAACTGCTCATGCTGAATGATGTTACAGGCAGCATAATGTTCTCCATGGCTTCTCCAGACCCTTTCACTTCTGTCACGTGCTCAGGGTGAACCTGCTCTCATCTGTAAAAAGCACAGGGCACCAGTGGTGCATCTGCCAATTCTGGTATTCTATGGCGAATGCCAATCGAGCTGCATGCTGCTGGGCAGTGAGCTCAGGGCCCATTAGAGGACATGGGGCCCTTGGGTCACCCTCATGAAGTCTTTCTGGTTGTTTGGTCAGAGACATTCACACCAGTGGCCTGCTAGAGGTCATTTTGTAGGGCTCTGGCAGTGCTCATCCTGTTCCTCCTTGCCCAAAGGAGCAGATACTGGTCCTGCTGATGGGTTATGGACCTTCTATGGCCCTCTCCAGCTCTCCTAGAGTAACTGCTTGTCTCCTAGAATCTCCTCCATGCCCTTGAGACTGTGCAGGGAGACACAGCAAACCTTCTGGCAATGACACGTATTGATGTACCATCCTGGAGAAGTTGGACTACCTGTGCAACCTCTGTAGGGTCCAGGTATCGCCTCATGCTACCAGTAGTGACACTGACTGTAGCCAAATGCAAAACTAGTGAAGAAACAGTCAGAAAAGATGAGGAGGCAAAAATGTCAGTGGCCTCCACCTGTTAAACCATTCCTGTTTTGGGGGTCATCTCATTGTTGCCCCTCTAGTGCATCTGTTGTTCATTTCATTAACACCACAGCAGCTGAAACTGATTAACAACCCCCTCTGCTACTTAACTGACCAGATTAATATCCCATAAGTTTCATTGACTTTATGCTATACTCTGATTAAAAAGTGTTCCTTTAATTCTTTTGAGCAGTATATATAGAAATATATATACTGTAGAAATAGTATATAGATAGCATATAAGGAATCATTGTCAGTTTTAAGTGTGTGTACATGTTATTCAACTTAAACCCAGGACTCTAGAACTGGGAGAAGGAAGGTTGTAATTGTTTGTGAGGTATGACCTGGTTAATTATATTTCCAAAGGTTATCCAAGTCAATTTTGTAAACCAAAAAGAATGAAATCTCATTAACTGGGTCGTGTAGGAAAACTGAAGCAAAACCTGATCTACAGTATGTGCCTGGTGGTCATATAGCAGATGAGTGATACTCAGCAGCCTAGCAATCGAGACAACAGTATATATCAGCTTTGTTTTTCTGGAGTAGGCTTTAAAAATCTCAATATCTCTAAAGCACAGTCTGTGTTTGTTTATTTGTTCTTTATTCGCAGTTTTGCTGTTCAAGCCACAGACTTAAGATTTGGAATAAAGGAATGTCTCACCATATCTCAGGATAAGAATAAATGGCATGAAATACAACTGTGTGGTCTGCCAACCAAGAAATACCAGCCAGCCACCAGCCTGCCACCATCACAACCTGCCAAGTGTTCTTTCTGTTTTGCATGTCAAGGTGTACTTTATAAACTAATAGTCATGTCTCCGAGTTTAGTCAAATTTATAACAAATAGGAATCACTGATTGTATTTAATCAAAACACATTAATTTCTCCCAATTTATATATACTGCAAACTTTTAAAATAATGCTTGGTAAAACCCAGTTGTATCTACGTGTTTTGTTTGTAAACTAATACTAGCATTCCTCAAAAAAGGCTACACTTATTTTTATGAAAATTATTGGATAACTCTGAAATAGTCCTACTTAGAAGAAAGGCTAAGCGGTGTTGAGGCAGAGCAGGCTTAATAAATCTGATACATTCGGGTTTTTGGTGTCAATTATTAGCACAATGTCAAAGATGAAGTTTAAACCTAATTTGTAAAGGTAAATTTCAGTCCGACCATGGAGGCTTAGAGGCAGAATGAGTGGCAATAATCATACTGTAATGTCATTAAGGAGAATTTGTATTTAAAACATAGATTCCACTCATTTAGTCAATTGATCTCTTCCGTTTCAAATGGCTGCAGTTCCCTTTGAGTTTATGTTTTGTAGCCAGACATCTCTGGTCAAACTGCTTCTCTCACAACTAACTGTCTGGTGTTTAATCAGACAAACATCAAGTAAAATTTACAATGGTTCGTTAAAATAAAACCTGGGCAATGCTGGGAAACACAGCCAGAAAACAGACAAATACAATTCCATGCTGATGGCATTACATCTACAAATTTTAGCAGTAGTCTACCATCCTAAAAATGTCTTCTGCTTTTTTCTGATTTTACTTTATTAATTCAACATGGCAGCAATAAGCACCAAGAAGTAGTAAAGCCTTGGCTTGACAGAATGCTTTTGTATATTCTCGGTCAGCTTAACTTCTATTTGGAATATAATGGCAAAACCTAAGTAATGACATCCAAACTTCATACAGGCCTTCCAGTATAAACCAAGACCTCAAATGTTCTGAATCATTAATTATTAAAACTGTACTATTATTTAACAAATGTGGATTTAATTAAATAAAGAACTGCAACTCTAATAACCCACCATAATTTGATCAACAAACATATACTATTTACATCACTATGACTTTTTGAAAAATTCAATAGCAAAATAATTAATTTTCCTAACCAATAGGACCAGAGTTAAAGACATGTCTTTGTTTAGATCTCTTTAGAACAGAAACTTACTATATTGTGTGTTTTTTCCTTTTTACTTCATTGAAAGTTAAGGCACTTAATATTCTCATAAAAATCACAATATTTAATCAAGATGCATGTCATTACCTGAAGAAACAAAGAGCTAAATGGTGTTACATATTATCGAAAAAAAAAAAAAATCGCATGCAGGTCCCTTTTCCTCATTCTGCACCGCTAAGTGAGAATTTAATGCAATTTTGGTCACATTTCTCCCAACTTGTAGCTGGCCTACACTTTGATCTCTATTTTCAGATATGTACTGCCTTCTTTTAGAAGCCTTATAAGAAAGACAAAAAGCTGATCAAAGTATTTTTTACAGGGCCAAGTTCAAGTCTGCAAGGCCATAGCCCACTTACAAGAAAGATCTGACAAAGCTGTATTCCGCCAGGGAAGTCATTTTCTGCTTGTTGTATACAAAGAACTGGCTCTCATTCTTCTTTGATGTTTTCTAAAAGGTCAAGTGACAAGCTGTAATCAGCTCTGACACATAATGGAAACAAATGATAAGACAAAGAATGTCGATTGATTGATATTTGGCAAATTTACAATCTCATTTTGGCAAAATTACTGACTTCTAAGAACTGTTTTTTAAAAATTTCATATTTTAATCCTCTTTAGCTTATTATGTATAGAGTGCAGTACTATCAAACAAAAAATGGAACCATGCATCGTGTGTGTGCTATAGGTAGATGTTTAAACATTGTGACATGTCAGCTTCAATATTGATTTCTTCTTATTTCAAGGTATCTGATATATGCAATATACTTTGTAAGATTCTAAACAAATAAACCTTATGATACTCTCAACTACTGCTACTGTTAAGGCCACTACTACGGCCGCTACTACTACTACCTCATTTAACTTGCTTGATTAGCTAGGTAGCTAATTTGGAATGCCTCCAAAGATCTTCCAGTAAAACCTGTGAGGCTATCGCTGTATTTTTCAAACAAAAAATTAATGATATTAGAAATAACATAGTATATCCCTCCAACACTAAGGATCCTCCTAAACCCCAGCATCCTGTTATAAACTAATTAAACTCTTTCACTAGGATAGATTTACCTGATTTACAAAAAATAATCTCTCAATTAAAATCCTCCACCTGCGTCCTTGATCCAATACCAACAAGGTTTTTCAAAGAAGTATCAGGCGTGCTAATTGATAATGTTCTTGACATAGTAAATTCGTCATTAGATACGGGGGTCTTCCCAGACTGTCTTAAGACTGCTGTAGTTAAACCCCTTCTTAAGAAACATAATCTTGACTCCTCGGCTCTTGAAAATTTTAGACCCATCTCTAACCTGCCCTTCTTAAGTAAAGTTCTAGAGAAGGCAGTCATTATGCAGTTAAATGACCACCTAAATAAACATGCTATTCTTGATAAATTTCAGTCAGGTTTTAGAACAAATCACAGCACAGAAACTGCACTCGTTAAAGTAGTAAATGACTTGCGAGTGAATGCAGACAGAGGCCATTTATCTGTTCTCATCCTCTTAGATCTGAGTGCTGCATTTGACACCATTGATCACAACATTCTTAGAAATCGCCTTAGTCAATGGGTGGGCCTCTCTGGCACAGTCTTAAATTGGTTTGAATCCTACCTGACAGGGAGAAAATTCTTTGTTAGTTGTGGTAATTACAACTCAAAGACACATGATATCCAATATGGTGTTCCACAAGGCTCTATCCTGGGTCCGCTGTTATTCTCAATCTATATGCTTCCGTTAGGTCAGATTATCTCAGGGCACAACGTGAGCTACCACAGCTATGCTGATGACACACAGCTGTACTTATCAATAGCTCCTGATGACCCCGATTCTATTGATTCACTAACACAATGTCTGACTTGTATCTCAGAATGGATGAATAGTAACTTTCTCAAGTTAAATAAAGAGAAAACTGAAATCTTAGTGATTAGCAATAATGGATACAATGAGGCTATTAGAAATAAACTGGATACATTAGGATTAAAAGTCAAGACGGAGGTAAAAAGCTTAGGGGTAATTGTTGACTGTAATCTGAATTTTAAATCGCATATTAATCAGATCATTAGGACAGCATTTTTTCACTTAAGAAACATAAGTAAAGTTAGACCGCTTATATCACTGAAAGATGCTGAGAAATTAGTTCACGCGTTTTTTTTCAGTCGACTAGATTACTGTAACGCACTCCTCTCAGGACTACCCAAAAAAGATATAAATCGTTTGCAACTAGTGCAGAATGCAGCTGCTAGAAACCTAACTAGGAAAAGAAAATCTGAACACATTTTTCCAGTTTTGATGTCACTACACGGGTTGCCTGTGTCATTCAGGATTGACTTTAAAATTCTGCTTATGGTTTATAAAGCCTTAACTCTTTGAGGGCTGAATATTTTTCCAAAAAAACATAGATTCTGACAAGTAATGGTTTCACACAAAAATCAACATAAAACATCTGTTGCTGCATGCTGTGGCTGCCAGTTTGCCAAGAATGTGTGGCCAGTCTGTTTTTGCATGGCTGGGAGACGGTCACAGTGCATTGCAATCTGGTTTCTACCTCTTATCATTGTTAAGTGGCAGTCCTTCCTGGTGAACATTGTCAGTAAAATGATTAAATGGGGACCAATCAGCTGAAGCTGGAACCCCACATTTGTTTTCAGTCACTTGTAGCAAAATCTGAGTCTGACAAGTCATAGTCCAGTTCAGAGATAATAGGAAAACGTCATCCACGGTCAAACCAATGAATTTAACTTTCCTTCTAGCAACGAGAGTCCAACTAAAACATAATGGTTGGTTTTGTTCACAGTTTACAGTCGATTACCATCGTCAACTCTTCCTTTTGACAAAAGTCGACATCAGCCCTGAAAGAGTTAAATAATCTCGCCCCATCGTATATATCGGAATGTCTGACACCTTATATTCCAAATCGTAACCTTAGATCCTCAAATGGGTGTCTCCTTAGAATTCCAAGAGCAAAACTTAAAAGAAGTGGTGAGGCGGCCTTCTGCTGTTATGCACTTAAAATCTGGAATAGCCTGCCAATAGGAATTCGCCAGGCTGATACAGTAGAGCACTTTAAAACACTGCTGAAAACACATTACTTTAACATGGCCTTTTTATAACTTTACGTTAACTTAATTTAACTTAATCCTGATACTCTATATGTTCAATTTCCTCATAATAACTATTCATGGTGGCTCTAAAATCCGTACTGACCCCTACTCTCTTTTCTGTTTCTTTTTCCGGTTTCTTTGTGGTGGTGGCCTGCGCCACCTCCACCTACACAAAGCTTCATGATGCTCCAACAATGATGGATGGATTAAAAGGCAGAATTCTATGTGACCATCTTCATCAAGCCCTTCCGTGAGAATCCTAAATCCAAAGAGGACTGTTTCATTTATGTTAGGTAGAATGCCCAGAAGGGACTGGGCGGTCTCATGGTCTGGAATCCCTACAGATTTTATTTTTTCTCCAGCCGTCTGGAGTTTTTCTGTTTTTTCTGTCCCCCCTGGCCATTGAACCTTACTCTTATTCGATGTTAATTAATGTTGATTTATTTTGTTTTCTTATTGTGTCTTTCATTTTTCTATTCTTTATTATGTAAAGCACTTTGAGCTACTGTTTGTATGAAAATGTGCTATATAAATAAATGTTGTTGTTGTTGTTGTTGTTATACTGGTATCCTGTGTGTGTTAATATTTTTCTTCTAATGTTGTCCAGTTAAGTTATAATTTGTGCATCTGTCATCCACTCATTTAAGCAAGACAAATAATTTAAATGATAAACTGTGAAAGAAACACAACAACACTTTTGTAGTAGTTATGTAAAGCACATGTTGGCCATAAGGATATGAAAATGACATTGGGCTTGCAGCAACAGCTCCTGGATGGTTCTTATGTCCAGTTGGAAAAAATGAGAGAGAGACCAAGAGGAACAACACTGAAGTACTTATAGAGCATGATGACACTATAATAGCATCTTTGTTAATACATCCCATCATCTACAAAATGTAGAAAATGCCATAAATTCCTAGTTGCATTATCGGTCATTGCTGCCTTAGCAGTGTTATGTCCACATTAATGTCTAGCTTTATTTTATTTGTAGAGTTTTATCCTATCTCCAACAAATAATTATGAAATTCATCCATTGAAGATGCCACAGAAATACTGATAAAACTTTCTAAGGACACACCACTAGGACAATGGACATTATGGTGTGGGGTGCCACCATCTACAGCATGGGTGGGCACATTCAGTCCTGGAGGGCCGCAGGATTTATTTTAAATTATTTAATTTCATGGCTTGTTAGAGCTTTAACTCTGCCATGTCAAGTCATTCTTATACCCTAGATTTTGTTTCCTTTCTAAGGATATCATCCAAATGATTTGACGTCTAAAACAGATGAGTTATTCTCAGTGTTTCACTTTTTTCTATTCACTTTCCTTCCAAGTATTTAATTAAACCCAATAGTGCATGACAAATACACACAGGTGTAAATGGAAACAAGCTAAATGGAGAAATGCTGGTTGCTAATAGGAGCAATTAAAAACCAAGACTGCAGCTGTTTAAGACAGAAATAAGCAATAAGGGTTCAAAATCGTAACGAGCGAGACAATGAAAATGAAGCAGAGGTGTTATTTGAGCAATAAGTGCTTCTTATTAAGCAATTGGATTTGAACAAAAACCTGCAACCACTGCGGCCCTCCAGGACTGAATCTGCCCACCCCTGATCTACAGTATAACCCCAGATCAACTGTAAGCATGATACTTCAAGTAGATCCTGTCCTCCGTTTCTTTCATTATTTGTAAAATGCCTGCCTAATACTTTCTTCCAACAGCTGCTATCACTTGGAGTTTCCTAAGAGACACCAACTCCGATTCTCCAATTCAGCAAGTGTAGTGAATGTTGAAATGTTAACCTATGGTCTTCACAGCATTCTCACAACTCATCCACCATGTCTAAATGGAGTAAAATAGACATTTTCAACAAATCAGAACACTTAAATTGGAATTGTTATGCAAGCCATTCCTTTTTAATGGGGAATGTCTGAACACACCACTTAACTACCGTGGTACTATATTCCATAAATCAAATTGCCTTAAACTAAAGGCGAATACCAAACTGCACTGGCCAAACACTCTGGCTGACGATTGTTCTTTAAATATGCAGCATTTTTTAATCTGACAAAAGACATTGACCATTAGATAATCATCTAGAGGTGGAAGGTTTTCAGGGTGTTCTGCCAAAAACATTCAGAATTGAGTGTTTTTACTCTTTTAATGTCAGTACCTTCCTTGGTCTCCTGCTCTTGCTTTTCATTTTCCTGCTCAGATTCTGGAAGTGGTTTTGGTTCAGTGATCTCTTCATCATCTTCATCTTCTGCAAATAAAGAAGAACATTTTTTTTTATCTCAGTGGAACCTTTATCTGATCATGGAAAAGCAATCTTAAATTTCAGTAGATCCCTGAGTTAAGAAGGCAAATGAATATTCAATAAGCGATAATAAGCAGAAGCAAAATTCCCTCAAAGTGTTTATGCCAACAGGACTAAAATAAATCAACAGAATTCCAATATGCTTTTAAAAAATGAAATTTGAAGAAGAAAAAAAAAAACACAAAAAAACCCAGCTAAAACGAGTCACTTTAAAAAAATGATTAAGGTATAGTATACTTTTACAACATAGAAGTCAATTATTGTAAGCCAAACAGTTACCATTCTATTTGCATTTAACATGTTGGGCTATTTAATTTGATTTCCCTCTAATATTTGTGGTACAACACAAGTCTCAAAAATTCACAACAGAGTGACCATCTAAGGGAACAAAAATATCAAATGCCTTGCTATTATAGACAAGACCTTGCTTCTTGACAAGCTGAAACTGTGGTGTTGAATCTGATGTGGCCTCTAACAGTCTACAAGATCCTCATCTCCAAAATTGAGAAGCTAGAGAGGACAGTCAATTTATCAAGAAGTGGTTAGGCCTACTGTGGGGCCTTAACAGCATCGACTTATATAAACATGGTGTACTGTAGCTACCTATCTCAAGCCTTATCAAAGAGTGCAGATGCTCCAAATTAAGGCTAGACATGACTCTAACAGAGTCTCAAGTTGCTACAATTCAAATAGCTGCCCCTAAACAGGCAACAGAGAGGAAGTGGACTCCATCTGATCCTGTACAGCTAGCTATATCTGCTCTTAGACATAGAGACATTGTGGGACAGGTGCAACAAAGAAGAGGCAAGTTTGGGTTAGGGACAAGTCAACCCCCATGACATAGGGCAGCATCTGTACAGATTAGACAGCTGTCGGGTGCTGAGCATTGGCAGCAAAAGGAGGCAGAGAGCCAACTATGATGTTCTTCCAATACCCATGAACATACATCTATGGGTTGGAGAAGATCCATTATGTTCTTTCTGCCAAGCCACAACAACGTTAAAGCACATCCTCACTGGCTGTAAAACCAGTCTGTCCCAATGTTGCTACACATGGAGGCATAACCAGGTTCTACAACAACTGGTGATTACCCTGGAAGAAAAGAGATCTACCACCAATGCCCTGCCTCCACCCAATGACCAGATTCCCAAACACCATTCCATTTGTAACAGCAGGATAACCTCCAGTGAAACTGTCTACAAGAAAGGATCTGGAGACTGCTTGGCAATAGAAGATGCAAGTTGATCTAAATCAGAAGCTAATTTTTCCGGCATAAAATATTACATCTAGTATTAGGTCGGAGCTGATCTTTTAGTCAACCTCACAGAAGCCCTTACTCATTGTGGAGTTAATGGTGCCATGAAAGTCAGCAGTTGATGAGGCATATGAACGCAAAATTCTTAGGTGTGCAGACATAGCAGCTGAGGCAGAACAACATGGTAGGTACTCCCCCGTAGAGGTATGCTGTTGAGTATTTGTAGCCATGTCAACAATGAGGCTTTTGAACCAGATGGGAGTACAAGGGCAGGCCTTCTGACAGGCTGTGAAGTCACTTTCAGAAGCTACTGAACGAAGCAGCAACTGGATTTGGCTGAAGAGAAAGGATCCCTACTGGGCTGCAAAATGACAAGCAAGGGGCAAAAGCAGAGGGGAGTGCACATGGCAGATGGCGCTGTTGAGCCTTACAGAGGAGCTGTGGGCCTATCAACAAAATACAGAGGAAGACACAAAGCAACAAAGCAATTACCCTATACCCATTCAAGACAACAAGAAAGTGCAAAATATTGGGATTGAAATATCAAGGCTTATGAGCCTGACCACATTTTGCACCATTAGTAAATAATAAACTAATTAAAATTGACTTTTTAAAATTTTATTGGTATTATTTGAAGAAAAAACATTCCATACAATCATGTGAATCTTGATAAACCTTAATTCAAATTACATGCATAAACCCATGCTCACATGGAGCTAATTTAGAGTGAACAACCTAACATGCACATACAGGGTGTTCCCAAAAAATATATACACACTTTCCTCAGATCTCCTAGAAAATCTGTTTGGCAAATGGCTCGTGAGAAAGGTATTTTAAAATCAAGCATCCATTGCATTTTGAAGTGCACCCATTAGAAAAGTTTTATTCTAACAACAGTCCACACCCTCAATGAAGATGATCCTGAGCAGAGAATTGAATTTTTACATTTTTTGGGACATCATGTATTTAGAGGTTCAGGAGGATAAATGGAGTACATAAACTAAAATTCAAAGAGACATGGGGAGGATGTGCAAACTCTACATGGACAAAGAAAAGGCATAAGGGTTGAAACAAGGACGCTCAGGAATCTTAGGTTCAACTCCTAATATATTAAGTTATGAGAATGATGTATGCCATCTATTTGCATAACACTTTAAGCTTTAAAGTCATTACTAAATCTACTGTTATTTTCTAGTGAGCTTGTTAACTAAATGAAATTGAGCACATTACCTGAGAATATAAAAACTGTAGAGCTTACATTATTAAGTTAATGTTAGAATGCTATTTGATATTAACAGAAACATTACAGAGAGACCTGAACGAAATGAGGACGTGGACAGATTTGTGGCAGATGAAGTTTAATATAAGTAAATGTAAGGTGTTACACATAGGATTTAACAATGTTAGGTTTGAATACAAAACGTTAAGTCTGAAACTTGAAAGTACACCTGATGTGAAGGACCTGGTAGTCATAGTGGACTTATCACTGTCTACATCCAAACAGTGTACAGGTGCAATCAAGAAGGCTAATCAAATGTTAGGTTATGTAAAAAACTGATAAAAGTACAAGTCAACGGAGATTATATTACACACTAGTGAGGCCTTACTTGAATTACTGTGTACAGATTTGGCCTCCATATTACAAAAAAGAAATAAGAGTGGTAGAGAAAGTCAAGACGAGAGTGGTAAGAGAAGGATGTATGAGCTATAAGGTAAGATTGAAAGATGTAGTGATTGAAGAACATAAAGTTATAAGGAAAATAAGTAGAGTGCTGTTGCTTTATAATAAGTTCTTTAAAAAGAACACAGAGACACAGTTGGGAAATTGTTAGGGATAAATTTTACACAAATGTTTGAAAGTATGTACGGTATTTTTTTCACACAAAGAATCATAGGCACATGGAATAAATTACTGAGTAATGTAGTAGACAGTAGAACCATGGAGACCCTCAAATCTAAAAAACATGGAGAATCTATATGAGCTTGTTGGACTGAATGGTGTGTTCTTATCAAAACTGTTCTATGTTGCAATGTTTATGTCTGGTTAATAATAATTCATTAATATGTATGTCAAAGTAAATATAAAATTATTAATTATAATAATAGTATATATTTATATTATTAAATACAATAATATACAACTATTACTGTTATTAATTTCCAGCAACCCTCATCAGAAGAAAGTTGTCCAATATGACCCTAGATGAGATGTTTTCACATAGACGTGGCTCAGTGACAGAGTTCCGGACGCCGCCATTCAGCTAGATGGGTTAGTCGTGTTTTGAGCTGACAGAAAATCTACTCTGTTTTGTAAGACTCACGGTGGTGGACTGTGTGTTTATATCAACTCCACTAGTGGAGTTTGTGATTGTTAAATGTAGACCTTTTTATTTGCCTCGGGAATTCACCACCATCCACATAATTGGAGTTTACAAACCTCCCAGTGCTAAAGCAAAGGAAGTGCTCTGGAAACTGTACAGCGCCATCACAGACATAAAGAACACACACCCGCATGGACTGGTTATTGTCGCTGGAGAATTCAATCATGCGAATCTCAGGACTGTTTTGAAAGCACTGACTGGGACATATTGAGAGAGACTGCAACCAACAGCGACTGTATCAACTTGGAGGAGTACACATCATCAGGGACCAGCTACAACTATAAGTGCATTGATGACGTTACTGTCTCCAAGTACATTAGTGCACGCCCCAACCAGAAACCGTGGATTATAAAGGAAGTACGTGTGCTACTGAAGACCCAGGACTCTGCCTTCAAGTAAGGTGACAAAATCGTCCTGAGAACAGCGATGGCCAAACTAACCTGCGCCATCAGAGCAGCAAAGCGCACACACGCCCAGAGAATCCTGGGACTTTTTCTATATGACAAAGACGCACGGAGCATGTGGAAAGACATCCAGGATATCACTAATTACAGGACAACACCACCCACCTGTGACAGTGACGCCTCCCTTCCAGATGTGCTGAATAAAGTCTATGCATGGTTTGAAGCACAGAACAAAGTGGTGATGAGGAAGACCACCCCTCCTCCTAGCGACCAAGCATTAAATCTGACTGGCCGATGTGAGAAATACACTAGGAAGAGTCAACCCACGCAAGGCTGCAGGACCAGACAATATTCCAGGCAGAGTACTAAGGGAATGTGCAGACCAGCTGGCAGACGTTTTAACTGACATCTTCAACATCTCCCTGAGCACCGCCATTGGCCCAACCTGCTTCAAAACTCCCACCACAGTTCCCGTGCCAAAAAAGTCACAAATGTCCAACCTCAATGACTACCGTCTCGCTGCACCTCTCCCTTTATCATGAAGTGCTTCAAGAAGCTTGTCATGAGGCACATCAAAACCCTGCTGCCCCCCTCACTGCACCCCCTGCAGTTTTGCTTATCGTCGGAACCGTTCAACAGATGATGCAATAGCCACCACTCTCCATCTGGCTCTCGATCATCTAGACAATAAGGACTCATACGTAAAAAGCTGTTTATCGACTTCAGCTCTGCATTCAACACTATTATTCCTCTGCAGCTGACGGAAAAGCTGAGCCTGCTGGGACTGAAAACCTCCCTCTGTAACTGGATTCTGGACTTCCTGACTGAGAGACCTCAGTCAGTCAGGATTGGAAAAAACATCTCCAGAACCACCAGACTGAGTACTGGAGCCCCTCAAGTCTGTGTCCTCAGTCCATTATTGTTCACACTGCTGACTCATAACTGTGCAGCAACGCACAGCTCTAATCACATCATAAAATTTGCCGATGGCACGATTGTAGTGGGTCTCATCAGCAACAACAATGAGTCAGCATACAGAGAGGAGGTGCAGCGGTTAACAGACTGGTGTAAAGCCAATAACCTGTCTCTGAATGTAGACAAAACAAAGGAGACGATTGTTGACTTTAGGAAGACTAAGAGTGATCATCTGCCACTGAACATTGATGGCTCAATTGTGGAGGTCGTATATCACCAAATTCCTGGGTGTTCACCTGGCAGAGAACCTCACCTGGTCCTACAACACCAGCTCTTTAGCCAAGAAAGCCCAGCAGTGGCCCTACTTCCTGCGTAGGCTGAGAAAAACCCATCTTCCACCAGCTATTCTAACAACATTCTACAGAGGAACCACAGAGAGCATCCTAAGCAACTGCATCACTGTCTGGTTTGGAAATTTCATGGTCAGGGATCGTAAAGCCCTACAACAGATAGTGAAGACAACTGAGAAGTTCATCTGTGTCTCTCTTCCTTCCATCACGGACATTTACAAAAGCCACCAGCATTGTGAATGACCCAAAACACTGTTCACACTCACTGTTTACACTTCTGCCATTGGAAAAAAGGTACTGAAGCATTCAGGCCCTTACCACCAAAATATGTAACAGTTTTTTCTCCCAAGCAGTCAGATTTCTGAACACTCATGGACCGATCTGATATCTGATATATGTGTTCTGCTCTGCAATGTTGCACATGGTTGCATATGTTTGCATATTTGACTCACATGCACCCTGTTATATATTATGTGTCTTTATGTTATGTGTCGTGGATTCTTCATTGTCCTGTGTTCTATGTAGCACCATGATCCTGGAGGAAGGTTGTTTTGTTTCACTGTATGCTGTACTACTGTATATGAATATACAGTATATACTGGATGAAATGACAATAAATACTCTTGAATCTTGAATCACTATTACTATTGTTCAAAGAGTATGAGTCCTCTCTAGATAAAAGTTGCAATCATTAATTGGCATCTGAAATAAATGAGTATTTTTATACTAAGTACCTCCCTGTCCTCCGCACCTTACTTTATTTTTTGTTAATTAGTATTGTCTAATTTTATTTTTAGATTTTTTCTTTTTTCATCTTGTAAGGCACTTTGAGCTACATAATTTTATACTAAAACATGCTATATAAATGAATGTTGTTGTTGTTGTTTTCCTCCATAACCGGCACTGCAGCAGAGCACTGAGGTCAAATCAGAGCTGAAACCTTAAGACTAAGTTACACAACCAGCTGGCATGCCCAAACTGCCATTTTTTTTTAGTATTTTTGTATTTTTACTTTCACCATCCTTTTGCATTAGCATCATCAAGGTAGTTGGGTCGGGTCACTGCAAATGCATACTCCATAATCCACAGAGTTTCTACTGAACACCTGTCATCACATAGAGTGAAATCATAAAGTATTCAGAACCCTTCACTTTCTGCACACTTCATTTAATTTTAATGGATACATTTGTTGTTTTTGCACATCAATCTATGTTCAATAACCCATAATGAAAAAGTGAAAACATGTTTTAACAAATGCTTGCTGATTTATTAAAAATAACAAAAACAAATCTCTCATTCATATAATTGTTCAGAACGTTTGCTATGACACTCCAGGTTGTGGTCAGCTGCATCCTCTTTGCTTTAATTACCCATGAGATGTGTGCAGAACTTGATTTGTGTCCACTTGTGGCAAACTAATATGATTGGACAACATTTAGAAAGACCCACACCTGAGTATATAAGGTCCCACCATACACACTGCATGTCAAAATGTAAACCAAGCCATGAAGTTCAGGGAATTCACTGTAGACCTAAATGATAAAACTGTGGTGAGGCATAGATTAGGACAAGGATAGAAGACAGTTTCTAAAGTTTTGAGCGATTTCAGGAGCATAGCGGCTTCAATGATTGTGAAAAGGAAGATATTTGAACCACCGGGACTCTTTCTAGAGTTCTCCATCTCTCTGTAACTGGGCAAGAATGACCTTGGTCAGGGAGGTAACCAAGAACCCAAGGTTCACTCTAGAGATTCAGAGGTATTCTGCTCAGATGGGAGAATCTGTTGGAAGGACAACCACTTTTAAGTAAAAGGCATATGACAGCCCACTTAAAGTTTGACAAACAGCATATAAAGAACTCTGACAACATGATGAAAAGGTTCTCTGGTCTTATGAGATCAAAATTAAACTCTTTTCACGCACTATGTCTGGTGAAGATCAGGCACTGCTCATCATCAGCGTAATACCATCCCTACAGTGAAGACTGGTGTCAGCAGAATTATGCTATGAGGTGCATTTCAGTGGCACATACAGAGAGACTGGTCAGAATTATGGGAAGAATAAATACAGCACAAGAAACAGAGGTTCCTTGGTGAAAAACTCCTCTAGAATGCATACGGCATCAGACTAGCATGATGGTTGATCTTTCAGCACAACAATGACCTAAAGCTTCAGGGGATCTGCCAGGAAGAATGGGATAAACTGCTCAAGCCCAGGTGTGCAAAGCTCGTAGAAACATCCCCAAGAAGACTCAAAGTTGCAATTGCTGCCAAAGTGTCCGAATACTTACATGAATTAGTGAGATCAGTTTTTGATTTGTAATGAATTTCCAGTCTTTTCTGAAAACACGTTTTAACTTTGTCATTATGGATTATTATGTGTAGATTGTTAGTACAAAATGGCAAATCCATCCATTTAAATTAAATATACAACAGAAGAAAGTCCGCACAAAGTGAAGGAGTCTGAATCAACTGTATTGTAGCAATGGATGGCACTGACGTCCCAGGAGGCTCTGTGGTGCTGCACCTAAAATTAGACTGTTAATTATGATTTCTTTTGTGTTGGGTTTCAAACAGTTGTGTTTAATGTTGGTTTAACGCTTTTGGCAATAGGAGTGTTTTACTGAGGTTTTGGGGGGGTTTGAGTTTGCCTGCCACCACTATCTGATGCTGTTTGGTGTATGAGTCCTGGTATCGGGACTAAAGGCAAAGGCTTAATTTGAATATTGTCATTTGTTGAGATTGTATTACTTGAATGTACGACACTACCAGTATTAAGAAAAGAGTAAAGAAAAAGTGTTTTCTTGATAAACCGAGTGTGTCGATTTGTCACAGTATAAAGAACTGTCCTTCTAATTACATGGTATGCACAAACAAAATGAAGCAAGGACAACCATCTCAGCAGCACTCTGGAGTAAAAGGCATATGACAGCTAATAAGCAGCTCTTCGATTTGATACTGACTGATCAGAGTGTCTGACACTTAAAAAGACTTTCGAGACTGCCACTGTATAACAATTTTATATGTATAGCCTTAAAAGAATCTGAAGCACAACTAATAGTCTGCTTGCTGCTCACCTACAAACTGATTCTCGGCTCCAACTCTGTACTACTGAACTAAACAGAGGAAGTCTGTGGGCAAAAGGTCCAGCAATGTTAATCATGTAAATCTACAAAAAAATTGCTTACTATACAATAAGACCCAACAATATATTTGTTAAGGCAGCATGGTGTGGTTTCACAGCAGTTAGCACTGTTTTACTTTTAGAGGTCCAAATAATCACAATTACTGAGATACACCTCAATTAAGAATAACTTTACCCTAATTATTCTCCATTTTACTGAAGACAACAATTAGAAATTTGAGTTAAAGTTGAAAAAAATGAGGAACATATTGGTGTAACTAAGTGCATCACTGTAAATGTAAACTTTACAAACAATAAGACTCACAAGAGTAAATGAACACAAATGAAAGACATCTCTCTATTATAATAAAAACATATCCTGGGACGAGACGTGACTTTTTCGGAGAGATAATTTCACGTTCCGCAAGAAGAGACTTTGTGCCAAGAGACTCAACCACACCCGGGGCTGGAAATAAAAGACAAAGAGTAGATGACAAAGTAGAATGTCGCAAAGAATTCAAAAACATTGATACACATGCAGAGCAGGTTAGAGATAATGAATGTACTAAAATTCGAAAGTCTCAAAAAAATGATAGAAAAGATCGCATTAGTGCTTACAAACAGAAATTATTACTCAGTGAAATAATGGAACAGTGAAAAGAGACCAAACTTTTGAGTAAGGGACTTCTAGATCGTCTAATTCATATTGCCATCAGGGAAAAGTAGTGTTTCCTCCCAATGAAGAGGCGTATCCGCGAGAATTAAAAGATTTGTTGTTTGGTGAAAGTGAAATCCACTTACGCAAGCAGCAGAGACGTGAAGGTGCTGGCGATTAGCGCAGGCAGTGGTGGCTGGCAAGTGAATCGAGCAGGGGTCCAAGCCCCCTAGTAGAACTGAAAAATTAAACACTAGTAAAAGAAGCACAAACTCTGAATTGTATGTTGAAAGGGAAAAATACCCAACAAAGCGGACAGAACCAAGGTGGCAAGGAAAGGAGAAGTAACCCAAAAACAGAATCTGTATTCAAAACCATAATTTATTAAAGCCCTCTTAAACTGATAGCTATAAGAAGAGCTAAAGGCCACACATTCAACTAAGCATTGATCTCATCTTTATATTGAATATTCTCACTCACTAACACTGTAGACTAAATGTATTATTTAGGAAATAAACATCATTACAATGGACAAAATAAAATTAGAGTGAGAGTTTAGAGTTTCACACTAAAAAAAATAGCCTAAAGAGAAAAGGTCATGGGAGTAGCTCAAACACTGCTGCCTAACTTAGAGCTCTAAGACTTTGAATGCTCGTCTGGACGAGATCTGTTCACAGTTTGCACATTCTCTGTTGTCACAAGAACGAGACATGGACAGATAAAGAGTTGGGGCAGCCACCCGTATAATGTGGTATCCTGGCTGCAAAAGGTCGTTTTATCAAAATAATCAGCACTGAAGTGCATTCAACTGAGTCCAGAACAAGACTGAGGAAACAAAGGAAAAGGGGCAGGTTTTAAGGGGGGAGACAGGAAGTGAGGTCATATGGATCCGGCACGTGGTCTTCCACCATTGGTTCATAGCCGGACGTGACATCAGAGGGACTGGAGCTGGTGTGGCCGACTTCCATTGGCTCAGTCCCGGAAGTGATGTCAGGAGAGCCAGGTGAAATCCCCCGGGGTTGGTCTACAGGCAAGGGAGAAAAAGAGTCAGTCCACTCTGCCACACCCCGGCATGCCTCCGAACTGCCTTCACTCAAGCCCTTTAGCTGCCTCCCATGCGCACGTGTGTGACACTGTGTACATGTGTTCTTTCCTCTGCAGGTAGTCAGCATTACACCCCACATCCTCTTCAGAATATCTGAGCTAGTGTCAGTAAGTGTGACCTGGAAAGGACGGCTGCTTCATGCAATAATGGATCCTGGCTTCTTCTGATGCTGCCACTGCAGCTCCAAAACTTTGAATATATGGGTTTAGGAGAACGGTGGGTAGATTATCAGTAAATGTTTATAGAGATTACAACAATCTTTACAATGTCCCTGTATATTTCATTTTAAATCTATCATCAGCCAGTGCAAATACAATTAGACATTACCACTTATTTACCAGTTATTCAGGTTTACCAGAGCAACCTAGAGTAATTCCCAGGTAATGATGTTCTCTCCTTGTCACTAATTATATTTTTCTGTACTTACTGCTGGGAAACTTTAAACTTAAGATTTTCTTTTTGCAGAATTAATACATGTAAAGGTAATTCTTTCTTAGATGATGTAAAAAAAGTTCTTCACTGTGCATATTGTTAATCACTTCACATATTTCTTTTATATACATTTCATTAAAAGATGCTTGTAAACTGAGGTTTGAAAAAGGTCACTGTCACGTGTCATAAAAGGCAAATAAAGGAGGCTGATGTGAAAAAGGGCATCTGGCCATGAAAACCTTTTGCTTAAACACCCGGCCTGGCATAAACAAGAAAAAGGCCATTAAACCAGTCAAGAAATACAGTATATTAATAAAAGGCTATTACGAGAATTTGTGCTTTCCTTAGAGAATGATTCTCCTTGTATGCTTCTAATTATTAGATACATATTGGAACAGCTCTAACTAAACCTTTAGGCTCACATTTTAACTTTATGACATTTGTGGTGTTACACTCTCTTTACCTTTCCAAAGCTTGTAAAGTCAGTGCTTTCACAGATAGAGTAGTCACGAAAAAAGCAAGCCTTGCATAACAGCACACATAACAAACACAAACCAAAGTACAGCCATCTATTCATTGTGGGCCAGTTGTTTGGGGGGGAGACAGGAGCACCTGTTCCTCTGTCTGCTTTGCCAGGGGCAATTTCCTCTACAATCTTGCAATGTATTCCTAACCTCTGGGCCACAGGCCAGTTGTTGGCGAAGGGAGCAGATGGAAGCAACGCAGTTCCTCACACTTTTCCCGTCCGTGGGCACCTGTAGTTAGACAAGCCTCTTTTCCCTTTTGAATCTCGAAGGAGTAATTTTCCAGATGACCTGAAGTCACGGGTTAAACGAAGGTCTCACCCAAAGTCAGATGCTTGGGGGCAGCTTAGCAGTAAGTACATTGTGCCAAAAAGCATTTTTAGGCAGAGGGGCTTTAGCGGAGCTGTCCACAAAAGGCTACAGTGTGTAGCTGAAAATGAACATCACATGTCTCTTTAATGGCTCTCATAGGGGGATTGTAAATTACTAATAAATATGCAAGGGCAGATGTTACAGTCTGTTTTCCGAGTCATTGGAGAGTACCAATAAATGCGTCTGTGCCTTTTTGTTTTTGTCTATTTCTGAGGTATTACAACAGGAATGGTAGCTATACTTCTAGCATAATTTTTTTGTTGGCAATGAAAATGCAGTATTCTTAAGGCGGCACTTGAACTATCTTTGTACTGTCTAATTCTTGTTTTCTTTGATGTATACTACAGCATTGTTTTGTTGATTTCATTATATATCCTGTACCTATACTTGTAGAGTTCAAACAGTGCAGCTGATTGATTCATCTTTTACTGCAAATTACATTGCTTTATAAAGTCATTTTACAGTGCTAGTTATTAAAGGCCCTATAGTTAAAAGCCAAGTTCACATTTGTTTTTAATATGTAATCAGAATTTTGTAATTATTGATAATGCTTGTATACAAAGGAAACAATAAAGAAAAAATAAAAGGAGAAACATCAATCATGCAATATATACTAATCTGAATTGCATACATTATAAAGTAATACAACATACTGTATAATCATAGGTGTGGAATAGTTTGTCTGTGTTGATATTCACTTTCTGTCCCAAACATTCCTTTTAATGGTCCTCTCTGCTTCTATATCTTCATCCAGGTAGCTATTTTATCTGGATACTATCACTGCTAAACTAATCCTAGCAACTTGCTGGAAATCTCCTGAATCTACATTTCTAACTGGGTCTTATTTGAACTTTCAAAATCAAAGGATCCTCTGGTTCCTATATTGAATAAAGTGTACAGAACTGTACAGACTGCATCACTGCTGTTGGTCATTAGCACTAAAACTTAAGTAATAAGACTGATTAATAACTTGTTACTAACTCTCACCTATTCTGTTCCTCTTCTCGGTACTCAAATGTGGCACTCGCTGCCACTGCCCTACTGCCAAGTTGTTTTGCCTGCCTAAGGTAAAGTCATTTTTGATGGAGGATCACAGGAATCGTTGGGCAGAGGGGTCTTTACATCAGACTGGAGTCAAAGGATGTCAGCGCGGCTTTTAAAAAGGGGGCCGGTGACCAAAAGCAAAAAAAAAGTTGTAATTTGTGTTTCAAGTTCCTGTCTGTCTGCCTTCTGTTGGGTTACCTGTACTTATTCGTTTTGTCCTGGGTCGTTTCGTAGTTGCTGTCTGGATTGTCTGCCGTCTGCCTGTGTACATGAGGACTGTAAGTGGATTCATTGCCATCCTACAAAAAAAAGGAGTACTCGTGAACCTTTCCACCCGTCTTCACCATTTCAGGAACTAGCAGTAAGACTTTACATCTTTACATTCCCATTCAACGTGCAGATCTCTGGACTATCTATTTTCATCATTACATTTCATCTGTTACTGTTTTTCATAATTGCCGTAAGGGGAACAGGGGTGGTATCATTTTCATTTATTTCATTTGTTCTTATTACATTCTTTATTTGCTGTTTGATTACTGGTTTGCTTTGTTTTTGTCTCTGTGCGGGTCAAGCCAAGGCTGGGTGCGTCCCTGGAATCTCCATGATAAAAATAAATAAATCGCCGTCTTCTTGACTGCGTAAATCTTAACAGCACCGGACCACTACAGCATCATTCATTTCTCCTTGCTGCTGATTGATTGTGATGCATCTCCAGCTGAGTGTTCTTTTTTTTTTGTGTTATTCCTCTTAATCCTTAAACCGCCACAACCGGCTATACAGTAGTCATTTCCCAGTGCCATTTGCGAGCACACAAGAGCTGATCAGTCAGTTCCGTACATTCGTTGACCAGCCAACTCAAGCCTACTGCCAGCCCCTTGTGAGCAGGGGGGTTGAACGCACCCCTAGAAGACATGGACGCTTCTCAAAAAACCCCTCTTAAAAAACGCTGATAGACTACCTTCACATTGCTCCCTTACTTGCTGGGCTTACTTGCAGCTGCCCTGTCGTGTGATATGCTTCTCACGCTACGCTTACTTAAAAGCCTGAACAGCACCTGTCCTTTTTGGCTGATTGCTTTGTTTCTCTCTCCTCCCACAGACATCCTCTGCTCCTGTTGGGGGTCCCAGTCCTGTTGTGCTCCCCTATGACATTTGTCTATTCTTTAATCAAAAGCTAACTGCATGCTGAGCTTGTTTTACTTCTGAAAGAGAAATGTTTGTTTGAATTGTTTGAATAAAGTTCCCTTCTCTACAATTGCCTGTGTTTCTGTACAATTCTGTGACCCAAGCGTGACACCCTGCAGTACTGCAGCCTCACTGTCCCTGGGATTGAGCCACTGCAAGCATCAGCACTTACCTCTGTGTGCTTGCATACAGCCAACTCAAGTGCAGTTGGCTCAGTGATTTACTGAATTTCATCCATGGCGTCAGTTGTACCTTGTACATACTTTTCCAGTAGTTTTTTAAATAGCTTTTACAGTTCATTAGTGTGTAAAATGATCAGTGTTGCAGTAATTGTGATTCTCTTTGCATGAAAAAAAAATGTGTTCCGTTAAAATTTCACTTTTTCTTTGTGAATTGTGACATTTATTTAAAAAGTGCAGCAAAAAAGTATTTGGCATCCAGGGATGCATTAACCCCCGAGTATGTGGCAGTTTAAGGGTTAAAGCCCCAAGATGCCACAGAAATACCCTGCACTTTCTAAGGCTTCTGGCAATGAAAATGTGCTTGCATGAACTACAGTACATACAGCGGTAACATCGTTATTTTACATTCTAGTACTGCGGGAGACATAGCAGTACAGCATACCTTTACATTCTTTTGTCCCACTACACACCCAACCTACCTGGAAAGTGGTCTCTCCTTGAACTGCCTTTTCACAAGGTTTTTTTTCAATTATTTTTCACTATTAGGGGTTTGTTTTTTTTGGGGGGGGGGAGTTTTTCCTTGTCTTCTTAGAGAGTCAAGGGTCAAGGCTGGGGGGTTGTCGAGAGGCAGGGGCCTGTTAAAGCCCATTGTGGCACTTCTTGTGTGCGATTTTGGGCTTTACAAAAATAAATTATATTGTATTGTAAGTGGTAGTTTGATGTACTGTACATTTGATTGGGTGCTGATTGATCTTGGTTGCTTGTTTAGGCTTGACTTAACTTAATTGCTGTGGCAACTATGTTCATAAAGTAGCACATTAACTTCAATAGAAATTTGATAAGAAAAGGTGTACATGTGATGATGAGTGAGGTGCACTAGAGAAAGAATAATACTGCACTGAGCTGCCACTATCAATTTTGCTTATCATGTATCTTCAACTTTAACTTTCCTGCCAGCCATTAATAAATAAGCCCCTCAGGCAGTCAAGTTGAACGCAACATCCATTAGTCCCACTGACACATTTAAATGTGACATTCGTCCATCTATTTTAAACCAGTAAATGATTACCAGAGCCAGAGTCTAACGTGACAGTTTTTGTTAGAAGATGAGAAACAAATTAAGTGCCGACACCCATACTGAATCTAACCAATTTGCCGAATAAATAATTGAGATGAGGAAAAAACCCATCTGGACAATGAGTGAATAAGCAAATGTGATGCAAATAAAGATTAAACTAATATTTAAAACAGTCTGCTGGAGCTGTGAGGCAGCAGTGCTAACCACTGTGCCATCATTTGTGAAATTATGTGAAATTACCTACAAAAAACTGAAAGGTGACCAATAGCGTACCATTCTTCATTAGTTCTCAAGGCAGAATTAGAAGCATAAGTCTCAGAGAAAGAAAGTAAGTTAAAAGAACAGTAATGCCATTACAGATGGGGTAAGTGTGGTGCTCAGCATGCATATCTCACTTTTTTCCAAGAATATTCTACTTTCTCTTTTGCATATCCCAGTAACACTCCTAATTTAAAGTGAAAATCCAAAATATTCTCATACCAACATGTGCAAAGTCACACATACCATTGACTAATCCCCCTCATGAGGCATCCTAAACCAAAATTATCCCTCTTGCACCACTGCATATAACAATATGAGAGTTCAGTTCAGTTGTACGACATTTACAACAATTATGTTGTGAACATATGGTAGCCAGACAATCATCATGTTTTAGATATGACCACTAGGGAATAAGTGGAGACCTCCACAATTTGTGGTAGGCCGTGTGATATAATTTTTTGTGTATTTGTCCCATTTGTACGAGTGGTTGTGGTGTCACACCACACAGTGATGTAATCATTCAGGACAATCTCTATGGCACTGAAGTATAACAACAGTATAGTTCTGTGGGGTCTCAGAAAGTAAAAACTCTTTGTTTTTTCCGTATGACTTTGGCTCCCTGGGTATACACCAGGTTCCTGTGGATATGTAAGCCAAAAACTCTAAAACAACTATTAGTTTCTACCATTGTTCTTTAAACACTTAGTGGAAAGCATATCATCTCTTCTGAGGTCCACAATGAGGTTTTGTGCTCTGGTGAATTTCAGCCACAAGATGTTGTCACGAGTAATCCTGATATTTTTTTTTACAATTAAGTTAACATTTCACACAAGAGTTTAAGGGTAAATTACACACTTTTTTTCACTCTTGACTGTCTTCTTCTACTTTCGGCTGCTCCCGTTAAGGGTCACCACAACTAATCATCTTTTTTCCATATCTTTCTGTCCTCTGTATCTTGTTCTGTTACACCCATCACCTGCACCTCCTCTCTCACCACATCCATAAACCTTTGCTTAGGCCTTCCTCATTTCCTCTTCCCAGGCAGCTCTATCTTTAACATCCTTCTCCCAATATACTCAGTATCACTCCTCTGCACATGTCCAAACCAACGCAATCTCGCCTCTCTCACTTTCTCTCCCAAATGTCCAACCTGAGACGACCCTCTAATGTACTCATTTCTAATCCTGTCCATCCTCATCACACTCAATGCAAATCTTAACATCTTTAACTCTGCTACCTCCAGCTCTGTCTCCTGCTTTCTGGTCAGCGCCACCGTCTCCAACCCATATAACATAGCTGGTCTCACTACCGTCCTGTAGACCTTCCCTTTCACTCTTGCTGATAACCGTCTGTCACAAATTACTCCTGACACTCTTCTCCACCCATTCCACCCTGCCTGCACCCTCTTTTTCACTTCTCTTCTACAATCCCTGTTACTCTGTACTGTTGATCCCAAGTATTTAAACTCATCCACCTTCGCCAACTCTGTTCCTTGCATCCTCATCATTCCACTGACCTCCCTCTCATTTACACACATGTATTCTGTCTTGTTCCTACTGATCTTCATTTCTCTCCTCTCCAGAGTATATCTCCACCTCTCCAGGGTCTCCTTGACCTTTTCCCTACTATCGCTACATACTGTTGACTGTATTCTTCAAAAAGTTTGGGCAAAAGAAACTGACGAGCTATGTTGGGCTGAATGGCCCATTCTCATCAGTATTTGTTTTCTTTGATGAAGATCTGGAGAACCAGAAATATTTTTGATCTTTTAAAGCTGATGTGCAAACAGGAACCATCTAGTGGGTCTGGCAGAATGCCTTTTCTTTAGAGCCTTTTTAAGAACTTCATGTCCACTGGATGTAGTATTTTACATTGAAAGTGAAAGCAATTTTTAAACGTTATGATGTATTACAAACAAATAAAGCTTAAATGTTTTCTGGGGACTGCAATTACTGTTTATGTCATTTAATAGTACCAACGAATTAGCACGTCAATGAATGAAGTAAGATTACCAGACTTGTGCAAATGACATCTGTTGAATATTCTAATTTCATTAAAATGAAGTGATAATAGCAGGCCTCTTTGCATAAAATATGCATAATTAAATTCAATGGAACTAAATTAGCTGCAGTAACAATACCTCATTCATTCAGCCTCTGTGAATCTGCAGAAAGATAGCAATCGATGTTTGTAGTAATTACATTTAATACATGTTTGTGATCTTTGCTCCTGAGATCTCATAAATGGACAAGGAGGATAAGGCACTAGATTAGATCAGTAGAAGACTGAGATGAAATAAACACACCTTTCAATAAAGGAAAATATACATTATACTGTATAACCAATTCTTTAATTGAATCTTTTTGAATTTGAAACAGAATATTAAAAAAAGCTTTATTTCTTTTTGCTCTTCACAATGCCAGCATCCCCTATACAGTATTTTTATTGTATTGTATTGACCCCCTTCTTTTCGAAACCCACTGCACGCCCAACCTACCTGGAAAGGGGTCTCTTTTTGAACTGCCTTTCCCAAGGTTTCTTCCATTTTTTCCCTACAAGGGTTTTTTGGAGTCTTTCCTTGAGAGTCAAGGCTGGGGGTTTGTCAAGAGGCAGGGGCTGTTAAAGCCCATTGCGGCACTTCTTGTGTGATTTTGGGCTATACAAAAATAAATTGTATTGTATTGTATTGTACAGTATCTCACAATAACAGAGCATAGATGAGCCCTGGAAGACAGATTCAAGGACTCAAACATGGAAAAGCTTCAAAACAGTAGAAGGGCGTATCTTCTCCATTTAAGACATAGTAGCAGCTAAGGTGTTTAAATGAGGCCTATGAATACTACGATTATCAGAAAGTCTTGACCTATTTATCTCCTGGTCAGATCTTGAGTGAAACCTCACTTAAGTGATCTTAAATGAAGCTATGCACAGGTTTAAATGGTAGACATGTCCTTGCTGACCAAAACACTTTTCCTAATGTTTTTTTAAGCTGTATCCTTTTTTTTAAAACGGCATGTAAAAACATATTACTACAAACTTGGTAGTTGGCTACATAGAGGCCCAAATCATAGATTAAAGGTACAGGAAGAATATACTGCAATGAAAAAAAATGATGCCAAGATCTAGACAGACAGACTGATTGACTGACTGACTGACTGACTGACTGAAAACAGTTTATTTTTCCCCAGGTGACACACAAGAGACCCTTCTTAAATAAACACCAAAAACTTCTGACTGGGCAGTTACAGTCACAGGGAGGCATTATGATGGTAATAATGTTAACAATATGAATAAGCAGATGAAGAAAAAATGATATAGAATATTACAATGATATTGTTTTGTTCTGCTCACAATTGTTAACCTTTAAGCTGTTCTTTATGTTATGGCTGCCAGTGCCAAAAAAAAAAAAGCTCCAAGAATTTTCTGCATTTAAAATTTGGATTCTTTTTGAAGCTTTATTTTTGCTGACAGATTGTGCACTCCCTCCATTCATAAGCCCTTTGTGGTGCTCCAACTAGAATCAGGAGAAAATAACTTGTATTACACTAGTTTCCCAATACTGTACCTGTTCAATCTACTCCTTTTATACCAGCAGATTGAAGTGCAGTTCATGGGCCACCATTACCCTAGCATCAGATGCTTTCTTTTTTTGTGATGTAAGCTGAAAAATAAAATTTGATGCTGCATATTTTTGCAAATAAAGAATCTGGGCCACTTTCATTGTACCTTTAAATTAAACAAATGGCACCTCAGCACACTGCCAGCGCTGACTATAGCTATGGTTACTATGTGAGTGCACTGCAAATGCAAAGGCTTTCAGGCTGAGAAGAGGAAAGCACCCAATTGATCCTTCTGAGTACCTTACCGCTTTTATAAAATATGTCCTACATGCACTATGTGACACTTCACATAGCCAAAGATTACAGCCCAGCAAAAAGTGGATTATTGCCTTCTAATTGCCTGGTATTTGAAAACTACTTTCATAGCTGCCTTATATTGTACCTGACAAAATAAAAGAGAAAGAAAGCCAGCAATGGACAGTGCTCTTCAAAAAAATTCTTTCCCATACACTAATGACAAATTTCTTTGTCCAAATAAAAAGAAAGACCTAGCAACAATTTTTTATAGATAATTCCTAATGAAATAGTAATATATTTCCATGTTAATATGCCAAATGTAGCAATAAACAATACTCATCTGCTATTTTTTGATGAGGTGATAAATACACACTTGGGGGGATGAGTAATAGAACAAATCTAATAAAATTTCAATTCCAACCAGAGTCTACTAAATCATAAAAATTAACAGACCAAGACTGAATTTTGTGTGGTATTCCAATAAACAAAAATATTTATGACTTCATCATGACAAGTTTACTGCATAAAGAGCTAATTTCTTTGTCTAATTCTCTGAACAATGCAAACTTCCTGAACTTAAAAACAGGGGCCCAAAAATAAAATTACAAGCTGTCCTCAACATTGACATGAGAATGTTTCTATTATAATAAGTTTCATAATGTATACTATGCAAGGACAGATCTACTAGTGAAGGTTAAGCTTCACAACACCTCAAGTGCAGGGGTTCTGGCATGTATTCACATGTTTTTTATAAAATAGGCAAAAGTAACATTTTAATCACCACTGGTTACTACACTGCTTCTTTCTGTCACACTTTCCCCTCTTATCTGGTGACATGCAGCACTGTCTTGTTGTTCTAACCTTCAAGGAAATAAGTCATTGGGCTATACACGATACTTCAAGTGCCACAAAGTCCTGCTTCAAGGAAAGATGTCTGGTCACAAACACTGCTAG
This sequence comes from Polypterus senegalus, assembly GCF_016835505.1. NCBI lineage: Eukaryota > Metazoa > Chordata > Cladistia > Polypteriformes > Polypteridae > Polypterus > Polypterus senegalus. The sequence goes on along the minus strand of NC_053168.1, from coordinate 78,895,016 downwards.
GATTCTGCTAAGGGGAAGATTGGTTCTGGAAGTGACAGGATCCATTTGTGTGGTTTTAAATCCTTTTTGGTGTATAGGTAAAATATTCCTAGTTGCTGATTCACCCATGTTGGGGAAATGGTTAACAATGCTCAGTGCAAAGCCTTCTGTTAGCAGGTAGACACAGGACATTGCACCTACAGGTAAGAAGAGTATTGCTGAATAACAGTGCTGACACCAAATCCCTTAATAGATTCTTTAATAAGTCAATATATGCAGTATAAAAGTAATATCTCTCTATTATATAAAAAATACTGGGACGAGACAAGACTTTTTACAAGATACTTTTTACAAGTCCCACAAGACGAGACTGTGGCCATGAGATTTTTTCAAGTCACGCCCTCATCTAAACCATATTCAACCACGCACAAGGTACTCTCACCTCTCATTCGTGTGAATGCTTTTGACAGACACAGTTTCTGCTCTCTCAGCTCTTATAAATTGTAACGTTTTCCTCACTTTAAGTTCACAATTAAAGAAGATGTATTATGTCCAAATCTTATTGAAGAAATTCATCACAAAGGGTTATCAACAGAAAAAAAGAGTACATGGGCAATCCTAGCACCGAGAAACGATGAAGTCAAACGAATTTATGCACAAAATGTTAACCAGTTACACGGCACATTGGTTAAATGCATATCAATAGGCTATGCTGAAACAGTTGGTGGTGATCGTGCGGAACATGAAAACATCAACTTACAACATCCCAAAGAATATTTATAACCGTTCACACCATCCGGTCTTCCTCCACACGAATTACTATAAAAAGAAGGATATATCCAAGAAAGAGAAAGAAACAAAATTCAATCACGGGCAGGTATATGTTGCGTTGTCACGATGAAATTCCGATGAAAATAACAATCTATTTAAATTGTACATCCACCTCCCCAAATGCGAGCGGCAGAACTGCAAAGAGGCTAGCTCGAAGCGCAGGCCTGGGGGTTGGTGAGCGAAGCAAGTGGGGGCAAAGTTCCCCAGTGATTACACAATTATATAACTTAATACAACGTACTGATAGTGGTAATTTTAAAATACTTTTAATTTGCTCTTGTTTATGCTTTTTTTTCCACAAAACAGTTATGCCAATTGATCTATCCTTTATCGTCTAAGATCTTTGGATAAGTGAGGCTTGCTTTATTTAGGGGTTGAAGTAACACAACTATGTGTTAGGGGTAATGGCCTGTGATAGCTTTTACTAACAGATAAACTTGGCATCATCCAGGCATTTCCATGGCCACAGCATACTGCCCTCTGCCTGGCTTCCCTGGGACATTTTTGACCATTAGTTCATCCATATCACTCACTGCCCAGGTTTTTTTATTGACCCTTTGATACCTTTTGCCATTGTGAACTATACAGCCATCACAGCAAAGAATCGAACCCAACTAAATCATCGCCATATGAAGAAGTGATTAGGGAGTGTGCAGGCAAAAAATGTTGAAAATAGCATTTTAAAGTTCTCTCAGGCTGTAATTTAATAAAAATGTCTTCAGTGTTTTTCAGTGTAATTGACATGTATTTTCTTTCGTAGAAAGCACTACAAAATTAGGTACAAAAGAATATTTTTCATTTCTCACGCTTAAGAAGATTAATTCACTTTCATAAATAATTTTGTATCTATTAAAACCAATTACTTTTCTTAAAGAGGGCTCCAGAAATATAATTTTCATGCCCCACAAACCCTGTATCTCACTCTGATCATACAGCAGACTTGAAAGAACAGTTTATCATGCTGTACAGTGATCCCTCGCTATATCGCGCTTCGACTTTTGCAGCTTCACTCTATCGCGGATTTTAAATGTAAGCATATCTAAATATATATCACGGATTTTTCGCTGGTTCGCGGATTTCTGTGGACAATGGGTCTATTAATTTATGGCACATACTTTCCTCATTTCGTTTGCCCAGTTGATTTCATACAAGGGACGCTATTGGCGGATGGCTGAGAATCTACCCAATCAGAGCATGTATTACGTATTAAATAAAACTCCTCAATGATATACAATATGCTTCCCGCACGGTGCTTCGCACACTTCAAAGCTCTAACAGCCCGTATTGATTATTGATTGTTTGCTTTTCTCACTCTCTCTCACTCTCTCTGCTCCTGACGGAGGGGGTGTGAGCAGAGGAGCTGTTTGCACAGAGGCTGTTTGCTTAGAAGATACGGACGATCCTCTAAAAAATGCTGAAAGACTACCTTCACATTGATCCCTTCATTGCAGCCGCTTTATCGCGGTGCTTTGTATACTTAAAAGCCCAACAGCCCTATTGAATTTTGATTGTTTACTTTTCTCTCTCTCTTTGACATTCTCTGCTCCTGATGGCACTCCTTTGAAGAGGAAAATATGTTTGCATTCTTTTAATTGTGAGAAAGAACTGTCATCTCTGTCTTGTCATGGAGCACAGTTTAAACTTTTAACTAAAGGGTGTTATTTCATGTCTAGAGGGCTCTAATAATGTTAAAAAACGTATTTAGATGGTCGTAAACAGGTTTTCTATGCTCTATTAAAATATTAGATTTATAAATAAAGAATCCTACTTCGTGGAAATTCATTTATCTATCTGGAGCGGATTAACCGCAATAAACTGTATAACTGTGCAGAGAATATTTATAAACAGTGTGAGAGAGTTTCTAAGGGCTTAAAATATATAAGAATAACCATACAAACATATGGTTTCTACTTTGCGGATTTTCACCTATCGCGGGGTTTCTGGAACGCAACCCCCACGATCGAAGAGGGATTACTGTATACTGTAATTAAGAACCTACAAGTGAATATACTTTTGTATAATTCAGCTTTTTTTCTGAATGCATTTTTTTCTTAAACTATTTTATCAATCCCAAAATGTTATTACAATGAAAACATTAGTTTAGCAAAATATGCAGTAATGCATTTTACTCTGATCAGATTCATCTTGCCCTAACCATGTAGATAGCAGAACAAAAAAATTATTAAACTAATTACTTGGATAAACTAAAATGTTCAAAAGGTTAGTAATGGTTCAACATTTTTAATTAATTCAGGACAATACAGATAAATCTAAGAAACTCTAAAAGCCATTTCAGGTGTTCCTCATAAAGTTAACTTAGTTAAATGGGGCATTCCTTCCCCACGGTGTTATGTTAGGGTTCTTCCAGTAGTTAGATAAAATGCTGTATGTACTACATGCTCCAGCAGCAAAGCCAGAAATTGTAAAGTGGTGGGGGATAGAAGTAAATGGGTGAGCTAAACCATAAACTGCTTTTAAATTCTAAAACTTTTTAAAGTGTGATGGGTGTTCCATCTTGAAGTATAGCATGGCTCAATTTATTCACGATTAATGTAAAGTTTGGGGAGTTTTGGGGGAATCCCAATGGAGATGATTTACAATTGAAGTTTAACATACTGTATATCAAATGGAAGTGTTTGGGTGTAGCTTCACACCTGCGTGTTCTACTGCAGGTTATCTTAACTGACTGCCAATTAAGTTGTGATGGCCCAGTGAGTGTTACTCCACATAGAGCTGTTAGGGGATTGGCAAAGGAATAAGCAAAGATTTTATTCCAATTGGTTCTGAACTGAGGACTTTTCCAAAACATGGGATCTGTGTGGAAGGTACAGATTTGAGCTGAGCTGTAAGACTCATATTGTTGAAAGACATATGTGAGACTCATTTATTTTGGGTACACAGGACTACCTATACCTTTATCACTACTAGAAAGTATAATTTCTACAGCAGATATTGACGGAAAGTTGAGAAGTATAATAGTAAAATCTGTAAATTGCATGTACTAAAAAAAGGTTTTGATGAAAGGTACATTTGTGGTTACATTAGTTACATCCATCTGTAGAAAAAATACAAATACAGTATATTGTCAATATGTAACTCTCTAAAGATCTTAATATAAAGCATATTCCATAAAATAAATATTGTATACCTTAGGAATCTGGAAAATGTATTATTATCTTGTAATGGTGCATTTGTAGTAACACTTCAAGACCGAAATATCTCCTGTAATAAAACAACTTTCTAAGTGAGTGTTGAACCATGGCTTGTACAATGGCTTATTAAGCCTGCACAAGTTCCTTTATATCAGATTCCTTCCATAATCTAATGTTTACAACCGAGTAGAATTTAGAAAACATCTCCATTTGTCCCCTTTGTATTCAAGGCCTCTTTACATTTCAAGTGAACAAAGTTACGATTGTATCCATTTTTAAAGAAGAATTTGTTGATACATATTGGATTGCATTGAAAATGACAGGCACACATTGGAACAAAATTAATTGGAACAATATTCATTTTCCCTGTTAATGTAAGATGACTACATAATTAATTGATGAGGCATTTTTAAATACATTTTATCAGGCTGGTTAAAACAAATTTGAATAGATCATTAAAACATGTATGATTCCTAAGTGTATGTACTGCTGTGAGACAAAGTTAACGTGTAAAACTACTAACTGGAAATAATGTGCCTTTGTTCATCTTGAACCCTTAAAATTTGACAGAACCTCTACAATACATTTAAAGCATTATTTTTTCACCACTGTATGTATATTTGCATTTGAACCAAATATATCTGAATGAATTAAACTATAATATTCCAGCCCATATTGTTACAAACTGAAGAGTTTTGAAACATTACATACCATAAAATGACCCAAAATGCCCACTAAGAAAAGAAACCATCCAACCTGGTTAGTAATGGAAATAAAAAGATTTACTTTCACAGAAATGCTATGTGGCAAAGATAAGTTCCAAAGAGCACAAAAGGCATAAAAGGAAAAGCTTTAAAAAGGCAATCTGAAAAACGAACAAAGTCCAAATCTGATATCTACATGGTCAAAGAATACCTGTACAGGTTAACAAAATCCAGTAAATCACAAAAAGCACAATAACACTAATCACTGGAGAGACTCACCACCATCACCAACACATTTAGAATGGTATGCAAGGGGCTGTAGGATGTCCTTAGTCTTTATAGGGAGAAGGGCAGTCGCCTGCGATGATCGGTAAGGTGGCCCCATCTCTTGGGGGACCACCCACAAAACAGAAGGAACGAAACGTAATACACCTTTACATAAAAAAACTAAGTAATCAGCACAGTTAACATAGAATATGAACAAAATAAACATAAAAAGAGCACTAGGACACCAGTCTTGAACTTGGATGAAACACAACATATAGTATATGCTTAAGTTTGTGCAAATAATACCAATTCTAGCTTCTTCATTTTAGAATGTGAAAGCAGAGAGGGATATCTTGGTTTCAATCTTTTTCCTACCAAGTTTGTGGGGAGAACAAGATTAGAACATAAATGAAACGATGGATGGATCTAGTAACTGAAAATAGTACATTACAGTGATGGCTGGTGAAAGAAATTTAGGCAGGGGTACAGTTATTGGGGGGACAAACTAAATCAGCACTTCATATCTTGGGAGAAAAGAAAAAACATGTAAACAAACTATAATGTTGCCTACACACAGAGCACTTTGAGTAGTGAGAAATGTGCAATATAAATGTAAACAATTATTGTTATTATTTTTAGTAGCATAATCAGAAGTTTGTTGGTGGGTTGGCATATAAAATTTCACCCAAATAAGATGTTTTATAGAACTTCACCATCAGCAGCCGAATGAGGGGGATCCTCTAGTAAAATCCTGCTCAGTAATGCACACAATGTTGGAAGAAAAATAACACACACAAATTCAGAGACCCAACTGTTAAAAATAAAAATGGATCCTTCATGGCTGTTATAAGAAGAAAGCTAATAGTATGGCCTTTACAATGATGTGAAAAAAAACAAACAAAACATTTAACTGGCAAGATAGCACTCAAACTATTGACACCAATAATACCCTACAGTGAACAACACATTTTTTTTCTCTCTCTGAGCTCTCGCTCAGTTCAACCTTCTTAACCTGCATGACTTTAAACAGTAGGCCTATTACTAAACCAAACTAAGGAGATAAATCACACGAAGTATAAAAAGAAAAACAAAGTCTTTGTATGTTTGTAATTATACAGCACGGTGTTAAGTAATACATCATCAGATCATCTATAAATATAATAATGTCAGTATTGTGATATACTGGAAAAAATTCTCAAAGGATTTCAGAACATCAACTTATTGTCAAAATTATGACAAACAAAACACAATAATTTGGAGATATCTGTAACACCGCTCAAGGTCACTGTCATCATTATGTTTCCTTCTTAACATTTAACCAGTTGCTAAGGCCAACAAGTTTGTTCACATTTTTAGATCAGAGAATAGACCTCTTTTTGTGCAGAATATGAAAAAGAAAAAAAGGCTGGTGTAGAATGCCGCATGGAACAAAAGAATCAAAGCCACTTTTTAGAATATTTGCAAGAATATCCTCCCATCCTCCCATTAGAACATAGAGGTTACTGTACCAAACATGGACCACTTCTCTCCCTGTCTCTCTGACTCTATCTGTCCATATGAATGCCTGGCTTATATACAGGCGATAAGAACCTGGACACAAATAGAAGAACATACACAGGCTTGGTCCGCAATAGAAGTAAAATCCTGCAGTACTTCTTTGTATTCCTTGCTTTGTGCTCCAATAAACACACGTTATCGGCAATATACTAATAACCCAATTGTGCTCCACTCACTTAGAATCTGGAACCAATGTAGAAAGAATTTTAAGATGGAGAAGCTTCTATCTGTGGCACCCCTGCAAGAGAACCACCTCTTTCAACCTTCACAAACATATGCAGTTTTTAATATCTGGAAAAAATTTGGAATTAACTTGCTTAGAGATCTTTATATAGACAGCGTCTTTGCATCCTATGAACAATTACATTCCAAATTTAACATTCCAGCTACACATTTCTTTCACTATCTTCAAATCAGAAACTTTGTTAAACAAAACCTTCCAGATTTTCCTCATCTTGCACCCTCATCCATGCTGGAAAAAAATTGCTCAATCTCAAGGACTTAGACTCCATCTCTACAATATATAAAATCATTTTACAATCCCTTCCTTTCAAAGATCCAAGAGGACACTGGGAAAAAGATCTCTCAATTAATATATCAGAAAAGGAGTGGAAAGTAGCAATGCAGAGAATTCACTCGAGCTCCATATGCGCAAAGCATACAATTATATATCGAGCACATCTGTCTCGACTAAAACTCTCCAAAATGTTTCCAGGGCATGATCCAACCTGTGAACGTTGCAACCAAGTCTCAGCCTCACTGGGTCACAAGTTCTGGGCCTGCACTAAATTAAAATCATTCTGGACCAAGATTTTTAATTACCTTTCAGACAGCCTTGGACTCACAATCCCTCCTAACCCATTAACAGCTGTGTTTGGGGTTCTACCAGAGGGACTTAAAGTGGAGAAAGACAAACAAATTGTGATTGCATTCACTACACTTTTGGCACGCAGACTTATTCTCATAAACTGGAAGAACCCAAACTCTCCTCTTTTAAGTCAGTGGAAAAACGATGTTTTATATTATTTGAAGTTGGAAAAAATCAAATACTCAGTTAGAGGATCCGTACAGACTTTTTTCAAAACATGGCAGGATCTAATCAGTAATATTTTAAAATAAGTTCATAAAGCACAGAGAATTTATTAATTTAGGTATGTTTACAAGCCTTAAATTTAACGCCGTTTGGCTTGCTCTCTCTCTCAGTGGTGGGGATCGATCTATTCCTAACTTAATTTTTTTCTTTGTAAAAACTTGATTGCTTTGTATGGATTGTAATAAAATTAATTTAAAAAAATGTAAAAATAAATAAATAAATAAAACTAAGCAAAATTCATAGTCCCCGAGGTATCAGCTGTTCAGGTTCACAAGCATATACTGACCAGTTAGTGTACCTTTTTTAGAAACTGCTTTAATGGTTGACAGATAGTAGTCCCTGTGCTTTGGAAAAGATTAGTCCCAGAGTCAAAAAACAATAGAAAAAAATCAAATAGACAATCTACAGTATGTTCAGTTTTTCTAAATTTATTACCATTATGTAATTTTGAAGTATTTGCTAACCATCACATATCTCTTAGACCCTCTGTGACTATTTAGAATAAAAAAGTATTGTACATGTCTTTTTAGTAATTGATTAATAACCCACCATCTTTATTGCATGCACTCTCCCTAATAGTCTACATCTTATACAGAGATGAACACCATGTTTTTTTTTTACATAGGCTGATGATACTAAACTGGTGGAGTTGTATAATCCACCAAATGATGCTAGGAATACTTTAATAGTCAGACATTGAGAACAGTGCTCTGATAACCTTCCCAAGGTAAATGTAAAGATAAGGAAAGAAGAAGTTATAGTAAAAGGAGGAAATCACACCTCTTTAAATAAATGCAAATCTGATTCAAGTCACATCCTACAAATGTTTGGTTATCCGGATTTAAGATGAATTGAGATTTTCATAATGCATCCTCATTCGGGTAGATTACCTTAAAAAATTTCAAAAGCTGTTTTCATAAATAAAAAAGACAATTTCAACACTGACTGCTGTGTTTTTTAAAATGTTCAATGTATCCATTTTGCAGAGTGTTCTGAATTCTTCTGTGTTTTAGGAAACACATGTTCTCAGATATATTAAACGGAAATGTATAAGTAAAGCACCAAGCAGAGTTACTGGTATCAATTAAATGTTGGTGGAACAGGTACATACAGAACTTGGTTTAAAATAGTTTCATTCAATCTTTAATAACCCTGATCATCTTCTGCACTGTAAATTCAGTTCTATCAGTCTGACAAACAACACAATCCAGAAACTCTAAATACATAACAATACAGCTTTAGTAATAAGGCTGTTTAATATTAAAGAGTGTAGCTCAACAAAAAGTGTAGTACATACAAACTAAAAGTGAAACATTTTCTCTTTCTCTGCATTCATTATTTCATTCTTTTGTTTAATATGTGTAGTTATTTAATATAATACATTACTCACTGAACTTTCTATTTTGAGATAAGCAAGTTTTCTCTGACCTTGACCTAAAACTCCAGAATAGTTGTCAATTGATGGTATCCTTGCCTTAGTGATTTTGTCACGTTGCCTCTGGTGTTTAGCTTCTTCCGAATCTTGACTCATGCAATGATATGCATCCACAGAGGTTGTCAGCTGCTTTGACATCACTGGTTAAATGATCTCCGACAGTCACATGTGACACTGGAATCAATTCTTTGACCATACCAAAGAGCAAAATTTAAGATAAGGGCTGATGTATAACATGCATTTAATAGGTTGGTGGTGTTTTATTGGGAAATAATGTATTGGCGTGTACTAACACTTTGTAATTACCTTTGCGATTGGCAGAGGCCCTTACAACAACCATGAGCTCCCAAAGGAGACTAAAATTGAACATAAAGTATGTTTTAACAAAATAAACTACAGGGAAGGTGAATACAGAAAATATGACAAAACAATGAACCTTGTACTCGTCTTGATCTGACTTTACAGGACTTGATATCTTGCTTATCCACTAAGGTACCTCATCCGCTTGCCCAGAACACTGCATCCACTTAACAGTGTCATTTCCAGGCAGAGGAGTAGCTTCAGTGACAGACGTTTGTCACTGTCCTGCTCCACTGACAGACTGAGGAGATCGTTCCTCCCCCACACTATGCGACTCTTCAATTTCACCCGGGGGAGTAAATGCTAACATTAATTTTATTTTAATTTTTTTCATTTTTATTACTATTTAATTTAATATTGTTTCTTTGTATCAGTATACTGCTGCTGGATTATGTGAATTTCCCCTTGGGATTAATAAAGTATCTATCTATCTATCTATCTATCTATCTATCTATCTATCTATCTATCTATCTATCTATCTATCTATCTATCTATCTATCTATCTATCTATCTATCTATCTATCTATCTAGAACAGTAACACATACAAGTATTTCCTTTTCCACCTCCTACCTTTCTTTCTCTGTCTTAAAACCTAGCCTTTCTTCCTACTGCTAGGATCTCACCCAGGGTCAAGGTTACCCCCATTTTGCTATTGGATCAGCAAGTTAGAACTCTTTCCAGAAGCCATCAATGTTCCTGCAGCTCAGAACTTTCAATTAACCATAAAAGGCCCCATCATCAAGACAGTTTTTCAGGTGCCTGCTCTTGGTCAGGTACAGTATATATCCAAAGATTTCTTTCTGGTATCACGTGTCCTTTAAAGGCCAAGAAAGCCAGGAAGTCCTGAGACATTTTGAATTCATGCTATGTAGAATCCTGGGGGAGCATTATGTGCTTCTTATTAGGCCTGCCCTCCTCTTTCTCTCTTATTCCTGTTTGTGTCTAATACATTTCATATCAATTATATCATCCATAATGACTTCTCTGGTCCCACACTGGCCAAGAGAGAGGAAGAATTCAAATGTTAATGTGGAACATTAAAAAAAATAATAATAATTTTTCCAGTTCATGTTTTATTTGAAAGGTTTACAATATTTCCTACTTGTCACAAATGCACTGGTAATGTGATTCAGACTTGTTATTTTACATGCAGGCACTGCAGCCTACTTCAGCAGTATTGGGTGCAATATGGACACCAATCTTGGATAAGGCGGCAGTACAGTACAGGACACAGTTTAACAAAAATAAAAAGGAACATGGCAGGTAATATAAAACTAGACAATCATTTTGTCGCTGTCACTTTGCTGTTCAAGATATGAATTATTATAAAATCTGTTTCTGAACCTGATTGTGTGGGCATTAATGCTACAGTAATGAAATCCAACATAGATATCATAATATGACAACATCCTGTTTAAAATAATGCAATACATAGAGTGTGTCAGCCAGAGCTTACAAGCATTATATATGAGTGTAGTTGCTGATATAACGGTGTATTCAGAAAGTATTCACAACCCATCACTTTCTGCACACTTTACTCTGTTGTAGATTTCATTTTAAATTGAGACATTTTCAATTTTTCATCAATCTGCACTCAACAACCCCTAAAGACAAAGTGAAAAAATGTTTTCAGAAAGGTCTGCAAATGTATTAAAAATCAAAAACTGAAATCTCTCATTTATACAAGTTTGCGTAAATTGTTCTTGGAATATGTTTAGAACTTGACTTGAGTCTACCTGCGCCAAACGGAATTGATTGGACATCATTTAGAAAGGCACACACCTGATTATATAAGGTCCCACAATTCAAATGGCATGTCAGGACAAAAACCAAGCCATGAAGTCCAAGGACCTCCCTGTAGACCTCTGTGATAAAATTGTGGTGAGGCAATGACGTCAATAACTGTATAATGGAAGAAGATTGAAACCATCAGGGCTCTTCCCAAAGCTAGTTGTTTGGCCAAATTGAGTAACCAGACAGGGAAGATCCTTGATCAGGAAGGTGCCCAAAAACCCAATTAGCAGAACCCCTCTATACAGATGGGAGAACCTGCCAGAAAGATGGTCACCTCAGCGGCACTCCATCAATCAGGCGTTTATGGTAGATTGGCTAACTCCCACTTGGAGTCTGCCAAATGGCATTTAAAGAAGTCTGGGGAGAAACATTATCTGATCTACTGAAACAAAAAAATAGATGCTTCCCATCTAGTCCAAAAGATCTTGAGAGGATCAGCCAGGAAGAATGAGACAAGCTGTCCAGATCCAGGAATGCAAGGCTTGTAGAGACTTACCCAAGAAATCTCAAAGATATAATTGTTGCCAAAGAGACTTCAACATAGCACTGAATTAAGTATATGAATGAGAGATTTCAGATTTTGATCTTTAATAAATTAGCATTATTTTCTAAAAACATGTTTTTGGTTTGTCATTATGGGTTGTTTAGTTCAGATTTATGGATTAAAAATGGATCAATTTAAAATTAAACCAACAACACAATAAGGGAAAAACTGAAAGAGTCTGAATACCTTTTGAATCCACCGTACAGGCTTAGAAACTTCCACTGCAATAAAAGCATGGTGGTAGAGTGTTTAGTACTGCTACTTCAAAGTTGCTGTCTGTGCGGAGTTTACACTTGGTCTTCTTCGCTAGGTACTTGGGCTTTCCTAACAGGTTTGTTAACTGGCCATTTTCAATTGTTCTTGTATTAATGAGGGTATGTGCATGAATGTACCTCTCTCCTGTCCAGGGCTGATTCATCTAACCACTGTCCCACATCCTGAATTAAATGCCAGCTATTTACATTGCATAATAAAATGGGATTTCTTCTTTGTCAATGTATAAAAATATTTTAAGTTGTTTCAGTTAACACCATTTGGCTTAGTAAAAGTTTTTTTTTAGTTGCAAATGCCAAGGCTTTTTTAAACACAACATAAAATGAATGTGAATATGTGTGCTTTCTTTTCGTTACTGCCACAAGCTCCTTGTCAGTTAATTTAGGTCAGGAGTAAAAGGCTTTGTCAGCCAGCTGATTTATAAGAGGAAGGTCTCAGCGGGACTAGACTTTAACAAAGTGTTGGACATGCCGAAGCTGCTTCTCATTTCATGAGGCTTGACTTGTTTTAGTGTCGGCACTAACTAAAAGGAAGGACTGGCTGCTGAGCTAATCGTATCTTCTTTCCTCCATGAAGCAGCATTCAATGGGCTCAGCTTCCTCACGCTGGTAATGCCAAATTAAAAGAGACACGTTACAAACAGCATTCACAGTCTCCTACTATCACGATTGATCTTTTTTTCTTCTTAAGTAAGTCAGTTTGGGCCACTGAACAGTTTAACTCCTTTTATCCTTTTCCTCAATTGAGGTTTATGAATCTTTTTTGTTGCCTCATCAATGACTTTTAAGCTGACTTCAATTTAAATGGTTCTCCAATGTGAATTCCTAAATAACATCCTCATGACCAACAACAAATATATTAAGGCATCAAACTGAAAAAGGATACTGCTGTACTAATATCAAGAAATCAAGCACCGCTAGGCAGTGAATAACCTTTGTTGCATGGTGCTAGGACACATGGAGGCTGGTCATAGGGACACCCCCTCATTTCTGGGTTGGCAGTACTTTGTTCCTAAAGAAAATGTACAGGAATCAGCTGTCTGCTCCGTGGGCAGGCTGGACATTTAATGGTGAATTGGGGGCTAAGAGGTACAGAAGTAGCAGAGATTACCAGACAGTGTTTTGGCAGTAGTTTACAAGGTAAACCTGAAGCCAGCCCTGATGTGGGTTCTAAGAAGCATCATGTAACAACAGTCACTTTGTTTTAATTGGACCTTGTTTATTTCACATGGCAAGTTTATTTACTAAATTAAAAATTCTGACCAAAAGCATGTATATATTTAATTTCTGATGTAATATTAGCACAATTTTGTTTTTAGATCCTTTTGCAGACACTACTATTTCATGTTATTTTTTCTTGGCCAAGGCCATCTGCTATGTCCATTGCTGGTCACATGACGAAAGAGTCACGTTACTTATTATGTCATCACATTCAGTCTATTTAAGATGTCAACATCCATGCAAATCTGTTTCATTTAGTGCATTTACATGTGCTTCAATGACGTGATTTTTCACAGAAACCTGATTTCTAAAATGCCTAAACCCTTATTCTGATTAGAGAAGTCAGGTTATTAGCCTTTGAGAAACCTGATCAATAGTGGTAGATTTCTCCGCTTATAATCCGAGTATGTGGCCATGTAAACCTATAACTGGGTTTATTTTAAGGATTTTGTAGTTTGCGAATGTCTGTCTGCCTGTGCATCTATTTGCTTCACATGTGCTTTCAGCAGCCATGCGTAGAAGTGTCCACAAAATACATTTCCAGAGGCAAATGTTTGTTCGATCGCATTATACCTTCTCCTGCCTGAAGTAATCCATTTCAATTTTTCAGACATAACTAAATTTATGTTAACGAGCTTACAGTGTGCTAAGCTCAACAACACAATCTCAAGAAAAGTAGGGTAACATATTAAAAGTAATGTGCATTAAGTAGTCTAATTACTTTCTAAAGTAACAAGTAAACTAATGCATTATTATTTTACCAGCAGTACTGGGTGTAGTGCAAGAAATACATGTATTGGGTCCTTTGCAGGCCAAGCAGAAAACAGTTTGTGTATGATCTGGCAATAGGGACATACAAATAAGGCATCAATTACAAATATATTTATAAAAAACAAGAAAATTGGGAGACAAAGTCAGAGAGGTGAGATTGCGTTGGTTTGGACATGTGCAGAGGAAAGATGCTGAGTATATTGGGAGAAGGATACTAAGGATAGAGCTGCCAGGAAAGAGGAAAAGCGGAAGGCCTAAGAGAAGGTTTATCGATGTGGTGAGAGAGGACATGCAGGTGATGGCTGTAACAGAACAAGATGTAGAGGACAGGAAGATATGGAAGAAGATGATCCACTGTGGCAACTCCTAACGGGAGCAGCCGAAAGAAGAAGAAGAAAATTATCACAAATGTCATGATTATTTTTGAATACATAGTGGTTGATAATGACTGTTTTGTAATGCAGTTTAATGATGTTGGAGCGTTTATCCAAAGGAGAACTTCAGAAGCTTACTTGAGTAAGTAAACGTGGATCATTAAGATACCAGATTTTTGCCTTAACTGAACGATTTCCCTTAAACCGATTATCTGTGTGAATGTAAACACACTGAATTACAGAAAGCTAACAAGTATATGTTAATGTTAGGGCCTTTGTTATGCTGACTGGAATTTGAATTCTAATTTTGTGTCTTGGTTTAGTCACTTGTTTTCTAATTTGTTTACAGAGTTTTTTTTTACCTTTTTGCTTGGCCCTTGACATTGATTTTGCCCTACCTCTTACTAGGGCATGCAATCAAGCATGTTACTACCACTACTATTGTGCTTTCAGCCTTTACTATTCTACTTGTCAAGGTACACCATGCTTCAAAGTTTACAGTTAAGAGTTGAGTACAAAGTATAGTGGCTAGCAGAGGCAGTCTGTCATCTGATGAGTAGTAGAGACCAGAAATGAGCAAAAAATAAAGCAAGCACATTATTTGGATGAAGACAAGTGGGTGAGACACCCCATGGGACAGGTTAGGAAGAAAATACAACCTAAGGTAAGTAGGAATTGTGGAGTTTATTATTTTTATTTTTGTTGATTGTTCATTTTTAATACCCTACTTCATTTATTTCTCAAAATAAAACCTATATTTTTATACATTGCTTCTTTAGCCTCATTCTAGGTTTGAGACCTACAGGAGGTCAATCATTTTTCCATTTTATGTTTTGAGAAACCTTTCTCTTTAGAAGCAACATGAAGATAACTTCCAGTATATACATACATTTCATTTGCGCCTATGTGTTCCCTAACAAATACAGGCTGACACACAGTAATTTTATTTAGGATACAGAAGAACAAAGTCAGATGTATAAAACGGGTCCTCGATTAGAGCGATCTCGTTATGTGGTTGTGGAGTGTCACCAAAGCTTTCATCCCTACTTCATCAAGTTAAGGGAATGGTATTTAAAGCCAGCAGAGGAGATGGATTCAATTATAAATCAAAGGTCTTGTTTCCTTTAGACAACTTGTCAGCTTTTGGGGAAAACAAAAAAGCTTTAGGCAAAAATAAAGGAAAGCAAGCAGTGCCGTGAATCACTTCTATGACTAAGGGGAAGGAAAGAATCTCAGAGAAACACATGTCATTTCAATGGGAGGCATTCTCTGTGCACCCCCTCCAGCTAGTAGATCTGGAAGACGTCACCATGGGAAGACGCATTAAAGGAATCACACAAGAACCCCTTCAGAAGGCAAGTGTTCAATAGCAGGGAGACCACAACACAAGTGAGGAGGAAAGAAGCACATGTGTAGGAGTCATCTCCACATACTTGAAAGAGTCTGTGAAGCCGGCATGGCACGAAAAAGCTTTGTGTAGTCAAAATTTATTGAGTTCAGATTTGCAAAAAGTATCAGCTAGCAGTGTTTCAGAATGAGGTACTGCATACTTAGATGGTGTATTTTTGAAAATGCCGTTGAAAAGACTGTCTTTAAAAAATAAAAAATATATTTTTACAATGTGTGGAATACAGAGTGTGCTTTCAAATTATTCCCACAACTGAAAATGATAGCAAGGAGTCTGAAATTCTACAATAAAATGTGTATTTGTGAAATGAGAGGAGAGGCGGTCAAAAAATCTAAACAGAAGTAAAACAATAAAGACCTGTTGCCTTTCTAGGCCTAGCTAAATGGGTAAACGTCTGCTAACTCACTGGGGTGGTTGTCCACTTACCTAACTCAGTGTCATACCAAGCACCCCTAATATTGCTTCCAAAATCTTCCAAATACTGGACTCTTTTCCTTTAGCCAAATAAAATCTTGCCATGATTCACTTTCCTACAACTCTAAGTTCAATTAACTTCTGGAGGTGAGGCTGCTTTATACCCCATCCTAGGGATATGTCTGGTACAATCCAAATAATGACTTTCAGAGTCAGCATTATGGCGTTAAAGTCATAAGTTCATACTTCTAGATCTCTATCTGTGATCACTTGGTGTTCCTGCCAACTTGAGTCTAACATCTTACTTAGAGGGCCAAGCACCTGCAAGGTCCATCCATTTTCTGAAAGTGCATAGTGAGTTTTAGCATTAAGAGAAGCCAATGTTTATTCAGAAACCAGCACTAGGTGTTTTGCCGAAAAATTGAAGGACACATTCACTTACACACCTGCAATTATTTATAAAGGACCTGCTTAGAGTTATTAATCCTGCAATCCTGCAAACCTTTGTAATACATGGATTAAAAAACAAAGGTCCACACAGTCTTTAAAGACTCAAAGAGATTTGAATAGCTGCACACAGTCTTCACATTGTGAATGAATGCTGGTGTTTGTATGATTTTATCCATGCATTTTTTTTTTCAAGGCTATGGAAAACAACTGCAGATACAGTATCAGCTAGCTATGGCATGTTTACTTGCACACCCATAATTATTCAAGCAAGGTTAGAGGTGGAGTGATGGCTCTGAGGCTAGGGATCTCCATTGGTAATCAGAAGGTTGCTGGTTCAAATTCCGTAAATGCCAGAAGTGATTCTACTCTGTTGGACCCTTGAGCAAGGCCCTTAACCTACAATTGCTTCGTCCTGGCTATGACGTTAATCTGCATCCAGCCCTGTATGTAGGCCCTCCAAGTTGCAGGGAAAACCTGGGGGTTGGTGGCAGGATTGGCAATCCACCCGCCATAAAAAAAAAACCTCCCACTGTTCCATTCTATTTGAACTTGTGTGGTGCTGAGGTGTCACCTGTTGCATGGGTGTGCTCAGGTCCTAATCTGGGATCCTGTGGTGGTTTATCATGTGGTGGGTATGGGAATGCGCTGTATCCGCATGTGCTCCTAACATCTCTCTCTCAAAGGTTAGAGTCACCAATCAATGTAAACTGAAAGTCTTCTGTGTCTGTGTGTGTGTGTGTATATGAGCGCCCTATGATGAACTGTTAGACTACCCAAGGTTTATTCCTCCCTTGTACTTGATGATGCTGAGTAGTGTTGATAAGGAAAATTCACCAAAGAGTATTTTGCAATGAATATGCTGTGTTTTCCAGGAACCTTGGTCAATTAACATTTACCTAGAAATGTGCTGTGCAGCTGGCTTAGCCAAAAAATGTATTTCTGACTTCCCAGTAATACTTTGTGAGGCCAATGTGACATCACAGAGCAGCAGCAGCCATGTGCAGAACTTTCACACATGCACACACATGCTGTAACAGTACTCCACTGCATATTTTACATCGCAACCTGATCTGCTTCACGCACGTGTGATGTCACTACACAATCTGTACCCCAGCTGGATTTGCACACTGCATAATCTTAAAAAAAAAAAGTCACCATATTTTCATTTGAAAGGTACATTAGCTGACCATAATGAGAATATTATGAGTACTGCCTACAAATATATGTTATATAATAATATGTAACAGTGATCCCTGTGCACTAGCTCACTTGCCACCATGCCATGTGGCTAATTTTGTTTGCCAGCCAAATGCATGTGCAATTAATGAGCAACGAGTCAAAACAAACCTGATAGGATCCCTCACCATCTCCTTCACCAGGCTTAGAGTTAATAATAGTAACTAAAGATTGATTGCTATTTACAAAGCGTTTCTATCTTCTTGAAGAAAAAAATGCAAAGCATCTGCACCATAGATCTGACACAAAAAAAGAAGTCTCCGGAAGAGTGCAAGGATATATATTTTTATTTTTTATTTTTCACTTATTGCAATATTGTGGCCATTTGCTGTATTTTATTTGTGGTTATCGTTTCATTTGTGTCTTTTGTTTTTTGAGACATGGTGGCACAGTGGTTAGCACTTCTGCCTCACAGCTCAAGTCACATTGTTGGCCTCAGTAATCAATCCAGCATAGTTAGCAGACACATCTGTAGCATTTAGGGACACTTAAAAGTGCATTGTGCCAAAGTAATTCATTCAAAACTAGTTTAGTTCCTCCTTCCTAAACTGACTTCAGTGAATTTCACCGACTTCAGCAAAATTCACAAACATTTCAGCAATTACGCTGAATTCACTGCGGTGGGTTGGCACCCTGCCTGGGATTGTGCCCTTTGTTGGCTGGGATTGGCTCCAGCAGACCCCCGTGACCCTGTGTTCGGATTCAGCGGGTTGGAAAATGGATGGACACTGAATTCAGAGCAAGGTAAATTCCACAATGTTCACTCATCAAAAATGCTGAGATAGGCTAGGCTCCAGCCTCTTGAAATCTTGAATTGGATAAACAAGGGCAGAAAATGAATAAATATATACAGTATATATATATATATAAGTAATGTAAATGTGGGCCTAGCACAACAGCAGGCTTATACTTTCTAAGTCCAAAGAAGAATTAAATCATTTATAAATATCACGTAGTTGGTGAATGTCTGTCATGACTTGAGATAGCAAGAAGCACCCTGATTGATGGGACAGGAGACAAAACTGTAGCATTAAAGGCAGGCATCACATGTTCAGTCTGATTCATTTTAGTTTTTTCAGAGCACTTAATCCTCCACAAAATAATTTTAGGTATATTTTTAGATGCAGAAATATGCCATTGAGTTGTTTCTGTAACAAAGGTGTACAGTTTTTATTCTTGTGCCTGAAGCACAAAGTAGCAATTCCACAGAAAACCATTCACAGTTCAGCAACCTGTCTTTGGGACAGCCTTTCAACCCTGGTAATGCAGGCCATGATGCAGGTTTGTCTGAGCCAACCACAACAATGCACCAAAGCTGCAAAGTGCCATTTTCATAAAAAGAGGCCAAAAATTTTCATCGTCATATTGCTTACAAATTCTATTTTTGAATGCATTACAACCTAGTGAATACTGTACTGGGCATTAAACTACAAGAGTGCCCGTTCACACACCTCTGAGTCAAAAAAGTCACTTAAAACTGAATGCACTGAAATAGTAAAAAAAAAAAAAGAGAGAGAGAAATATATCTCTGTTCTAAAAAAAATCACCTTGAGCAGCTTTGAAAAGACACTATATAATAAAGACTGTGCCTTCAATACTCTATCACCAATAAAGCGATCATTTCTATTCATTTATTAAACAATTATGCAATTGAGGCTGTCATCTTAGTCAAATACAGACAATGCAGCCACACAGATACTGTCCCCATAAACACATAAATGAGTTGTATTGTGAATAGTAGTTCATTTACAAAATTGAGGGTTCTATAATTTAAAATAATATTGAAAAAAAATGCATAAAAAAGAGAAAAAAAAACTCACTATTAGTCAATTCAATACATATTATGGAAGAAAAAGAAGGAAAAAAAATCAGTGCTTGATTTTTTCAGTGAATACTCAATATTCATTTAAGAGCTACTAAAGTTTATTTTAGGTTTTGTAGGTTCTGATGCTCAAGATAGACAATGAGGCTGATCACAGTATTGCTCTGCTTTGAGATTCCAGGAGATGCTCCTTCAGAAAATCCTGTTGGTACTCTGATACTCAGTAAACAGTAAATATCTGACTGGTGGAATAAAACAGAAATCTCACGATACAAATGTATCTTAATTTTTTGGGTTCATGATACATTATGTTTCTTAAATGTATTTGCTAATAATTGGTGTTGTTCACTGATGTTCCCAAAGAGGAGATTTGTGTGAATGCACTTTGGGCTCTTCTTCCTCAGGCCTAACAGTTCCACTCACAGTTTCTAACAAAAAGAGTATTCAAAACACAAGCATCAAAAAACCAAGAGGCGGCACCACTTGATATGTGCAGAAAACATAAGTAAAACCTAAAAAGAAAGAAGAAGAATTCTAGTTGAAGATGGCATGCAGAATTTTGGAAAGTGTATTTAGGTCTATGTTTAATTTCACTGTGGGGATGTACCATATATGAAATGGCTCTTTTATATAACACAACATTCTCAAGCCAATACAATCCAATTCAAGCCTCGACAATGAAAGGACCGTGGAAGAGAGCTCGTCCAGGACATTATCTCCCCCAGAACACTAGAGGGCAGCCCCTGCTGGCTTGTAGTGAGGCTACGGGTTTGAAGCTTGGAAGCTCAACCCTGCTGGGGCCGATGGCCACCACCAGACGACGCCTGGACGTTTGCTGAGCCCTGTTTGGCAGCACTTTCCCCACACCCAGACGTGCTGCCAGAAGAAGGTCGTTGGGTACCTGGAGTGCTTCTGGGTGTCCTGTAAAAGAAGCCACTACCCAGGATGCCAGAGTTGGCAGGAAGAAAGATGAAGCTTGCCGGAAGAGGACTAGAGGCGAAAGGACTGGGAAAACGAAAGGAAAAAAAGGATCGACTTTGTGTATTTTGGCACTGTACTGTGCTGTGCAGGGGGAAGCGAGGGAAAGCGGTTCCCCAGCATCGAACAAAAGGGCGCTGTGTGCTGCAGTTGTGTGTCTCTGCCTGTCTGTGTCCGGGTTAGAGCGGCTGTATGCGCCCCTGGTTTCCACAGGTGTTACCGCCTATTCTGGCAGCATCACACACAAGCCAAGCAACAAAATATGAGCATAAACTATTGACAGTTCAGTTATACAGTCTGAAACTGAGCAACAGTGTGTGCTGAAAATCTCTAATAGTCAATCCAGACAAAGTATGCAAAACCACAGTGATACATTTCTTTTTTATGACTTTTTGACCTAAAATGTCTGTTGAAGCCGTCTGCTCTGAAATATTTATTTCAATAATAAATCAATATATATTTTAAAGAAGTTACATCAGAACATAAGAATATTAGAACAATGATGACAGAAATTGACCATTCAGCTCAAAACCCTTGTCTATCCTACTCACATAGATTGTTGAAGATGACATCACGTCAAGATCTGAAAGTTCCTAAAGTCCTACTCTCAAACCACACTACTTGGTCATTTATTCCATGTGTCTCTGTGTCTTATTATGAGGAAAAACAAGTTTCCAACTTTTTTTCCTGGTGTTCTTGATGAAGTACTGAGTTTAAAGAAAATAGATGGGATTTGCTGAACTAATTCCCTTTATAATTTTAACACTTGAATCGTCTCGCTTCCTAATGTCTGTTTGCTCAGACTAAGAAGGTTTAAAACTCCTTCAATCTCTCCATATAGATCATCAATCTCTCCTTATAGCTTCTATTAAGCTTCAAAACCTGTAACCAAAATTGGGATAAGCAATAAAGAATGTACTGTATTTAAAAGTATTAATCTTATAAGATATTTTAGCTTGTATACATTTTTATGGTATACATTAAAAATAATGATAAGAAAAAGAGAGAAGCATTGAAGACAATTACAGAATTACCCCAAAACAAAATGTTCTGTTAAGACTAAAAAACAGTTAGGAACATATGCAATTCAACAGTTTGGCACTGATTTTGATTACAAAAAGAATGGAGGACCTATTGAGTCAAGTGGTCTATTTATGAATACAGCAGAGAAGGACAGAATCATAGTATCACCTACTATTACTATTATTTCTATTATATTATTAATATTAATATTGACTGCTCCACTGACAGACTGAGGAGATCGTTCCTCCACCACACTATGCGAATCTTCAATTCCACGTTAACATTATACAAGATTATTGTCTGTTTTACCTGTATTTTTATCACTCTTTAATTTAATATTGTTTTTTTATCAGTATGCTGCTGCTGAAGTATGTGAATTTCCCCTTGGGATTGATAAAGTATCTACTGTATCTATCTATCTATCTATCTATCTATCTACAGTTAGGTCCATAAATATTTGGACAGAGACAACTTTTTTCTAATTTTTGTTCTGTACATTACCACAATGAATTTTAAATGAAACAACTCAGATGCAGTTGAAGTGCAGACTTTCAGCTTTAATTCAGTGGGTTGAACAAACAGATTGCATAAAAATGTGAGGCAACTAAAGTATTTTTTTAACACAATCCCTTTATTTCAGGGGCTCAAAAGTAATTGGACAAATTAAATAACTGGAAATAAAATGTTCATTTCTAATACTTGGTTGAAAACCCTTTGCTGGCAATGACAGCCTGAAGTCTTGAACTCATGGACGTCACCAGATGTTGGGTTTCCTCCTTTTTAATGCTCTGCCAGGCCTTTACTGCAGCAGCTTTCAGTTGCTGTGTGTTTGTGGGCCTTTCTGTCCGAAGTTTAGTCTTCAACAAGTGAAATGCATGCTCAGTTGGGTTAAGATCAGGTGACTGACTTGGCCGTTCAAGAATTTTCCACTTCTTTGCTTTAATAAACTCCTGGGTTGCTTTGGTTGTATGTTTTGGGTCATTGTCCATCTGTATCATGAAACGCCGACCAATCAATTTGACTTCATTAGCTGGATTTGAGCAGACAGTATGTCTCTGAACAGCTCAGAATTCATTCAGCTGCTTCTGTCCTGTGTCACATCATCAATAAACACTAGTGTCCCAGTGCCACTGGCAGCCATGCACGCCCAAGCCATCACACTGCCTCCACCGTGTTTTACAGATGATGTGGTATGCTTTGGATAATAAGCTGAACCACACTTTCATCATACTTTTTTCTTGCCATCATTCTGGTAGAGGTTGATCTTGGTTTCATCTACCCAAAGAATGTTTTTCCAGAACTGTGCTTCTTTAGCAAAGTCCAATCTAGCCTTTCTATTCTTGAGGCTTATGAGTGGCTTGCACCTTGCAGTGCACCCTCTGTATTTACTTTCATGCAGTCTTCTCTTTATGGTAGACTTGAATATCAATACACCTTCCCCCTGGAGAGTGTTGTTCACTTATTTGGCCGTTGTGAAGGGGTTTCTCTTCACCATGGAAATGATTCTGCGATCATCCACCACTATTGTCTTCAGTGGACGTCTAGGTCTTTTTGCGTTGCTCATTTCACCAGTGCTTGCTTTCTTTCTCAGGATGTACCAAACTGTAGATTTTGCCACTCGTAATATTGTAGCAATTTCCCGGAAGGGTTTTTTCTGTTTTCACAGCTTAAGGATGGCTTCTCTCACCTGCATGGAGAGCTCCGCTGACTGCATGTTGTCTGTTCACAGGAAAATCTTCCACATGCAAGCACCACACCTCAAATCAACTCTAGGCCTTTTATCTGCTTAACTGATAATGACATAACGACGGACTTGCCCACACCTGCCCATGAAATAGTCTTTGAGTCAATTTTCCAATTACGTTTGAGCCCCTGAAATGAAGGGATTGTATTAAAAAAATGCTTTAGTTGCCTCACATTTTTATGCAATCATTTTGTTCAACCCACTGAATTAAAGCTGAAAGTCTGCACTTCAACTGCATCTGAGTTGTTTCATTTAAAATTCATTGTGGTAATGTACAGAACTAAAATTAGAAAAAAGTTGACAATGTCCAAATATTTATGGACTATATCTATCTATCTGTGATAGCCATGTCTGTCTGTCTGTCTGTGAATCAACTTGGCCTACTGTGGAACAATATTGTTGAAATCTGGCACACTTATTCTTCACAGAAATTTGTCAAGACAGTATGATTTGTGTTGTGATATCTCCAAACAGATCACACTGTACAAAGTTTTGAAATTTCAAAATCTCCCTTTGAAAAGTATTTGCAAATTTGTAAATCATCTATTGTAAAACAGATACATTCTGTGAGACTTCAACTAGTTAGTTTATAGTTTCAATTTTATCTTGACAGCAGTTACAACAGCATGTATGTTTTTGTATATTTTCTTTTTCCTTTAGTCGCTACCAATGGCAAACTGATCTCCAATACAAACTGATGAAAACCCAGCAGACTTCAGGCATGGGTAGGTCTGAGCTATCACAAGTTGTTTCTGCTTGTGTGTGCAATTCTCTATCGACAAGTCCAGCTAAGTGCACACAGAAACCTCTGCACCAGCATCTCACTCCTCCTGATGCTTTAAGCCATAACTTGCAAGTTAAATGATCTTCTTAACCATAAAAGTATAAAATGCAAGGAAGGAAAACAAAAGGTTATCTAAATATGAATGAAGAACCCTGCGGCGTGTAAGGCATTATTACATTTACTTAGTATTAACCTTACACAAAACCAACCTCAAACCTCTAATATCTGCAGATTATAATGATTCACTATTTCACTGACACTATATCTTACCAGCAGAAGTCACCTGATTTCCATAATGCCCAGTCACAGTTTGCCTTTCATTTATTTTATTCCCTAACATTTGTCATAACATAATAGATTTTCAAGCCCCATTTCAAGAAAATTACCAGACATGCTAAAGCAATGAAGGAATTAATTACAAAATGCCCTTTTCGTTCTGTGTGCATGTTTATGTACATACGAGTGAGAGTGGTCCCAATGATTGACTAGAGTCCTGTCCATGCCTGTTTTCAGCCTTTTGCCCAATCTTGGTGGGATAATATCTGGTCTCTGAAACCTTGAAATGGACTGAGAAGGTTCTAGAACCTACCTAACTAAACAGCCCAGAAATGCACCTGGATGTTATGTTGTGCGTACATTTTCATACTTGTTCTGTCTGCAATTATGTGAATTTCCCTTTGGGATTAATAAAGTATCTATCTATCTATCTATCTATCTATCTATCTATCTATCTATCTATCTATCTATCTAATAAGCTTCAAAAAAACAAACAGCATGTTGAAAAAAAATAAATAAATGAAATTCATCATTACCAGCATGTGCATCAATGAACATGTGTTTTGATATCATGCCTGTGTCTATTTTAGCTATGCACTTTTTTTTCTCATTTTACTCCAGATATCTTGTAACAATTCATTACGTGTATTTTAAGTCATGTACCTGTGCTGATTTTTCAAATGACTGCTGAACATATGGTATCTGCAGAGCTGGCTTAAAGAGAAGAGCTCAAAGGCAGACTGAACACTGCATAGAGATCTTAAACTTCTGATCATTAATGGCATTGTTATAAATGAGGTAATACAGAAGAAAACTATAAGAAGAGAAAAGTAAGATACCTATGAGCAGGCAGTGCCAGTAAAGTGAAAGTGGGCGAACCATTTCAATTGAAGCATAGTAATGACATAGCTAGGGGTAATGGGATGGCAGAATTTATTTTGTTATTTTTTAATTTTTCCTTCAGAGCATTTTTCTCCATGAGTTGTGTCTCCATGCATTAAAAACAAATCATGTTTACTTTTTTCTAGCTGTGAAGATGTTAAGTATACAGGTGAATCAAAGTGGTCTACAGAAAGCCACTGACAATAATCATTTAAAACATGTTATAAACATAGATGAGAAATACTGCTTAAAATGAAAAGAACATATGAGAATGGACACATAAGCTCTTTTGTGACTTCATTTGAACATTCTGGTTTATGTCATATCACACACATGCATGGGAGGCAGCTAAAGGGCTTGAATGGATGTAATTATATGCCAGACCAGGAGATGACGCTGTTCACTGAGCTTTTCTCTCTTTCCTCTATAGACCGGCCAAAGGACATCCTGCCTAAGCCCAAGGATATCATTTGACATCACTTCTTACTCCTGCTCCCCTATATAAACACCGTCTTTATTTTGTCAATCAGTTCTGTTTTGGACGCCAGTCTATAAAAACCTGATTTTTTTGCTCTGATCATTTATTTCAAGTATACGGGTGGCTACACCAAACCTTTTTCTGTTTCTTGTTCTTTTTATTCCAGTCACAATGAAAATGCTGCCAACACAGCAAACAACTTGTTGGATTAGATCTTTTTCTTTCATTTATTTAACATATTTTTAAAAGAAGTGATTGTATTTCTGATTATTTTCTTTTATTTAAAAGGCAAATATCTAATGAAAATTGACCATTAAAATCATCCACCTTAACATAAGGATGTGTTTGTGAATATGTGCGACTGTCAGGGTGCTAAGTCTCTTTCATTTCAACAGATGGCACATTACAAACATTTGCAGTAATAAAATGCATTGCATTTTCCATTCCAACAGATGGCTCATCACAAGCATTAACGATGTTTTTAGCAATCCCATACCAAATGTCATACAACAAAGACATATGTCATTCCAAACATAAACATGCTCATCATCAGTTGTGGCAATGTTAGCAATGTTTTGATAATTAGCTTCTATGCTTATAACCAGCAAATATATTATATAGTATTAGAAAATACTTTTAACTGTATTCATATTAGTTCCACTTAAGAAAAATGAATGCTTGTAAATGGTAAATTGTATGCAGTTTAAACTACCATGAATAAGATTATCAAAAAATAAAACGGAACAGATTATAAAGACGTTGAGACATAAATGGCTTTTTTCCTTCAATTCTTTTTCAGATATGTAGCTACACTGGAAACCCCAAGGGTGTATTGTGACCACCACCATTGACTCATCCTCTGTCCTAGTTATAGAAATAAGTGTCTAAAAACTAGTGTGTGTGTGTGCATGTGGGTAAGAGTGAATGAAACACACTGTATAACTAAAAGCTTGTTTACTTGTTTGTGCTTGTTAAGTTGCCCTTATAAATTATAAAATCTGGGTTAAATGTTCAGGGACTAGTATCTCAGGGAAAGTTGTGTACTCTAAAATTAAAAGCAGGCTAAATTCCAAGAAACAACAAGAGATATGATGCAAGGTACCTTTCTTTGTTATGCACAGCTGCTGTTTCAGGAAGTAATTCCAGAGATGGCTCTGCTGAATGAGTGTGCAATAATCAGGATTCTGGGACGAAAGGCATTTGGAAAATGACCCCATTATGAGAATACAAAACACAGCCGTCTTTAACACTGATACTCAGACACGCATAAAAAAAATGCATTTTTGTTTTTGCAAAAGCAAATTGCATTGTAGACACATCTATTACTAGAAAGCTCCGAGGTTTCCTTACATGTGTAACCCTTAACACTGTTGGTTCCTGAATAATTGCAGGTCACTGATAATTGGGCCTAAAGTCAGGGCAAGGGGGTACAAGAACGACGCAGATTTTTTTTTTCTGGTGCAGCTGCGCCCGACTTGAAAAGATGCATTGTGAGATACAGCAGATGGACTCCAGTAGTCAAACACAGCCTCGACATCTACATCAGGGCAGCCTGCACAGCAGGCCACATCTGGGCATTGGGGTGAAGACTTATTACCTGTTTGCCCAGACACATCTTTTAACAAGATTGTTCACACCTGAAGAAATTACTCTTTGTTTCTGTATGTCTGATGGTTTGTTTTTTTAATAACTTGGACCAACAAATGAAAGAAAACCATGCCCCTCACTCCCCTTAATTTATTCGAATAAATGGGCATGTTTGCTGCTGCAGACATTTTGCATTTTACATTTGATCATTTATTTTCATTCAAATGTAAATTAAACAAACCCTAACTGGCATAGTGTAAGTGAGTGAAAGTCCTGCCTGTTGCCCAGAGTTTGCACCTACCTTCTACCCAGTGCTGCCAGAATAGGCTCTCGCTCCCTATGACAAAGAATTGAAAAAGCGAGTAAGTTCAGAAAACAGGCAAATGGATAAATTATCAGTGTTCTGGCAGTGTTATTTAATCACAAATCCAGAATCCCCAGTTAATTTCCAAGCCTGGGCTCCATCTGTGTAGAGTGTGTAAATTTCTGTCACATCAGTGTGATGTAATTCAGATACTAGAATTTTCTACAACATACAGTACATAAGATAAGAAGGACTTTTTAGCATTCCCTTCTGTTGTTAGTGAGTAGTGTTGATTGGCAAAATTCGCTTAAGTGTTTTATGCGCGAATATGCTATGCTTGCAGGTGACCTTGTTTGCTAAATATTTTCCTGGAAATTCGTCTTGTGGACAGTTTAGATGAATATTTTTTTTTCCAGCATCCCATGATGCTTTCTGAGGCCAGTATGACATCATAGAGTTGTAGCAGCTATGCACAGACCCTTTACACATACATGCTTGTTAGCGTTTTCCACCAGATGTTTTACATCACTGCCTGGTCTGCTTCATGCATGCATGATACCTGTACTGATCTGTACTCCAGCTGAATGTGCAACTTGCATGTGTTTAAAAATAAGAATATTTATTATGAGTGCTGCCACTGGATATATAACACTGATCCTTGTGCGCTCCCTCACTCACTCACTGCATGACTAATTTTGCATACCAGCCAAATTAATGTACAATTAGCCTCATGACACAGCAACAAGTTAAAAATAAACTTTAACAGAGCCTTCTTCCTCCCCAAGTCAGAAAATACATGAAGCCATGTTAAAGAATACTGATAATGAAAAATGTATTACTATTTAGAAGGCATTTCTATCTTCTTAATGGAAGAAAAAAATACAAGGAATTTGCGCAGATAGAATAGAAACAAAAGACGTTCCTGTTGTGCCAGATGCTGCAACTCCAAACAATAGAATAAGCCAGTGCCATGGCTAATCAGTGCTCTCTCTCTCTCTCTTATATATATATATACACACACACTCAAACACATATATATATACTGTATATATTTGCACCTGGAGATCCACAAAGGAAGAAAATGAATCACTTATCATAAAGTAGTTTTTATTCCTGAGCTTTCAGCCCCCGCCAGGGGTCTTTATCAGAGGATAATGCTTAGACTTACAAGAATCAAAGGCAATATATAGCAATACCTTACAGGGGGAGGAGGGGCGGAGAGGTGGCTAAGTCAGTGTGATCAGGAAAGGGGGTGTTATTGGTTGTAAAGTTTTATTTATTATGAACATGTTCTTATATGTTTGCATATACTGGATTTATGTCCAAGTATCTGTTGATGATGTTCTCATTTGATAGCCAATCGACTTGAATTAGAACCCCCACCCCACCTGGCACTCACTCCCTTATCACCCACCACAAGGTGTCTGAAGGTGCAGCGCGCATCTTGGCCAAGTCAGGTGTCAGAATAGCACACAAACCCAACGAACAATCTGCGCACAGTCCTCTGTAATGCTAAAAACAAGAAATCGACAGCAGAAACACGAAACGCAATGTACAGCATTCCATGCAGTTCTTGCTCAGTGGTATACATAGGACAAACATTAAAAAGAATCACAACACGTATACAGGAACATCACAACGCCGTCAGAAGAAAGGACTCACAATCATTGATCTATACACATACTAAATCAACAGGACATACATTTAACTGGGATAATGTACGAGTAAGATTTAAGGCCAGCACTAAAAGTGCCAGAGAGCTGGTTGAATCCTGGTTATCAAATGAGAACGCCATCAACAGACATTTGGACATAAATCCAGCATATGCAAACTTAAGAATAACATGTTCATAATAAATAAAACTTTACAACCAATAACCCCCCTTCCTGATCACTGACTTAGCCACCTCCCCGCCCACCCACATAATTGTTTGCTGTATATTGCCTTTGATTCTTGTAAGTCTAAGCATTATCCTCTGATAAAGACCCCTGGCAGGAGCTGAAAGCTCAGGAATAAAAACTACTTTATGATACGTGATTAATTTTCTTCCTTTGTGGATCTCCAGCTGCAAATATGCAAACCGTATCATAGACCTACTCTTTCATATATATATATATATATATATATATATATATATATATATATATATATATATATATATATATATAGATAGATAGATAGATAGATAGACAGATAGATAGATAGATAGTTTATGGTCATTTGTTTACTTTGTTTGTGGTTATTGTTCTGTCTGCAACTTTTATTGCTTGAGACACAATGCCACAATGGTGAGCACTCAGGTCACATTTTTGGACACAATAATCAGTCCAGTGTAGTTGGTTGACACTTCTCTAGCCCTCAGAGATACTTATAAAACCATTGTACAGATATAATCCACTCAAAACTAGTTCAATTACGCTTTACCCATTGACTTCAATGCATTTTGCAGAATTCTGCAAAGTTCCAGGAGATTTTCATGATTTTGCCAAACTCAGGGTGAAACAAACTCCGTAGGGTTTGCCCATCATTACTTATAAAGTTTATCTCAGTTATACAATAGCAATATCAGAATCCCATAATAAATGCTATGATCGGTTACCATAGTCTGAAAACTACAAACAAACAAAATCAACAATGTTCTATAACACAAATCAGAAAGGTAGTAACAGAGAAGAAGGGCCATCTTTTACTGCACACATATGTATAGACAGAACTTCTATGAGGATCAACTGGCACCCAGCCCTTCTTTCATGTCATTCTTTTACTCTTTTTCAACATAGGATTAGTATTTGAGAGGGCAAAGCGCACGTAACACTCAAGCTAAATACACTCAGATAAATGGGAAAAAATTGAAACCTTGTCTGGAACAGTTGTTTTTAAGTACTTTAGGTATATGGGCTACTTCACGAAAGGCACAGCAATTTTAAGACCATAGCATTTTAGGTAACTAGAATAAACATAATTTCCTTTTCATAATAAAATTGGTTAATCTAATGCAGGATCTAAGAAAAACAATTATCTATTTTCTGAGATACTTAACATAATTTAGCCATCAGAATATTAGTCACTGAAGAACAGGGGTCAGCACTGCTGTCTCACATTTATAAAATCCTATGTTCAAATCGTGGCATAGGCATCAATTATAAGAAGTTTCTGTTTCTGAATTAGTTTTCTTTCTTTATTTTGGTTTGCTACCACACGCCCAAAACGTGAACTTCATTGTGTGTGTCTTTGTCACAAAGACAGTTGTCTCGCCTAGTAGTATTTATCTCCTACCTTGTGCCTGATGCTTCCATGAGCCTGTTTTGAAATGAGCTGGTTCAGCAAATAAATAAAACGAATTAATGATATTGATTGCTTCTTGACATAATGAATAAATAATATAGTTTCTGTACCTAACTTATTTTTCAGTAGTTGAAACAATTATGATCTAATAAAACAACAAATTGCAAGATGTCTTTAGCCTTCACGTTACGTGTCAGGAGCAATAGTAACAGGGATATGTGGGTCAGGTATGTTTCTCTCGGTTAAATTATATTCAGTAGAAAACTGCATTAAATACAATAGTAAATAATGCTGCTTCTAAAGAAAAGCTGCTGTCAGCTCTTGTCTTCAGTCATACAGACAAATTGTTTTGATCACAAGTAATAAACAATAAAAAATTATATCTGTTAAAAAAGCACATCAGGCCTTTTCCTACTATGAAGTTATAACAATGTGCCATACAAGAAACTTAAAGATTCTTTGTCATGAATACTCTGAAATAAGAACTATGGTTAAAGCAATGACAGAAATACTTGTATTATCTGGTTACAAACTCTGATCTGCAAAACTGGGTGCAGAAAAAGAATTAAAGGATAGATGTACAACCCATTAGACATTAGTAGACACCAAATAGATTTTTAAAATTATTAAAAGAGATGCTGCTAAAACATTTAGTGTTAAACAGGAATCAGGGCATTACTATTTAATCCAATGAAAAGAGATGCAGTGGTGTCGTTATACAGACTGAAGTGCAGCGTCTAGTATTACTAAAGGTATGAGAGATGATTGTTCAGTGTTTCATAGTTGAGGTGCTCATTCTACACGGTAAGGTCAGATGGAAACCAACCAGGCTGCCATTTGCTGCTGACAGTTTGCTAACCAAGTTGCCACATCAAAAGAACTTGACTGGCAGATGGGATGATTGGGAGGGACACAAGGGTAGGAGAAAAATAGTCGGCTAGTTAAAAACTGGAGAGCAGAGAGAAGAAAAATAAATGAGGCACCTTACAATAATATACAGAAAGAAATGCTTGTTCCCAAAGACACGAAAGATTGAAAATGGCTGACACCACTGACAAGGAAGAAGTAGTGAATTCCTAGACAAAAAATCACAAGTAGAGAAATTGCTTTAACTTAAAATTTACATTCTGTTCACAACATAGTAGAAGTAGTGCTGTCACATATGCCAATTAAAAATGAAGGTGTTTTTACTGAGAGCAACTTAACAGCGGTTAGTACTGCTATCTCATAGTTTCAGGGACCTGTGTTTAGTAATTATTAAAATGAAGAAATAACAATAATAAAAGCAGTAATATTAACATAGTAACAATAGCCATTTGTCCTTTAAAACCTACTTATCCAGTTCAAGTTCAAGGGGAGTTGGTACCTTGCACCAAACCATCATGACACACCTCATCATCACAGGGTGCTAAGTAGTAATATCAACATGACATTCTCAAACAAGCAGTCCAATTCAGGGCCACAAGGTGTCCTCAGTCTACCTCGGTGGCATTAGGTACAAAGCAGGAGCAAGCCAAGGACAGGAAGCCAGTCTATCGAACGATGGGCCATCTATATTGGGCCAGTATAGAACTGACAATTAATTTAATATCCACATGTTTGGGGATGACAGAAGAAAGTCAGAGTATCCAGAATAAACCATATAGACATTAAAAGTCCACAATGACTAAGTGTGGATTTGAATCCAAAATGGTGGACCTGTAAGATCGCTGCACTACCCATTGAGCCACTCTGTATCAATAGGTTAGCTGAATTCTGAACAGAATCACTCAGCAAGCAAACAATGACAGTTTCAAGGCATTAAGAGATGCTACTACTGCCCTACACCTGATCCTGCCCAGATAGTTTTGGGATCCTGTGGCACAGAGTTTGAGAATACTATGTTATGAACTCTGTTACATCCAAGTGTTAAGTGATTAGTCATTTTCATGCTCTATACTATCATACTGATCTGTCTGTCCATCCAATTATCTATCTATCCTAAACTTCTGCTTGTTATAGGCCATGGTGAACACTTCCAAAACAATACAGTATATACTGTATATCCTGATCAGTGAAACAGAAAAACAGATGGACTGGAAATATAAATAGAGAGAGTGTATATCCACCTTAATAAAAGGATAATTGTCTGTGTGTCTGTCCAGTTGCTGTGTCTCTGTCATTGTAGCAGATGTTGCATCACAAACATTTAACAATGTTTTGACAAATCACATACCAAATGTCATATAACAGACGTATGCATTGCATTTGTCATTCCAACAGATCGTGCACCACAAATACTGTATTTGTAGTAATAAAATGCATTACTACATATTTTTGTGATGTGCCATCTGTTGGAATGACAAATGCAATGCATAAGGTTTTTGTTTCTGCTGCTTTTTTGTTTAGTGCTCTTGGTTCTTAAGTGTAACGACTTTTAACAAAATAAATTAATATCATGTGCGTGACTGTTACATATAAATTTGAATTGCCATTTAATCTAATACACATCTTTGGGATGTGGGAGGATAACCCATGCAGAGATAGGGAGAAATCTACATAGTGTGTCATTGCGCCATCTTATAATATCCATCCATCCATCCATTTTCTAACCCGCTGAATCCGAATACAGGGTCCACTGGAGCCAATCCCAGCCAACACAGGGCACAAGGCAGGAACCAATCCTGGGCAGGGTGCCAACCCACCACAGGACACACACAAACACACCCACCAAGCACACACTAGGGCCAATTTAGAATTGCCAATCCACCTAACCTGCATGTCTTTGGATTGTGGGAGGAAACCGGAGCGCCCGGAGGAAACCCACGCAGACACAGGGAGAACATGCAAACTCCACGCAGGGAGGACCCGGGAAGCGAACCCGGGTCTCCTAACTGCGAGGCAGCAGCACTACCACTGCGCCACCGTGCCGCCCTCTTATAATATTAATAACAATAATTAAAATAATAATATTAAATAACTTATTTAAATGTTTTATTTTTAAGCTTCCCTTGTATAAAGTACACAATTATGACATCAGATTTATACCCTCCAGGCATTTTCTTAGGTTTTCAAGCTAACCAACACTTTAATTAATTACACGTCAGCCTGACGAACCCTTCTGCATTTATTAGTACTTCTTGTATACACTAGTAACACTCTGACCTGTGACCCTCAAAGAAAGATGGTGCATGGACCTCTTATGAAATACACCACCCCACGTCACTCCACCAATGGTACTGCAGTGTCTTTCACTGCCATCCGATGTCACAGCAGCTGTTTTCCTGACAGACATGCATCATCCTCGACAGACCTATTCTGTTGTGCTTGGAGTGTAACTTCCAGTTGTCCTGTGCAATGTGCCTCACTGTTGGCGCACGCAGCTGTGTTTTTGCTGTTAGCCAAGGCACAAGTCCACATCGCTGATTGCCGTAAGGAGTGAGGCCTCGTTGCTGCCTGCCGTGAGAAGAACCTGAAGCCCTAAGTATGCTGTTCCTATCGGCTGCTCACACCATTGTGTCTTTCCAGTCAGGCAAAGTATGTGGCTGCATCTCCACTTGCCAAGGGCAGAAGATGAAACCCAGTTTTGGGGCCACCAAAGCACGCATGACTAATTCATGTGTCATATCATGGCACACTGTCAATTGAGACCAAGATCAAAATTTAAGGCCGAGGGGTTTGCGAGTGACAAACGTGCATAACAAACAGAAAACCCTTAGCATTTCATATATAGATGGATAGCTTCAACAGCCCATTAGTTTCTCAGTTTTCTCAGGTTCATTAATACAACAACAATTATGTCAAACTAAAGTTTGAAAAATATTCACATTCTGCTTTAGAGAACTTTTGGAGTTTGTATGAAGTGTATAAATTATACAGTAAAACTGAACGACAACATGAAGCATTAACAAAACTCAGTCCTAAAACATGAATGCAGCAAGTGGTACAAACAAGATGCAAACCCTACCATAACACAGAAAGGAAATTTTAAACAACAACAAAACCCTCACATACATCTTACCCATAAATCTCAAATGCAAAGCCATTAGTAGATGTTTTTTTTGTAAACTTGACTTGAACTTGAACAGTTTACTGGAAGACAAATGATGCCTAATTTTCTTGACTCCTTTGAGATTCTTATCCTTCAAATCAGCAAGTGAGATCCTAAACCGATATGTACATCTGAAGAATTTTATGTAAGCATTGAAGAATTCCTTTGAACACACTTTTTCATGCTTGGGAATGATACAGTACTAATATTGCATTTGTTTCTCTTTTTAAAAATATAACTTCAGTCTCACTGAATATGTTATAATCTGTAAACAGAATGTTAAAATCACTTTTAAATCACATATTTAACTAAAGGTTGATCTCCTTAAAGCCTGATACATAGTATACAGTCATGTGAAAACATTAGGACACCCTTTGAAAGCATGTGGTTTTTTGTAACATTTTTAATAAATGGTTATTTCATCTCCGTTTCAACAATACAGAGAGATTAAAGTAATCCAACTAAACAAAGAAAACTGAAGAAAAGTCTTTTCAAGATCTTCTGTAAATGTCATTCTACAAAAATGCCTATTCTAACTGAGGAAAAAGATAGGACACCCTTGCCCCTAATAGCGAGTGTTACCTCCTTTGGCTGAAATAACTGCAGTGAGACGGTTCTTGTAGCCATCTACCAGTCTTCGACATCGGTCTGAGGAAATTTTACCCCACTCCTCAATGCAGAACTTTTTCAGCTGTGAGATGTTTGAGGGGTTTCTTGCACGTACAGCCCTTTTCAAGTCACCGATGGATAGCTTCAACAGCCCATTAGTTTCTCAGTTTTCTCAGGTTCATTAATACAACAACAATTATGTCAAACTAAAGTTTGAAAAATATTCACATTCTGCTTTAGAGAACTTTTGGAGTTTGTATGAAGTGTATAAATTATACAGTAAAACTGAACGACAACATGAAGCATTAACAAAACTCAGTCCTAAAACATGAATGCAGCAAGTGGTACAAACAAGATGCAAACCCTACCATAACACAGAAAGGAAATTTTAAACAACAACAAAACCCTCACATACATCTTACCCATAAATCTCAAATGCAAAGCCATTAGTAGATGTTTTTTTTGTAAACTTGACTTGAACTTGAACAGTTTACTGGAAGACAAATGATGCCTAATTTTCTTGACTCCTTTGAGATTCTTATCCTTCAAATCAGCAAGTGAGATCCTAAACCGATATGTACATCTGAAGAATTTTATGTAAGCATTGAAGAATTCCTTTGAACACACTTTTTCATGCTTGGGAATGATTATATTCAAGTACAAAGAGATGACAGACAGACAGATAGATAAATAGTTAGATAGATAGATAGATTTAATAAGACTACGTTAAGTTGTGTTTTATATTAGCATTAATGGGAAATAAAAACATGTATAAAAATAAAGTATATTTCATATAGTTTAACATTATACAGTAAATGAAAAAGAGTTTAACAGAGGGTCAGAAGAGTTGAAAATTACAAGTACAAAACTACTACTACAAATTACTACTGTGAGAACTGAAAAGCAGGAGTGATGTGTTTGGAACTGCTTGGAGACTCAAAGTAATAAACAAAGCTATGCCTTTGACTGAAAGCCTTTGTGAATATCAAGTTAAAAATTAAAGCAAGCTGCTGAGAAGAATAAATTTCCTTTTTTTCAATACTTGCGCATCAAACACATATTCCAGTAAAAGGAGCCAGATTAATCTTGCATCTGAATTCTGGCCCAGTTTTAATTGACTGCTTGTCCTCACAGCCATTTCCTACGGTTTCAGCCAGCCAAATTCAAAGCTTCATTCTTTGTATGTCCTACCTCAGCGAAGGCAAAGAGCTGAGGGCTACAATTTTAGCACAACATAGTGACTTATAAAACTTCTAAAAAGAAACTAACACATCCATGTAAAGAGTAAGGCCATACTATGCCACACACGCATAGCCTTACATAAATCTGTTTGGCCTCAATGAGACAAAATTTTAGTAAAAATGCTCCGAAACAAAGTATGTAAAAAAACAAATTATATTAAATGCTTTAAATGTTTTCAGCATCCACAAGATAACTATGTTGGCCATTTGGAACACAAATGAAAGCTGACTTCACTACAGTGTCCATGCATTACAGTATATAATTTTAAAAATGAAATTTGTTCTCGGGCAACATGGTGACGCAATGGGTAGCATTGCTGCCTCGCAGTTAGGAGACACAGGTTCGCTTCCCGGGTCCTCCCTGCGTGGAGTTTGCATGTTCTCCCCGTGTCTGCGTGGGTTTCCTCTGGGTTTCCTCGCACAATCCAAAGACATGCAGGTTAGGTGCATTGGCGATTCTAAATTGTCCCTAATGTGTGCTTGGTGTGTGGGTGCGTATGTGTGTGCCCTGTGGTGGGTTGGCGCCCTGCCCAGGGTTTGTATCCTGCCTTGCGCCCTGTGTTGGCTGGGATTGGCTCCAGCAGACCCCCGTGACACTGTAGTTAGGATATAGCGGGCTGGATAATGGATGGGTGGATGGGATTTGTTCTCTGCATACTCCAATCTTCTTTCCACCCCCCAAAACCCCTCAAACACATACTGACTGGCATCTCTGAATTGCAGCAGTGTGACGGGACAGCAGCCCAGCTAGGATTGTTCCTGCTTTGTGCTTTGCACCTTTCCTGATGGTACATTAATTGCAATGAGTTAAAAAATTGTTGCAAGGTTAAAAGAGCTCACAGCTCCCTAAACAGCAATGCACAAGATGGTATGCTGATTATTTCCAATATTTCCAATATGCCTGTTGTCATAAATGCCACCTGAAACACACTTCTATTGGGGAGGAGTTGAAGGGGACTGTAAAATGGACAGAGACAAGGATTACTAAGGCTTCTATTAATAACCCCATCTAGAAACGCATTTCTTTACTGGAGCCATATTTTGTATATAGATGTGAGGCCTTTGTACTCGATAACTTCTGAGACCTAGAGACTATGCATCAGTCCCATTGATCCCTGCAATTTTGCCTGTTGTGATATTTGTTTTTTTTTCTTGCACTGTTTTATTTGGGCTAAATGCTTTCATTTGATCTTTTTTTTGACAATTTGACAATTGGTTTAATCAATTAATTATGTACCCCGATTATGTAATTGCCCTCAGGTAATATAATTAGGTCAGACCACAGCACCTGATGGCTATAAATATTTTGAAATATCACTCCATTTAAAGTCAAGAGACAGAGGATTGCTGTGAGTAACCGAGCTGACTGGGGGACATAAATACAAGACAAAACTTGCAATCAGTGTCAGGTAAAAGTCAAAACCAAAGATCAAAAATAAAAGCATGAGTGAACGAAACACAGGGGCAAATCAAAAATTAAAACTGTTGACAAATGAGATTCAAAACTGAAACATACCTAGAACTAAGCCAATCTGAATCAAACCCAAGTGTTGCTTAGGATTTTGGTTATCTTATGCTAATGGCAAAATAATTTTCAATGAAAACATGGCTGTACTTATACAGGAAGTCCGGTCACGTCATAACACTCATATTCACGTAATCTGAAGATTGCATAAACAAACAACGTAACAAATTAAAAATAATTCAGAATGGCTGGAAACTTCCAAGAATAATTTCAATTTTAAAAGAAAGAATGACTCCAAAAATACATGAAGACCATGCGTATACTATAACACATAAGACCTGTTTATATTGGCTATGGTTCCATGGAGCTCTACCCTAACCCACATTTAACATCAACATGACAAAAAGAGAGTAAACAGTGCAAATACATCAAATGCTTAAACCCACATCAGAACTACTAAGCAACATAAATCAACCTGAAATTATTCTTCGGGAGGTGGTGTACAGGAGAGCTTAGGAAATGTGCACAGTACCCTCTGGAAAATGGCACTCTCTCACTCCTATACTGTATTTCATAACCTTCCTCTTTCAATAGGTGGCTGGCCCTGTGTATTTCCTCCTTGGCAGTGTGCTGGGAGATCTGTTTAATAGGGCTTATGACGTTCCAGTCTTTACAAGCACAATTTTATCTCCCTGGTTCCAGTTTTGTTTTCTACCTTCAACTCCGATCAGTGCTCAGGACATGTGGAATTTCCCTAACTAACCCCCTACCAAATCACTCATTATACTCTTTGTTTTGTTCTTTCTCTCTTAAGAAAACATCTGTCTCTACCCTCTACTATTTACTTTGCAAAGCATCCTATAAATTTCTGCCCTTGATCTCTCTTTGGTTCAGAGACCTTTCTCCTCTCCCTTCACGGGACACAGTCGTCTCCAATGTAAGGCTTTGTTCTAGAACCCCAAACTACCAGCACACCCAGTTCAAAATTCTACACAGACTCTTATCCTACTCCCCACAAATGCTTTCTGATGGGCCTCACTGTTGATCTTCACTGTCATTTATGCTCCCTTGAATTAACTTGGCACTTTTCTCCACATGTTCTGGCACTGCCACCTGTCTTTTCTTTTTGGACATACATATGTCACCTACTGTCTTCCTTTCTGTCCAGCAGTATCCCCTCTGTTACCTCAAATCTTTCTTCTTTTGGACCTTTCTAGACTTACACTCAAATTATCTGAATGCAAGTTATTCTGTCTGGGTACCCTGGCAGCCAAACTAATTATTGCCTCCCGCTGGAAGACACCTTAATGTTTCACTGTCGACAACTGAAAGTCCTCCTTCTACAATTTAATACATTTGGAGTTGCCTGCAGCACAGATTAATGGTGCTTCCAGCAGTGCAATTGAATCCTGGTCTACTGTGGCTCAATTGTTTAAATCTCAGCTTGCAATGTCTTGCTTTTTTTTTTTTTTTAACAATCCTTTGGCTCAGGCAAGGTGGGAGAGGGTGGGTTGGGTTACTTTGTATGTTATGTTAATTTATTCTTGTCAATTTGTTTTTGCTCAATAAAAATTTGATCACAAAAAAAGAAAATGTGCACAACAGAATATCCTGGAATACATAGTCTAACTTCAACTGGAATAATTTGAGTATTCTGTTAATCCCTGAATGTGGATACATGCAAAACCACGTTCTGTGATGGTTTGGCTCCCTGTTCAGAGCTGGTTCCTTTTATTCACTTGATGCCATCACCATAATTACCTTGAATTAGATAAGCTGGTGTGAAAAATAAATGAATGAATACATTATTAACTTAATGATGTACATCACTTAATGACTTACTTACATAACTTAATGATGTACATTTCATATATTGCTGATTTTAAACAGATTGTCCATTTCCATTATAGCATGTTACATTCTATTGGTGTCCATCCATGAAAATACAATGGATTTCAATAAAATGGGCAAACCCCTAAACACCAAATAATTATCAATTATATATGTTACATGTGTATATATATATATATATATATACACCCAAAGTAATTTCCCTCATAGGATTGTATGTAAATACAATTAATCCATTCCAGACCGTACGAACTGTATGTAAATATAATTTCTTTAAAGATTTCTAAGCACAAAAATAGTTAATTATACCATAGAATGCACAGTGTAATCTATACTAATAAAAGGCAAAGCCCTCACTCACTCACTCACTCACTCATTCACTCACTCACTCACTCACTCACTCACTCATCACTAATTCTCCAACTTCCCGTGTAGGTAGAAGGCTGAAATTTGGCAGGCTCATTCCTTACAGCTTACTTACAAAAGTTGGACAGGTTTCATTTCGAAATTCTATGCCTAATGGTCATAACTGGAAGGTATTTTTCTCCATTAACTGTAATGGAGTAGAGCTGCAAAGACGTAGGGGGCGGAGTTTCGTGTGACATCATCACGCCTCCCACGTAATCACGTGAACTGACTGTCAACGCAGTACGTAGAAAACCAGGAAGACCTACAAAAAGCGCTTAAGAAAACATGCATTATATAATTGAGAAGGCAGCGAAACAATAAGAAGCGAGCGAGTGGCATATACTACCATATTCATGAGTGCTGCTACCTCGGAAAGAAAGCACGGTGTAAACCTAAACTTTAAATTAAGTTCATAGACAGGCTACCGCTGGCGTTTCACATGCCCACAGGTAATGCGGGATACAAGTTTAATGAGAGGACGAGGATATAAACGAGAGTTTTGATCACTTTGTAACTAAGTTAAAATTGTAGGTGAAGGGTGTGCTTATGCAAATTCGAGAGACTGTGTTTGTGGGGATTGACAGTTAAGGGTGGGGAGTCACGTCATCATCTCCCTCCCATTTACCTCAAGTTAATACACACGCTGTCTCTAGAGTTTCAACACACTGAATCCTCCAGGCACTACTTACAAAAGGTCACATTGACAAGCGTGTTACGCTATTTTTAAAATCTTTCCTTTTCTTAGCACAAGCACAGCTGAGAAGCTTCGATGCATGTGCTCCATAACGCGTTGAAAAATAATGCATTTAATCACACTTTGCATTACAAGCAAAGGGGAGCTTTTGTCAATGCATGATTTCCTGGTACACCGATTACATTGATCAGCGCATCCCGATTCATTTTACCCTCGCACCACCTTAGTTTGAGAAGAAGTATGAAAAATATGAGGTTAACACAGAAAAACAGATCACCAATTCAAGCTTTATGAATAATCGATTCGCCATCAATAATTGTTTTGGTAAAGCCATCCTCCTTCCATTTTATAATTTTTCCGCCACTAGCCATGATTAAATGAACGGTAAAAAAGTAAGAGCGAAGCGAGGGTGACTTATTTAGGCAGGAATATATATGATAGCAACACTCATGACAATGTCAATCATGTTACGTTATTATTAAAATGTTTCCTTTTTTTTCATTACTTCTTTAACACACTACTTCTCCGCTCGAGGCGCAGGTATTTTGCTATATATATAATATATGAATTACCTCCAAAGAGCGCTGAGACTTTTGATATCATGAACGTGTGTACAAAAGGGGTCTCCTGCCCAGCAAAAGTCGATCAGCCAGCGCGCGTGCATAGCTGTGCCGGCCTTTGAGACGCTGACTGCGCTTCTGCCTTAAGTCAAAGTGAGCACTTTTAATTTTTTTCATCCGCCCCCTGAGCTATAGCCCAGACAAGTGCAAACACGGGACCCCTTTTCTACACCACGGCAAAATAATATTAAGGCGATTCACACTTTCTTTTGCACGTATACGATTATCAGGTCCTCAGCTCGGATTATGAACACACGCATACGAGTGGAGGACTCACAGTGCCATCACAGCCGATTAATGGCGGGGACGTCTCACCAGTCTACACAAGACCCACCGCGACTGTCGCCAAAAGGCGATCATAACGTCAGCGAACACATCTCTATACTATATAAAAGAAAAAGGCAACTTTCCTTTCTTTACACCTTTTTTCCTTTTATCCCAAACCAAAGCCTTTCTCTCTTAACACGGCAGAGGACACAAAAATAATTTTCTTTAATTGCCGGTAAGGCACATTACCAGAGGCACAAATTTGAACGTTCACATAGAAAATGTAATTTCTATACCACAGCCGTCGTGTAGCGCCTTTCAAAAGGGATCTACTACCGAGAGATGATCCATATACATTTTAGCTGCTGTTAGTTACTTACCTGTTGTGTTACAGTCTTTAAAATGTAGTTTACCCGCAACCACTCCAGTAGTGCTCAATGTACCTGTACTTCTTAAAACGTTAATGTTTTACTGTTTAATAACTTATAGACTATATTTTATTATTTTTCCCTTGCACTCAGTGACCAAAGCTATACACACACATATAGACACATACAAACATACACACAAGTATATGTATGTGTATATATATGTATGTATGTGTATATATATATATATATACACACACACCCCTATCTAGATTATATATATATATATACACACACACACACACACACACACACACACACACATACATACATACATACATACATACATACACACATATATATAATTTGTGTGTGTAGATATGTATATAGATATGTAGATATGAAGATATGTATGTGTGTATATATATATGTATATTATATATATATGTGTGTGTGTGTGTGTGTGTGTGTATATATGACAGCAGCA
Organism: Polypterus senegalus; assembly: GCF_016835505.1. Classification (NCBI taxonomy): domain Eukaryota; kingdom Metazoa; phylum Chordata; class Cladistia; order Polypteriformes; family Polypteridae; genus Polypterus; species Polypterus senegalus. Next base: position 78,851,950 of record NC_053168.1, on the reverse strand, counting down.
ATACAAGCTGTGAGAAAACAGTAAAAAGGAGGCGTGTCAGACGTCGTGGTACATTTTCTGATGCAGCTACCGAAAACAACTTTGTGACGCTGCCACCAAATACACAAAACAATTACTTTGACAATCATGTTACGTTATTTTTAAAATGTTTCCTTTTCTTTTTCATAACTTATTTAAAACACTACTTCTCCGCTGCGAAGCGCGGGTATTCTGCTAGTAGTAAACTAAATGTAAAAACACTGAACAACACTGAGACAAACACCCAGGCTCCCTGCTCAGCAGCCTGCTTGCTCTCAGCTGCTCTCTCTCTGTCTCTCCTGCACCGGCTTTCACCTCCTGCTTCCTGCCTTCTCTTGCAACCTCCCGTTCTTTACTGTTCTCTTCTTTTTCCCTTTAGCCGACTCGCGCTTCTATGTATGAAGAGGACGTGGTAGTCGTGGCAATCAGCAGCTCCTGGGAACAAGATGCGGACCGCTTCTCACCTGTGCACTTAGGTGAGAAACGCCCACATCACGAACTCCTCAGGAACCGTTTTGGCCACACACCACCACGCCTCCTCACTAACCCGCGAGTGCTGTGATTATTTATTAAAACTGGCCTTTTTGTTGGGAGCTGTGGATCTGCTATACCACAGGAGGAAGATACAGTTTTGAGGGAGAGTCCCTCTGCGTGATGCACCGAGAACAATGTAGGTACAGGGAGAGACTGAATACGTGCAGAAATCATCAGTGCATACAAACTGGAAGGGAAACTGGATTGTTCATCAACCAAGTGTGTGGTCGAGAACAGATGCAAAAGTTTGGTGAACTTTTTGGTCGTAACCCAATTTGTACGTGTTCAAAGACGTTCGTCACCCAAGGTTCCACTGTATATATATAAAAGACAATGTCTGTCTGTCTGTCTGTGTGCTATTCATGAGAGAACTACTTAATGGATTTAGAATATTCTGGTTGATTTTCCAACCTCTCTCATTGCGTGAATTATTATAGTTCTCCTGTGGTACTGATTTATTTGCACAAATCCGAGAGATACGCAGCGGGCCGAGGGAAGAGTGGTGGGGCCCTCCTCACTTGCGTGCTAGCCTCTTGTGGTGGGGGTCATAACCTCCACTTAACTAATAAACTAGAGAACTACTTAACGGATTTAGATCGGGTTTTTCTCTATAATTTGCTTCAACATTCTGATTGATTTTGCGACTCCTCTCATCATGCTAAGAATCATGGTTTGCTTGCAGCAGTGATATATTCATGCTAATCCGAGACACAGGCTGCGGGCCAAGGGGAGGGGAAGAGGAAGAGACCTCACTGTCCTTTTTTACTAATACGTGAGACCCGTGTAGTAATATATACAGTAAGAATTTCCAAGTCAACTGTTTTCCTGGTGATGCTTCTTTGTAATTCTTCTGTTTACAAAGCTGCACAACTGCTTCTTCCATAACTAGATGACATTCCTGTTCATATCAAGATGAACAATGAAAGGTTTTTCACCCAAATATTACTTTACAAAGCAGATTCAAATCAAACTTCTTCTGTGTTTCTTTATTATGCACACAGTTATGTCTTACTAGCCTCTCAAACTTGACATTTCTATGGCTTTTCTGATCTTAGACCTCTCAATTATTTGCTTATGTGCCTGTGTGAATATCAGCAAGATCTGAACACTATAAAATGATAAATATAGGGATATATATTAGGGATGAATTAGCTATAATAACACATCATTAGTCAATCAGTGGTGCCCATTGTGAATTCAAGAAGCCTTTTACAAAAAGTGTTTTAAAATGTGCCATTGCTAGGCAGTTATTGTGTTTTGAAAGCAGCTTGCCACCTCCCATGCCCTACTCTTAATAAAAAATATTAATTAATCAGCTTGCACATTGTTTCCTTGAAAACTCTCTCCTTGCTGCAAGGCTGTTACTGTGTTTTGAAAGGCAGCAACTCATTATCCTTTAAAACACCACCTTTCTGTTAGTGTGTTTTGACAGCAGCTACATTTACAAATGGCCATACATCAATGTTTCCAGAAGAACCTCTGCTTGATTTATTGATTTACTGCCTGTTCAGAGAGTCATGGGCTACATTGCTAAAGCCAAATGCTTCAGCAGACAGCAAGGAGTAATTCACAATTGCACTGAGGAATATGGCCATGCTATTTTTACAGCATTCTTTACTACTGACCTTGAATCCTTTTTTCTTATTATTCTTAAGCTTTTCCTGGATTCTTCACAGCTGGCCTTGCATATCTCTACTTTTTGTTAACTAAAGCAAACTACAAGTGATGCTACCATAATCAAGCAAATAAGAGAATCATTAAATTGCTGTTTGGATAGAAAGATTAAAAAAACAACCAACTTTATTATACAGGATGATTAATAAGGGGAACAACAGTACATATAAACAGAAAGATAAAAAAAAACAGTTATCAAGCTGGGCTCACTTAAGAAGGTTTTAAACCCCTCTCTAATAAAAATGATCCCCTGTCCTTTCCTACTAAACAAGTGCTAAGCACCCCCCACCCACTCCGTCTCCCGTGTCATCCTTGGCCTCACTTCCTCTTCTCTTCTCCACAAACTCTTCTCCCAATTACAAGAACATTTTTTCTTGAATATAATCTTGAGATATAGCCCTACATTTGCTCCAAAAACACCAGGTTAAGACCTCCTCTAACAGCTCTTGAAATCCCTGCCCCCCTGAATTTTTAGTTACTGATAGTGACAACCTCCACATTAACTATTCAATCAGAAGGACAGCATGCTGCCATACATATGTTCCTTCTGAGCTGATTTACCTCTAGCAATAAGGAGATGTTTTCATGTCTGGTACTCCATCTCTCTCTCTTAGATAGAGTCAGTCATTACTGGCAATGCCCTCACCCAATCCACAACTCTCTCCTCTGTGTAGTCGCGCCCCTGTCTATTGTCCTTTTTTGGGACCAAGCATACAAATGGGTTATACTATCTACAACCTTAATGCAAATCAACCCTGACATGAACAGAACATCCTATGCTGCCAGTGAGCTCTCAAACCTGGAGGCCATGTTTAGTGTCTAGGCTGACACCCCAACACATTCATTGATCACATCATCATTGTCTAAAGATCTGCCATGAAAAAAAGAAATAAAACCACTGCAATGTATTGAAAAAATAAAATGTCACAAACAGTGTTATTTTTAAGCCTGTTAGCAGGCAAATTTGTATTAATATTGCTAGTATTATGGACAATAAGTAGACACTAATCACTGAAGACAGAATAAACCTATTACAAATTTTAAACTTCTGTGTCTCAAAGGATACGTTTTTCTGAGATAAATATCCAAGATTAAAGCAATATGACATAGATTATATTAAAACGTTCCTCAAATCAGTTTTGTGCTTTTGTGCTATTATTAAGAAGGATAATTAATACTTCATAAGGGAACATAGTATATTCCCTCAGTACAGTAGCCTTTGTGTCTTGAGTGTTACCAGTTTGCCCAGTTGTACTGTAGATATAATGACAGGAAAATGGTGTTTTATTTTCTGCTGCTTACTATGTGTGCTTGTAGATACAGCACAGTAATATTATGGTGAGCAGTGGAGAAGGGGGGTTGCTTTAGGATGTCAAAAAGATTTCATTGGTGGTTAAAACAAATAAGAAGCCATCACTGTACTGAGTTGGATTCAAGTGACTAGTTTGGGAATTTTTGAATAGTAATGTATAAGCCAATGAAAAGAGACCAGCTCTTTACGCCAATCAAATGACAAGGAAAACTGGCATCAAAGCATACTCTAAGCAACGTTCTTTTACTTTTTTCTCATAAATAGGAACTACTCAGGTTACTGGCACAATTAAAGAGGGAGGTCAGATCAAATATCAATTTCATGTTGCTGTCAGCAGCTTGAGATTTTTTTTGTGCTGTGAATGTCATATCTAACAAATTTTGCTGAGCAGTAAAAACACTGACTTTTTATGATGTTGGAAATTCTTTCCATCATTACAATTTATGTGATTCTATCATAGTTGAAAACAGTTTCAAAAAGCTAACACTAAAAGTAACAGAAATGCACTGATGTTAAAAATCTTGTGAAATTCTTGTCTTATTGAAATGGATGAAAGACAAAGAGGCTCCAAGACAGATAATGAAGCCGTTCCCTGCATGAATATTCACATGTTCAAAGAACAGCTGCAACACCAGCTTTGCACCAAAAGCAACATAAAAGGAAATGTAATGTACCTGGTGCTTAATTGCAGACTATGCAAAATGGGCTGCATTTATAAAAACAGAATGCAAAAACACTGGCATCAGAAGAATCAGAGAAAATTATACACCAGTTTACTGAAGTAGCAAAAAGATTTTTAACAAAATATTTTGGTTATCTCCAAATTGCCTGAATGGTTGCAACAAATTAGTATTCCTACTGATTCTCAAACATAATGGTAACAAATCATTAACAGACAATGCTTTGTATATTTTCTTTAAAAATGTGTTTATTCAATGAAGGCTAGTAGCATCTCTAGGGTAAAATTTGCAGTGTCAATTGTCGGTAATGTGGCTTTGGATATTCAGAATTGGTTTATGCTGTAAATCAGTTCAATGCTATAGTCGAAATTCACAACACATGCCTATAGGTTTTCAGTACATTTTGAGACTGGCATTTATTATAAAATTAAGGGAAAATGTATTAATCATTTATTAGTTCTGCTACTGACTCCCGTAATGTTTAGCTGTTCATGCTTATTAATTTCATCATACACTATCCAATATCTTCTTTAAGTGCAGGGCATACTCCTACTGTCATACAGCTGTAGACACCTATGGTCAGGTCCAGATATGGTCATGTTGTGGGTGTTGACGGCATGTATCCATTCATACTGTCACACGCATGTGCATAGGGGGCAGCTGAAGGGCTCTAGCAACTGTAATTCTACCAGCACACCAGCATCTTAATGCCTTTCTCTCTTCCTCGCTCTGGAGACTGGATGATTGATGGCTAGAACATCTCTGAAGTCACGCCCAGTGCCTGTCCACTTGAACCCGCCTCTTCCTTAAAGGACGACTAAAAACTCTAAGCTCCTCCATCTTGCCAGTTCTGTCCTCAACTCATGTTTGAAAAGACCTTTTTGCAATTATTTGCTTGTTTTCTCAATTTGCTTACGATCCAGTAATACAGGGATACTGGGTAGGTACTCCAACTCTTTCTCGTTGTCCTGTCATTCTCTTGCAACACATTTTCAGTGTCATCCTAAAAATATGCATATTAAGTTAATTATAAATATTAATACCATCTACCAAGTTACGTTGGGGTGGGTACAAATGTGATCCAAGTAAGGTACTGTAGTACTAGTAGTGGTATTGTCATTGGAACTTTAAATGGAATTGAAAGATTGAACTACCACCTGAATATAGCTCAAGAACATTCTGGTGAGAGTCTAACCTGACCCAATCCATAGCTCCAAGATTTGAATACAAATCTGACTATAGCAACAAAAGTACGTCTGAAACTAACCACCACCAACCTGAAGAGTGAATAAAACCTGACATACCAAGCAGAACATCATTAGAAATTCACTGATCAATAAAACGAAAATTAACAATCAAATCAGAAATAAATACACAAAACTGAGTGTAACCCTTAACAACTAACCCTAATTTATTTTAAAATCAACACCTTTGGAAAAAATTCCAAAAGTTTTGTTAAACTGTAATCAATGCACTGCTGACAGACAATCCAGATTTCAAATTTTGCTGCAATCTAATGCAGTTCTTCGAAGCCCTTGCCATTTGCACTGGAAGACCACAGATCCTTGTGGCAAAATCAACACATTTTTTTTGCAACTGTGTTCTCAGCTCTGAGAGTGATAGCTGTATGTTTACTGGAATGGTTTATGTTTATTGGAATCGCACTTCAGGAGTATTTTGTAGCTTCAACAAATGATTTCCAAACCTCTGACTAACAATCTAGTGGTGGAAATAAATTATATTCACCTGAGTCAATCTGCCAAATGGCCTTGCTGCAAACAACTTTAGGAACTCTAGCGTGTACATTTGGGCTGAAATCCATCAACTAGGACCTTCTTTTCCTGTCCAGATTCATGGTAAACACATCATGATGGATTTTACAAAATCGATGAATGAAATACTGAAATACTAGGAAACTTCAAACTACAGCTAAAAAGCTTCACAGGGCTGAAAGATCTCCTTGAATTCGTAAGATGTCTTCTTATGCTGTTATGATGAATGGCTTAGTTAAACAATTTGCATTGTAGACTATTATGAACAATATTGCACCCCCTCTCTCTGACACACTAGCTTTCATAGAGACAGGTTGGGAGCATTCCCTGATACAGCGCGTTGTCACACTCACCACTCAACGAACCTCCTCAGGATCCCAAATTAGGAGTGCAACTGTGCAACAAGTGACACCTCGGCACCACACTGGAACAGTGTATGATTTTTGTTATAGCGCTGGAGTTCCAATCCTGCTACCAATCTTCAAGTTTTCCCTGTAAGTTGGAGGACCTGCTTGCAGGGTTGGATACAGGTTAGCATCATACCCAAGACAGAGCAAATGCACGTTAAGGGCCTTCCATAGTCAAGGGCCCAATGTAGTGGATCCATTTCTGGCATTTACAGGATTTGAACCATCGCAGATTCCTAACATCAGAGCTACCACTCCACCTTCAAGTACTTTCAGTCAATAAATGATTCAGCAAAAGTCTGTCAGGAAACGCTACTGGGGTCCATTTTACCAACAGCAATACTACTGCATAATGCCTCACTGGGATTGGGACTGCCAAGTCAGGTGTTTTCTTTCTTTTTAATGTCCTTGCTTGCATTTATTTATCTATTTGCCTTTGTAAAAAGACAAATTTCCCCCTGGGGACAAATATCTATCTGTTTGTCTAAGCAAATAACTGGTTCAGAAAAAAAAAATACAGAATGACCATTTTTTCTTTAAATGACCAAAAATCATTTTTAATCATTAATTTATCCTAGTTAGATACAGGACATATACAGTGACTGCTGATAACAATAGGGTATGTTAAATGAACATGTGGCTCTAAATTTGCCTGGTGTGTTTAGGGTGGTTGTGTTTTTGTCTTGTGTTGGACTGGCTTCTTCTTGTCCAGGCTTTATTTCTGACTGGCACCCAATGATGCATGCAAACTATGAACTGGATGAGTTGGTTCAGTAAACAGATGGATGATTCTTAACATAACATAAAATTCACAGAGCTGGTTAATTTAATTCATTGACATGGAACAAACCACAATGGGGACCAAATTCATTGCAAGACCCAATCAAGCATCATTCACACTCACACAGAGATATTTCAGAATCTCCAGTTCACCCGATAAGTACACTTTTGGGATTTGTAGGAAAAATGGACTACTCTATCTTGAAAATAGAAAGAAAATGTAAACTCCACACAAGCAACAACCAGGAGAGTGAATACATACAGATAAAGATAAATTATGAGAAAGGATCATACAATAAAAAACTTACAGACTGTTTTTCTGATCCTTTACTCTGTAGAGACCTATAAACAGGAACATACAGTATGCATTCTCTTTGAAGAAAAAAAGTAATAAGAGTAGGCGATTAAATCAAAAACCATTGGAAAACCTCATCCATTAGTGCTTGTAGGGCCTCCCTGCAACAAAGTATGGCAGAGAAAAGCAGAAGGAACCAAAAGAGCAATGAATACTAGTGCATGTCAAGATCACTACTTGGAAGCAGCAGGTTTTAAGAGACAGAAGGACTTTTATTCATTCAGTTAACTAAAACCACAGTAGTCACAGATACAGATCCTTGAAGACTGAAAATAGATTATAGCAGGACATGTCACTGTTAAAGGGTTTAAAAAGTAAAATAAACCCAAATGAAAAACAGAGAAGAAAAAATGTATTTACAAGTTCAGCTATTGCTGTGAAAGACATATGGTTACCATTGTCTGCCTATTTCCTAAATTCATATATCGCCTGGATGCATTTTCATTACTTACAATAATAAGTAGAGGATTAAAGCCTATTCCCCCTTAAGATGGTGTTAGCTATTCTGTGTGATGTATAAATTAGTCTTACATTAAATAGAAAATTATTCAATTGCAGAGTACAAGTTTCACATTTTGTTTAATAATGCTGATCATTTTTTAACAAGTACGACCTTATCACATACTTCAATAAACTACTTAGACTTAATTTTTCACCCCATTGTTGTACATTGCAAGCATAAATGCTGAACAATTTCAGACTAATAAAATAAAGCTTGCAGTTTCCTTCAAAATAAAACAAACAAATAAAAAAACACACAAAAAGTACCCCTGTTTCTCTATCCATAAGACTCATTGTGACCGACGAGGCAATAAACTTCAATTACTGCACAAAACCTTAGTTAGGCGCTTGTCTCCCATACCAGCAGGTCCTGGCATTTCCCCAGACCCACAGCTTTTTTAAACTTGTCATGCCATGCACAAACACTAAAACTTATGATTAAATTTCATGACTTCAAATTTTCCAAAGGCAAGCTTGTCAGAATGAGCAATTAAACAAAATAGCCTTCTCCAGTTATTCTGTAACAAAAAAAAACTGGCAAAAATGGAAAAAAAAATGTCACTTGTTAAGAATATTTATAATGTTGATAATATGACAAATAAAATGCATGCAGTTTTGGAATAATAAAAAAATTAACATTCACATTCACATCGCCTAATTATTCTGTCAGTGCAAAAAAGCTAAATATCATTTTTTTCCCCGTTTATAACTATAGTAAGCTGTTACATTGGTTTAGGTATACAATAAACTATTAGGCGTTGACCCTAATGATTGACATGCAAGTAGTAAATGTAAAATCTTTTTTAAAGCGTAATTGCTATTGTGAATTATTCAAAGACAATGATTTCTTATAAAAACTGAAAGCTATCCCATATCTAGAAAAAGGTAGACCACCTATAATGAAAATGCTTAAAGTGTTCACAAAAGTTAAGATAAATTAGTTTTGTATTTATTCAGATGGAATAAATAAATAACTTGTCATCTAGCTCAAAGAAAGAAAAACTTAAGTATCCTACTTTCACCGTGTGTCATGAGTGCCCTCTGTTGGCTGATTTTGGAAAGTACATTATTCTCTTTTTTCAATGTCTCATTCGATGCAACAATTAAGCCTGCACAAGTATATTAGTCATACTTTTATGATTTAACCACTTACACTGTGGTATACCAGCTTATAAAAGCTCCCTAAGTTGCTGACTGATGCATCAAGAATTTGTAAGAAAATACTTGCACAAATTAATAGTAAAGAGCTTATCCCAAAAGGTGTATAAAATTGCACTGTTGGGTTCCTGATTTGGCTTTTGATTCCATCATTAATGTAAAAAGCTAAGTGAAGTCAATGGAACTTTCATCAGCCTGTCTACAGTAGATTCAGAACCCAGTTTTTCCATCAAAGTACTACAAATTTCACACCAGTGTTGGGACCAAGGACATGTTCATGCAGAATCCCAGAGTCACAATGGATCTATAAGCCTGAGACAAATGGCTTTTTAGATATGAGAACCTGGAGTACAGAAGGAAGATGCAAAATGCATTAAACCAGGCCAGGCAATGGAACCTGTTGTCTGAGGCTGAGAGACACAGCTGTTCACTGTAATACAGGGCTGCCCTTTCATGTATTTCACCTACATCTCTCGATTATAAAAAAAGATTCTTGGGACGAGACAACACTTTTCTCCTGCGACAAGACGTGATCTTTTAAAGAGAGACAGAGAGACACTTTAACATCCCGCGAGATCCCTTCTCAGTTGTTGGAATGCTTTTGGCAGGTGTGTTCTCATCTCTTAAAAATTTGGGGCCGGAAAAAGACTAAGTAGAATGTCGTAAAGAATTCAAAAATGTTGGCACGATACACATGCAGTGCACTTTGAAGGACAGCCGGGATCCATGCCCGGCAGGGACACCCCTGCTGCTTATGTTCCGGGGGAGCCACCATGGGCAGTCCAGTACCTCCCCCGGGACACTTGGTGGCAGCCTCCATGGCTGACGGTGATTCCCCAACCACCCGCAGGGCTCCATGGGAGATGGAGTCCTCCACAGCCTGGTTGGGGGCTCGGATGGCTGCTAGGGGGAGCTGCATGGACTCAGCAGCCTGGCTGGACGAATCTTCAGCCCCAACCGGAGGTGCAATTAGGACCAGGTGGTCAAGCACCTGGAACACTTCCGGGTGGGTTGTAAAAAGGGCCAGCCACCACCACTCAAGGAGCCAGAGTCGGGAGGAGGAGGACTACGCTTGTGGAGGAGTGGTGGTAGAGAAAGAAGAGTGTGTTGTGCTTTGGGACTGTGGGTCACGGGGAAGACGTGCACCCACGGGTGAAGAAAGAAATAAAGCCTTTGCGTTTTTATACGTGCCTCCGTGTCTTACTGTGTCGGGTCAGGCACCTATATAGCGTTTTTGTTACAGCACATTAGAGATAATGGAAGTAGGAAAATTCGAAAGACTCAAAAAAATGATAGTAAAGATTGCATTAGCGCAAACAAACAGAAAATAGTACTCGGTGAAATAACGGAAAAGCGAAAAGAGATTGAATAGTGTTTGAGGATGTCTGGGGGAGAAGAGAGACAAAGCAGTGAGACAAAAGGACAGCTGCTGTACAGGCTTTTAAAAGTTTGAAGCGCCGCACGAGATGCAGATCACGCGTCACGGCAGCAGCAATTCAGCAGCTGATGGAGCAAAGAGGAGGTAAAAAAAACTGCATTCGTTTCCCATTGTATCACCGTTTCTCTGGGGTTTCGGAGGAGCGACCACGTCTCCTTGGGGTGAATTCAGCCCCCCTCTTCACAACGACGTGTAGTGATGGCAGGCTGTTTGGGGATAAAGGGATTGGTGAGCGAAGCGAGTACAACAAAAGTTCAGAAGAAATCAGAATCTAAGGAAACAAAGCGTTACCCAGATGTCTTGCATTGGTAGCCATTGAAAATTTCAGACTTTAAAATAAACAATTCTTTGTAACAAATTAAAATAGCCAGCAGAATTACAGTGGTTCAGAGGTTAGCACTGATGACTGATGGGTCCTGTGTTCTCAGCTTTAATTCTGGCCTGGTCACTCTCTGTCCAGAATTTGCACACCATAACCGCATGGGGTTTTCTCTTGATACTGCGGTTTTCCTAATTTTGTGTCATGAAACAGGCTGTCACAGAGCCCAGAATACATTTAACACTTTCCTCTATTTACCAGGCTGAGACAACATCCATGGTCATCTTATACGACCTTGGACCATAAGCTAATAAGTTGAAGTGGGACACCGTTAAAGAGTATTCATTACAGTAACTGCATTTTCAACAGGACTTCTATATGCTGACAGTAGCTAATCTTCAGTAAAAGCTTTCTGCTTGACTTTTTGGGCTAAGGACCTCTAGCTCTCCCTGCTTGACTATTTGGGCTAAGGACCTCTAGCTCTCCACATGAAGACGATCATTTACCTCGACAAGATCCTATTATTTTTAGTCCACTTACACTGTGGTTTATCAGTGTATAAAAGCTCTTTAAGCTGCTGAGTAGTACAATAAACTTTTAGGGCAACTCTACCAATGTGGGTATGTGTGTAAATGTGCCCTGTGATGGTTGGATTGGTCCCTGCACTGTCCAATACTGCCAAAAAGGTACCTTGAACTTGATAAACAGGTCTGGAAATTGATGGATGGATTTATTTACATATTTAAAACATCCTCGCAATTTTCTTGGAGGAAAATACACATGGATTGAAAGTTAGCTAAATCAAACCTATTGTTGTAGCTGCTAATGTTTTAAAAGAAACTTCTATATGCATATACTTACACTCTATGTCAAAATTGTTAGGGTTATTGCAGTTACTTTGGTATCGAATGTTTTGGAAGCCCTGAAGGTGAGGTTCAATGCAAAGCAAACAAGCAGCTTCCCTTTCCCTGGGTTTTTATGAATGTCAACAGTGGATGAGTACCTTGCATCGTGTACTGTATGAGAGGGTTAACCTCTGCTTTGTGAACACGGATGTTCGGCCTTAGTTTTTTTTTATATAAAAAGGTTAAACGCAGCTAAAGTCTGTAAGTATTTCCATATGTGACCTTTATTCTCCTAGTACAGTAAATGCCCTCCAAGCAATCAAGGAGTTGGATGTAGAAACACGCATTGCAATGAGAAATTTCTAAAGATACACCATTTAGGTGTGGGTCTGCAAACCTTATGGCGGGTAAAGAAAAATACAATAGATCTCTTAAAGGTATAAAAATCTGTTTATTCTATAAAGTTTTGAAAGAGAGCAAAGAATGGGAAGTTAAACTCATGCTAAAATTTAACACATTACAACATGGTTTAAATAGAGGAAAAAGTTTTATGGCCACATATGAGGACTGTTTGCATCTCTCAGACTGACCCAGACAACCTGACTACAGATCCACATTGTACTGAAAAACTCATCAGAAACTTCAAAAGACTTTGTTGGATGGTTAGTTATCTTATCTAAAGATCTTGACTATACATTGTTCCCCTCTCTTCCTTAATGAATCTTAGCCTGAAGAGGTCTATTATTTTTTTACATTTAAGATGCCTCACTTAAAGGTTTTCCAATGTTGTATCTGTCTCGGTGTCCATATAAACACAGGAAACTCCTGTTTCCGTATTACGTCTTGCCTGAAGAAGGCGCCTGAGTTGCCTTGAAAGCTTGCATATTGTAATCTTTTTAGTTAGCCAATAAATGGTGTAATGTTGCTTGACTTCTCAGTACATTCATAATGGCTAACACGGTACAACACCCTAGTTCTATAAAGTTTGCAAATCTGTTTTTTAATTTGCAGAATGTTAATGGAATAGAGACTCTAGGTAGGTGACTCTGTGGTGAACGTAAATGGTGCTGTAAACTCTCAGGTCTGAAGCTGTTAGAGCAATGGCCATGACACACACTGAAACCTTTGCCTTTTTAAATGCTTCAATCAATCAAAATTTATTTTATGTAGCATCGCTGGCAGTAAGCACAATCAAAAAAAGTATTACAAAGCAAATAATATTGAAATCTAAGAAATCAAGCAGTGCTAAGTGCTGCAGATCAAAAGGGCAAACAGCTGGAAAGCTAGAAACCAGCTTTCATTTGCAAGTAAAATGGCTTTATAAATGGTGACGATGGGCAGCTGCTTACAGTATGGTACAGTGCCATTTGTATTACAGATCTAGGATTTTACATACTTCGTTTCAGGACATGTTACAGTGAGGCTTATAGAGCTCTCCACCCCATCCATTTTCTTGATCCCTTTCTTCCATTATAAGGAAAGCCAAAGTGCTTACCAATGCCACTGAGTAAAAGACAGAAATCCATCTTGGATCCTTTAACATTGGGCACATTTAACACACACAGGATTAGACTGGAGAACAATGCTGGTTTACTGAATAAAGAGACGACTTTAGGAAATAACTATATCACACCTATGCAGCTTTCTTCTCTCAATAAAAAAATAGAACCCTTGGATAAAGGAAAATGTGTGCACATTCTGAACTAAGCCCACTTTACTCAAATGGGATTGTGCATTCTCATAGGTCTGATAATATGATTTTTCCCATACTATACATTACATGGGAAAATAACAGTGGAACTTAGCAGGTTTGAAACCATCTGAAAAGACAAGCGTGAGTAAGTATACAAATGATTACAAGGAGAGGGCCATGCATAGGACTTATGGTAAAAACTACAGCACACAAATACAATATCTTCACCGTCTGCATGAACAAATATGAGTTTGATAGCAGCTGAACGCTTAGTCCTTCTGAGACCAGGTGGGCAGTCTAAGATGTCCAGGTCCCATTCTAGAGGGCTACCATTACTGCAGGTTTTTCTACCTGCCACTTCCTTCATCAGTGACCACCTTCTGCAGTTAATTGACTTCTTTTCCTGTCATTTTAATTGCCATTTTTTAGGACTCTGCCTGTTAACTGATTATTTTTTCTTTAAATGTTGAGATGTGTCGTGATTACTAGCTAAGCTGGTGACTCTTTCTTAATTAGGAGCCGATTCTTGTTAATTAAACTCATTACTTAATTCCATGAGCTATTGGTGTTCTCATTCTGCCACATCAGGGATTCCCAAAACTGTTGATTTTCATTTTTTAAGAGCACCATGAAAATGTCTTGTGGACCTCAGCTGATCAGCATTACTAAGAACTTCACCTTCACCTTTCCTTATTTTCAAATATTGTATGAAGGACACAGGTTAGCTGGCCATGTGCTGGCTTATTTGTATTTCAATATCGTTTGGGTGCCACTTAAAAAAGGACACAATTGAGGGGTCTAAGACTTAAATAGCAAGTTAGGTACAATTAAGGCAAAATAAGTCAATAAGCAGCAAAAACGGGCCATTAATTTAGAGAAGAGATAGAAGGTAAACGTGCAGCTACCGTCCCTCTAGAATTGAAGTTGGACACCCAGGTTGGGAGCATGCACTGATACAGGGTGTTGCCGCACCCACCACATGACAATCTACATGAGGGTCCCAAATTAAGACACAACCTTGGTCTAAAATTATATATGCATGTGGAGGGTGACACTGAAGGTGATAATTGTTACATTCATTTGTGAAAATGATTGGTCGAAAAGCATTACCAAATTAATAATTATGAAAGAAAAATTAGGGTTAGGGTTAGGGTTAGGGTTAAGTTTTGTGATCAGTCTTGGACGAGTAAGACAGAAAAAGTGGCTAAAGGTTGTTAGATGTAATCTGAAGGAGTAAGAAACCAAAACCAAAAAGTAAAACAAACTTCCCAGCCCAAAATCAAAATGAAACCTAACAAAACCCTTTTACTTTTATTCTGAAATACTCTTCTGCTAGACAATCACAAGGTTGCGCCAATGTTTTTACACATGTCATGCTTTAATACCGGGCCTCGTGATTAGCACTGAATGTCATTCTCATCAACAATTCTAGCAGTGGCTATGAAGAAAACATTAAATGAAATGTTGGTATGGTGCTGTTAGAAAAATTACACATCTGCCACTAAAAGTATCCTGACAGGAATTATTACTGCCGGGAACAGCAAGCAGCAGGACCACGAGGCTCTGCAAAAGTCATGCGGTCAGCTGAACACATCACTGGGTGTGCACTCCCTAACTTTGAGGACATTTACACCAAGAGGGCAAAGACATTCCCACAACTGCCTCTTTTTTGTATGCAGTCAGTGAAACACTACAACTGCCTCAAGTCCAGCGCGGAGAGACTGACAAGGAGCTTCTTTGCAGTCTATATGCATCTTGAATAAGGAAAGTGTCAAGATCTACATGATATCCTATTGTTCAATTTAACACAGTGAGTTATTGAAGTTATTAACTTACTCATCACATATCTAAAATTCTATTAACTTTTGGTATTTATAAAGTCATGTATTTTTGTTATTGTCCTTTCATTATTGTTTTTAAGGGCACAGGCATTGGAGTTGAGCAACTAATCATTTCACTACATATTGTTTTGTATTTATAATTTGTATGCAATAAATAAAATTTGATTTGACAAAAATAATAACACTGTACACTAATAATAATAAAAAAATGTAACCATATGTTTCAAAGCAATATCTGACTTGATCTGGACAATAGCGGTCTTTCATTTCCTTCAGAGAAGGACCTGCAAAACCAAGAGTAACAATGCCATAGGACTACTGGTGGTTCATTCAGCTGGCCATCACAAAACCTACATCTAAGGTTTCCATCATCTACCAGGAGGAGACAACTTTCGTGGTCACCTTGTACCAGACATGACCATGAGCCAACAACTTCCCTTTTAGAGTATTCATTGTCACCACTTCCACTAAGCATACAAGTACATTTTAATGGTTGATAGGACTGGGCATTTTAGGCTACTGTATACCGACTTAAGAAAAATCTTCAACAAATGCATTCTGATTGTAAAGAATTGGGCTTCTTCATAGAAACAATGTGTATAATCTGAACAACGTGCTCAACAGCATGCTACTAGAATGAGGTGTTGGGTGACACTGCCTAAGACAGCTGGTCACTTCTGCTGCTCATCTAGAAGGTTTAGCCATATAATAGTGTATGTCACTATGTCATTCATCCCACTGCCTTTTATGTGGCAAATCTTCACAGTTGCATCTTTTAATAAGACAATCCCCAACAAAACATGACTGCCATTTCCCATGGATTCTAATGAGATGTTAGACTCCCTTCCTGTCTCAAAAGAAGCTTTCGTGCTTTATTGGTTCTCTACAGGTACACTGACAAGATGCTTATTTGAATGTGCCACCTGTATTAATCCAGGCCATTAATGAATCCAGTGTGTAGCCCTGGGCAGAACCATAATGTCATATTTAAGTTGGTTTCTAACTCATGTGCCATCTGTTTTGTGATCCATTTTTTCTGTTAATTGGGACACTATTATGAACTATAGATAATGTACGCATTGTTGATTTTCATAGAAATCCAGAACCTAACATGATCTGGAATCAGTGAATACACATACACAAACACACATATATATATATATATATATATATATATATATATATATATATATATATATATATATATATATATATATATATATATATATATATATATATATATATATGTGCATTGTATAGTTTTTATTTTTATGTGCATTGTATGTATACAGTGCATTACACTGTAAATATCTAAAGACCAGATGAATGATTCATTTCTCTGACACTCAGCAAGTCACCATCTGTATCGAGTTTGAGTGAAAATTTCTCAGTAATCTGTTTTTCCTCCAATATCCCAATGTGTTGATTGGCTTATTTGGAAAGTCTACATTGGCCCAGTAGTGTGGATGTGTGTGTACGCGCGAGTATATCCTCCGATGGACTGGCACCCTGCCCAGTTCCCATCTAGATTCAGTGCTGCTAGGATAAGCTTTTACTTCATACATTATTGAATTTTGATTTTGTGTGTTTAAAATGAGGGATGGATTGATATATACTTTAAACATGTTGTTTGAACCTGTATTTTCTACTACTTGGTTGCATAGTTCTAGCACCTATTCTGGGCAGCAGTGATCACAGAGGAGGAAACAACCATTGTTAAGGCAAACTATCCATTTCTAGGATGCTGTGGGCCAGGGCCTATCACAGCTACTGGGCAGAAGGTAGGCATCAACCATCGACAGTTAATCAGTCTGTCAAAGTGCTCACTCATAAATATCCAAACAAGGCCAATACAGAATCACCCATTAGGCCAATCAAACAAATCTTTGGAACAAAGGGAACAAGGGGAAGACAAACTGAAGAAAAGTCCAGGCAGACATATGGAGAACAGTTAGACTTCACATGGACAGAATTCAAACCCAGCACAATGGATTTTTGAAACAGCAATGCTGCCACCCTAATTACCATAAAACATACTGTTATTATAGATTTTATTTTTATTAATTTATTTACAAAATGTACACCATATATTCAAAGAATTTCCTCATTATTTCTTTTAAAGATTATCATTCAAGGTATGATTATGTCAACAAATATTTTATTAATTACCATCTCTTTTTATCCTGTCAGTTCACAGATCACCATTAAGCATACTAACGACAGTGTAAACCACACTACAAATAAAACACATTCCCACATGCAAGGCAGCAGTGTGTGATTTTGCTCTTAAATGCTCTTTGTGGCCACACCACAAAGGCAAAGAGGGTTTGCCCTTATAGGTACTGTGAAAGGTTCCCAGTCATGTAGGACACTAATACCAACAGTCTGACTCTCATAGCCTGATTGAGCCACCCACTAACACCCCATGCCCACAGGGAAAAGCACCTGCATGACTTTTTGAACTTCTAACCCACTGGAAATGTTCCTGAAAGCCACATCGCCTCATATATGCTCAATGGCTGCAGTACATCTGTGGTTCACTGACTATAATTATGCCTTTAATATCATAACCATTGCAAACAAGTCCCATGGTAATCTAGACTAAACAGACGAAGCATTTTGTCCCTTTGACTGCAGCCCATTAATGGAATTTCAAACTGCACTGAACAAGATGGATCCTGGCCCAGTGTTTGCAAGCAGCATTCATTTGGTCTGAACTGAAGTCAAAATGACACCAGTCCAACCCAACTAGGCACAAAACGAATAATTCAGAATACCCATTTACTGCTGAAACAGATATTTATCTTCAGATTGAAATCAGTTGGAAGCTCTGCTGATGTTGTGTTAGTGTTCTTTTTTTTTTTTCCACTATCAGCTCAAAGTGGCCATTTACCTCAGAGCTGACGTGGCTGAACTGGAAATATGAGGAACCTAAAATGACTTTTTTTTTTTGTTTCCAAGCATTATTACTGGCTTTCTTTTTGTTTTTCTACTGCCAAGAAAATTATTTTTCTTTAAAGTGTACAGCCCAAAGAATGTTATGAGTACCTCTTTATTTTATTCTCTCTCTTTCTTTACTCCAGATAGACATCATCAAGAAAATGCATCCTGTTAGTTACAGTCATAACATGAAGGCAGAACTCATTCTGCAAAATGTTAAAAAAAAAAAAGCCACTAGCTCTTTGTTATGAAAGACATCAGGCTGCACTCACCTCCATGAGGCCACTTTCTCCATAGGCTTCTCTATTAAGAAAAAACAGTGCGCTACTTAGAGGGCTGAGGTTTAAGTAAGTTTTTGCCTTTTTTTTGTTCAAGTTGCTGTGCTTTTTTTTCCATGCGGCTCTGTGGATTTTTCTTCCACATCCCAAAGTAACGCATGTTAGATTATTTAAAACCTCTTAATCAGCATTGTAAAAATAACTGTGCCCTGTGACAGACTGACAAGTCATCCAGAGTGCATTGGTTCATTTTGCTGCATGCTGCCAGGATAGGCTCCAGCCTCTTAAATTATGCAGGTTTTCAAGCTCTGGAAGTGATTATGCAATAATGAATGTTTTGGACACAACAGACATTTGAAAATATTGGATACAGCCTTTGCATATGGACAAAATAGTTAATAATGATTCAGCACAGAAGGAGGCAACAGAATGTATCACAGTGAGGCACCTCATTAACCAAAAGTCTGTCAACATATTCTGCTATATATGCAATGTTGCGGCATGTGTTTTTCTGATTTGACTTGCTAATCAGACCGAGAGATTTTAAGAACATATTATTAGCAGATGCTCTGTGCATCCACATCCACTAGAGCCATTTTATAACTTTCATTTTAAAATAGTGAAGCAGTGCCACAGGTTGTTTTATGCAGTTCTTTCCCTTTGCCCATTAGCACTATAGCACAATCATGGATCTCCCTTTTTATAGCTCCATGTTTACCAGGTGGATTTTGCCAAAATAAATTCTGTTTACACTTTTTTTTAGGGAGGTCACATCCTGTCTAATGTGATCCATGGGATAAGTTGCAGAATAACAAACAAAGTGCCAGCTGACAATCACTATGATTTAAACTGCAGGGGCAAACCAAAACCCACATTAAACAGTTGTTAATAAAACAAATCCACACAGAGGCAGTTGAGTCAAACAAGTATCTAAATATTTAAAGGCAGCATTTTTATGAAGCCACTTAACAGGTTGCAGAGAGCTTCAGTCTATTCGAGCTGCACTGGGTGCAAGGCAGGACATTGGATGGGGCAACAGTCCACTCTTACTCATTCATGCAAGCAGAACAATGCTGGGTCACCAGTTAACATCACATCAGGATCAATGAGATGTTGGAGGACAGCAGAGTACCAAGAGAAAAATACACATGGACAAGGAGAGGCTGGACACAGCAAGGAATTAAACTCAGGTCCCTGCAGGTCTAAGATGGTTATGCCAATGACTGCACCTTCGTGTCACTTATTTGCCAATATTTGTTTTGAATATTACCCAGTAAACTTGAAAAAGGAAGTTTAAGATGAAACATCAAACATCATAAAGTGGTGAGTTAAGGTAGCTGGAGGATATGCACTAGTTCACCTAAATATGGGGAGCATATGTGATTCTGGCAAAGCACTGTAAATTAATCCCATTGCAGAAAATCTTTTCTATGAAAATATGGAAAGTAGTTGCCAATTTCTGTAGCAGTATGAGTCTGTTATTTGTGCAATAACTAAATGCTGATTAATAACTGCAAAATAACTGTTAATGTGATAACTGACTATACAAGTTAAGGTTTTATTTCTCAGGACTGAATGCCAGATTTAGTTCAAATGTTGTGGATGACTGAATGCTACCACTGTGCAGAGATGGTTACCATGAATGATGAAAAAAATACTAAGGCCATCTTACTTATTCTTCACTAAAAGAATGTTGTGTTTGTTACTAGGACACATTCCTTGACCTGACTCCGACTTAGTAAGTGGTAACAAGAATCACAGTACTTTACAGGCTTGGTATCCGCTCATGACTGAATAAATATAAGGCCATCTCTTTTAATATTCATAAACAAAAGTGGTGTGGCTGTGTTCTTGGCCTAAATGCCACTTAACAGTACACATAATGACCATCCTTCCATCCATCTTCTAAAAGAACTTGCATACTCCAATACTTGCCACAAGACAGGAATCAACCAATGATTTGCAAGCAGTGTATCAATGGCAAATTCACACAGCTTAGCCTAAACTGCCCATCTTTGGGATGAGGGAGAGAACTGGACCACCAGTAGAAAACACAAGGCCAAGGAAGAAAGTGTACATTTTCATTGACACACAGATTTCAGACCAGGATTTGAACCCAGCACTGCATAGCTGTGAAGCCGTGCTAATTTTTTTCAAACCAATTTTAGCAAGCTTATTGTATTTGGGAAACAATTAATGAGGCATTCCTTTTATTTCTTGTGTCGGGACAACTGCTGAGTTTTTTCATAACTTTTTAATTTAGTGTAACTTTTGAGAACAACTTTTGCCCTGCCCCTTTGGTACTGTTTTCTGGATCTGACAATTTTCTCTAATTTCATTACTTGCAGTCATCTTTTCATTCAAGCTTGTTCCCATATTCTCCATGTCTTAGTATATAGTAAATCCATATTTAAGCAGCACTAAAAGCAACTCAAACACGCCCATCACTGTCTCTTGCCACTCCCCCTACTCGCAGTTTGTCTCTAGCCACGCCTCCTACTTTCACTTACATGGCAACTGCAATTACGTGGCAAGCACTTGAAGCCAATTTAATTTCATCTGATTCATTATTTAAACCACCTCTTCACCTTCATTCAGTAATAAGTCCTTGAGTCTTTTGCTCCTATATATTTCAATGTTTGGCTTTTCTACAATCTTTACGTTTTCCATAGAAAGTATGTCTACATTTCATTTTTATATCTTTACCTAATTTGCCTACTCTAGCTCTTGTCACCAAGCTGATAGCCTAATTTTATTCCATCATTCAATTTTTTTTTCTAGTGTAGTTTTCTTGCATTAGGCCAGGTCATCCATTTTCATAATTAGTTCCTACTCCCTCCTGGCAATTAAATATGAAAGCTGAAGAGAGTATAAAAAAAAACTATGCTGGTTTGAACTAAGTGCACAGAGATGTAACGCAATGGAGTCCTATATCTCATGTCTCAGCCAGGACTCCTCACCTGGCTGGGGTTCAAATTACTTTTTATGTCTCTTTTGTTAATTCTTGATTTTTTTATTTATATTGATTATGTGCATCATTCTATTTTGATTTTTTCTATGTATATAAAGTGCCTGGGATTGTGGAAGAGAGGTGAAAAAGAGAGTGAAGGCAGGGTGGAATGGGTGGAGAAGAGTGTCAGGAGTGATTTGTGACAGACGGATATCAGCAAAAGTGAAAGGAAAGGTCTACAGGACGGTAGTGAGACCATATATAGGTTGGAGACAGTGGCACTGACCAGAAAGCAGGAGACAGAGCTGGAGGTAGCAGAGTTAAAGATGCTAAGAGTTGCACTGGGTGTGATAAGGATGGGCAGGATTAGAAATGAGTACATTAGAGGGTCAGCTCAAGTTGGACGGTTGGGAGACAAAGTCAGAGAGGCGAGATTGCGTTGGTTTGGACATGTGCAGAGGAGAGATGCTGAGTATATTGGGAGAAGAATGCTAAGGATAGAGCTGCCAGGCAAGAGAAAAAGAGGAAGACCTAAGAGGAGGTTTATGGATGTGGTGAGAGAGGAGGTGCAGGTGACGGGTGTAACAGAGCAAGATACGGAGGACAGAAAGATATGGAAGATGATGATCTGCTGTGGCAACCCCTAACGGGAGCAGCCGAAAGAAGTGGAGGATATAAGGTACCTGTGTTGTGTTTCATGTGTTTTGTGGGTTACAGGACCACCTGCCAGTCACCACCAGGAATTGCCCTCCACCATATAAATCCAGACGGTCTTCCACAGTTCCTGCTGGTTCATTTAGAATGAGCTAAGGAGTTTGGCGAGTGTTTCTTTAAAAAGCTCTGTGCTTTTATGATTTTTTGGATTTTTGACTATTCTTCGAATATCTGTATTGCAACTTTGTTTTGCCTTTTGTGCTCCTACATAGCTTCACTCTTGTGGGAGAGCATATTTGTGGAGAATACATCTTTTATTTATAAAGGCTCTGTGTTGGCTCTTATTTCTAGCTGGGGATTGATAGTGATAATTCCCCCTAGTAGCCATTTTTGGGATTATGTATTTTGGAACTTCTAGTTCATGACACTCTGTAGGCCTGGATGTTTAACTAAGAAGTAAACATGAGTGTCCATGTGAAGATTAAAACCTGATTTGTCACGAAGTCACACAAGATCCAACACAGTTTTAAAAACTGCTCAGAAATGGACACAGTTAAGATATGTATTCATTCAAGAGTACATGGCAATACTACTATTGTTCGGAGGTTTTGGGATACAGAAGAGACTCAGTTTTAAAGGGACTCTTTGAAACAATTGTGAGACAAGTGAGGATCAGTAACTAAACTCAGAATAACCAAAATGCTGACCTCAAAAACAATACCAAGAAATCTGAGTTAAAAGCAAAAGGCAATGCTCTCAGCCCATATGCACTATTATAAAGAAATTATATGTATTTTATTTAGAGAAAGTCTTTCCCTTTAGAAGTTCAAAGCTCACCTTTGCATGCCCATGTAAGCGATGATCTTATATATCATGGCCCGCAAATGTCTCATGGGCCATATGGCATGTGCATCACATGCCTAGCAATCATGTGGTATGATCATGACCAGACACACTAAATGGCAATGCCCATGAAATCCAGAGACACCCACAGAAAGACAGCAAACACAATGACAACATAGAAGTAATGATGTAAATTATAAAAAAAAACACAAATTGCAATAAATATAACTTTTTAAGAAATTAAAGAAAACTAACCAGTACATTAATTATCAGGTTCATGACAACTATAACGTTACCAGGCTTAGTCATTATTTTGGACTTGATGATCTTTCCATCACAATGATGATTTGCATTAGAATAGAAGTAATTGTAGTCTTGACTAGAGGGAGTCTCTGAATTTCTTTCAGAGTGAAGATACTGTAGCTTCATTTAAAAACAGCCTCAGTTTGTGTCAATAAATAAAAAGCAGATGTTGTCCTTGCTCTTGTAATTCTATTAAATAACCAAGCAATGGAAGACAATTTAGTTGCACCTAAAACTGAAAGTGCATATATCCAGTCACTGTCTAAGAGGGATGCAGTCTAAAGGGACTAAATCCCTTCTTACAGCTGCTTATGTTTTTAGTGATTTTATAATTGCCACCCAACACTCTGCCCGCTATCAAGGTCTACATTAAGTTACCACCATGCTCACACATGACTGTGCTGAAACATCCCAATTCTGGGTCATCTTAGAATGGTTCACTTTGCTTACATCTTGCAGGATTCCATTCTTCATCATAATCACTTCTTTTTCTCACTAGCCTTTCCCTAACCTCTGTAAAAATACACTGATTGGTATGACTAGTAAATTTTAAAACATAAAAATTGTGCCAGAAAATCAATATAATTTTAATTAATATGACCAAAGCATTACATACACGTGAGTGTCGCCCAGGGACTTTTCCTTGTGGATGGCTTACTAGGAATATTCATAATTATGGATAACGGCACATTTTTGTTTATAAGCACAATGCATCTCTGTTATACCCTGCAATTATTGTTACCTAACTATGATAATTGGTGTAACCACATTCATAAGCAGATTTAAGAGCATTGTAACATAAGATGTATGACTTTTGCTAACTTGGACCACCATAATAAAATGAACTGTTGGAGGGCTGTGGATGGGAAGATGATTGCATTCATTCATTGCATGCCCTCCCACAGACCCTGAGTTAATAAGTCATGTCGACTGATTTACTGTAAATGGACTATGTCTACAAAAAAGCTGTCATTTTGTAGCTTATTTCACAAGAACAAAATAATAAAAAAAAAGAAATGGGAAAGTGTAGGGAGGAGGTCTAGGAGGCTAAATATAGGAAGCTGCTCGAATATGCTCTCATGTCAGTTCAGACCTAGGCAGAGATCACATGGGCCAGAAGGGCTGCCTTGAAAGGCCAGGCTTTTATCATTGCAGGGGAGACTTAATGGGCTACAGCACACAGCAGGTTAAGAATGGACATCAGGATGGAAGAGGCTCAGTGGAAGGCACAGCACAACATGTTCCTTCAATTTGAGTGGCATTAGCAAAGTTGCAATTAGAAGGCTTAGAAGCCTGCTCTCCCCTGCTAAACCCCACCCTAAAAAAGAAGAACTAAACAAAGTGAATCAAGCCCACGATCACACAATTGCAGAATGGCTCCTGAAGCTGTGAAGGGACACAGACGGGTCTTTCATTTTCCTCTTTGCATGTTTGTGATTACACATCAAGCTATCATTAGACTGGCTCCAGTTAAGCATATCGTAGTTAACTAAATAGCATTTTCGTCAAATCTGTAGAAATATACACTATGTATTTAAAAGACCCTTTTTTGTTTGTATGTTTTTTAATTTGAGAAATGTATCTTGAAAAAGACTATTCAACCTATAGAGAATCCCTCAAAGCTATCCAGTTTGTGTCCTCATCTCCCACGTTTCTCGTGACCACTGTTGAATATTATTATTCAACGCAATCAGACCTAAAAAGGATTTTATGGGGTTCCTTTTCCTTACATTTTTATTATTGGTAATATTTTCAAGTTTGACTCCCTCCTTGGTCTCAGATCTGACAAAATAGGCTTCAGCCCTCTCAATAATAAGTAGGTTTAAAAATGTACAGATTAATGGATGGCTTTTTTGTGGCCATTTGTTACTTATCTTCTCTCCCCTGGCTAGCTTCCATTTCCTCTGATGGCCCAATGCCATATATGGAAGACTCCTACTCTCTCACACATCTACCCAGTTAATCATCACAGGGCTGTTAGACACAAAATGCTAGAATAACATTGTATGCTATACAAATATTTTCTGTTCGCCTTCCTGCATCAGAATGGTCATCAGTCCAATGTCAGAAATACACAAGTAGGTGACCAAATTACCCCTCATTTGATTATTTGACAGGTACCAGTAGTAGGAGTAGCGGTAGTGTGTAACACTATCATGTGTGTCAATTTTTTACTTGAATTTCCCACTATCAACCAATAAACAACACATCAGCTTTCTCTAGCACCATAATAATTAGGAATTTATACAGTAATAATGCAAAGTTGACTCACTTTTTCACTCATCAACAAAAAGACTTTTTCCTATGCAGTGTTCACTATTCCATCAACTTCTTTTTACGCGCAATGCAGTATTGCAGTTCATTCAAATTTGATGGAGGTTAAGGGGGTTGCAGCTGACACAGCTAATTTATACATAAAAAAATGCTAATGTCTGTCTGTCAGTCACACAATTACTCGTGAATTACTGGGGCTAGAACCTTGATCTTGGTTTTGATAAAAAAAAAAAAATTGTGAGTTACTGGCAGTGTTGCA
The DNA here is from genome assembly GCF_016835505.1 of Polypterus senegalus. Lineage (NCBI taxonomy): Eukaryota > Metazoa > Chordata > Cladistia > Polypteriformes > Polypteridae > Polypterus > Polypterus senegalus. The sequence goes on along the minus strand of NC_053168.1, from coordinate 78,826,122 downwards.
TAACTGACCTGCTCCCGTGGGTTTGTTATGGCAAAATGATAGGCAATCAAAGTGACATAGCAGAAAGAAAGTAACACCAGAAACATCTACTGAATGTTAAGGAAATCGCAGACGCAAATAATGTTTCAGTATACAGAATGAAACAACGAGAACAACAGAGGAATGTGTGCCAACAGACAAGCACTATTAGGGAAAGTTACATCACCGATGGGATCACTGTGTAGGTGTGTTTTTTCATGGTAAAAATAAAACGTTTCGCCAAAATGGAAAAGTTCCGCTTGCTCTTTTAAACCACTTTTAAGAAGAGCAGTGACATCTGTTGAGTACAAAGCAAATCCTAGAAGATGATTAGATAGATAGATAGATAGATAGATAGATAGATAGATAGATAGATAGATAGATAGATAGATAGATAGATAGATAGATAGATAGATAGATAGATACTTTATTAATCCCAAGGGGAAATTCACATGATAATGTGATAAATCTGCAGTATCCACCAACTGTCAAGCACATGTAGCATGGCAATATGCTGGTACTCAATGAAATGCTGCAGCTAGAATATCGATCTTGGTCTTAATCGAAAACATATGACCTAGATACTCTGGATAGTCAGCAGCAAGGTTTCGTCAATTTTAGAAAAGTAATGTGATCGACAAAGTGAAATGGTTAAGCGTCGTATTAGTGGACAGAAAATTTTATTGTAATTAAAGCTCAATCCTCACAAACCTACTGTGGTATGGCGGGTCCTCAGCTCAGAATAAAAGGCCAGTTTCAAATAAATAATCACCGTTTATAGAGGGGGCATGGTAGTGTGGCCGTAGTGGTTCTCGGACGCGACGTGCTGTGGGCGTTTCCTCACTAATGTGCACAGGTGAGGAATCAGCAGCTCCCGACATCAATTACGGATACGGACAATCGCCACACCTGTGCCACTTCCCCATTATATATAGTAGGAGCGCAAGTGCTGAGGAGGGGAAAAAAGATCGGAAAGAAAGAATGGAGGTTAGAGGAAGGAGGAAGAAAGGGAAAGCTGGAAGCTGAGAGCTGGTGTGGGAGCGAGCGAGCAAGAGTAGGCTCACAGTATTATCGACAGGCAGCTGGGAGAAGAGCCCCTTAGTGGAGTGTTTGGCTGGCATTCGGGGGCATGGAAGTAGTGGTCGCTGAGCAGTTATGAGGAGCACCAGTGACCAGAAGGCGGTTGGCTCCCCACATAAAGCCATGGAAGGCAGCAGGATTCTGAGGCTTGGGAGGCTGAAGGCCCAGCGTGAGTGCCCTGGTTGCTGGGGAACCCAAGTCTCGGTCTGGATCGGCCAAACAAAACCAGGCATTGGGAAGCTACCAGTCCAGCAGAAGTAGGAGAAGGTCAGCTGTAGGTAGGGCCAGCAGAAGAAGGCACCAAGTTTTGTTTTTAAAAGATTGCTTCCAGCTATTGTTTTAACCTCACTTTTAATGGAACTATTTACTGAATTTTAACCTCCACTGTTTCACCCTGGTTTTAAAGGATTATTTATTTAATGACGTTTTGGAGCACTGCACTTTATCTGAAAACTATGTTTTGTTTTGTTTTTTTAAATAAAAGCACTGTTTGCACTTTCCACCTTCCCCTTGCTTTGTTTTGGTGTCTTCACTGTCCAGCTCATCTGGTTACATTACCAACAATGTTGGGTTCAAGAGCTCCCAAAAGGGAGATAGGAGCATGGAGCAAGAACCCACATCATCACACCTACCTAGTGATAATCTCCCAATACACACTACATAAATCTCTCAAGTTTATAATAAAGTGTAAATATTGTGTTTACTGATCATCATTTGTGTTAAAGAAATCCATAATAAGAAAGAAAAAGAACAGCATCGACATCTTGTGGGTGTCAGGCACATCACAGAAGACACTTAATACAGCATACAGAATGTAAAAACCACAACAAGAGAGAATAAATGGCAACCATTGAGCACTACTTTGAAAAGTTACATCACCAATTTGATTACAGTGAGGATGTATTTTTTTCACATTGAAGAATAAACACAGTGTTGACAATATGGAAAAGTTCAGCTTCCTCTATATAAACAATCTTCATTTGCAGACTGGAGGTCTGCATGTTTCCTAGGGTATTAGAATATAGAAATTCATATGGACAGCAGTGTAGCAATGCATCAATAAAACCCTTTTATTATTCCATAGGATTTTAATGACAGGCCAGCCTGACACTATTTTCAAACAAAAACAGTGTCAATCCACTACAACATTGTTTCCCACTATTATACTGTACTAACCAGAAACATATTATATCTCATGTACATCCTCAAGTTTCCAAAGGTGCAGGACTACCAGAAAAGCCAGTAAAAAAAGTAGCTCTGAGATCAGCGTTCGTAATCACAGCACTTAGTGAGCGCTGTGGTAGCATCTCCCGGCCACTTTGTCCCTTTGCCTAGCCCTCACTGCCTCAGAGGCAACATGTATGCCCACTGTCCACTGGCCCTGTGAGATTTGCTGGCGACCACACACCTAGGCAAATGGACTCTAGCAAGAAGGAGATGCATCAGCAGTGCCCTAAAATAGCGATTGCTGAGCCACTTTTATGCCAGCTTCTTCGGGTAGTCCTGTCCTCCTCAGACAGGTCTTGACCACCTCTGGAGCTTGTCCCTCTCAGGTTCAGACCCAGGTGTGCTACACTCTTACTTTCATGCACAGATGGGCAGCAGCACACTGGTTGAAAAACACTGCATTACAACATCTGATCATCAACTCTTGCTGTGAGTCACTGCATCTCTTGGGCACAAGCAGTCTGGAATGACGTGAATGAGCATTCCAGATGAGCTTTGCTTGTCTCTCAAAATGAATCAATCATCTTCAACCCCAAAGTACCCCGCAGTACCTGTCATCATTGTGCTTACCTCTGAGGCAACACCCTTATCCCAAAACCCCATTTCACAGCTATAAAGAAATGCATACTTAGCCTCACAATGTCCAAACTAGATGTGAAGGTCCACCTTTTATTTTCTTGCATATTCAGTCTACTTAACCTATGTGCACTATGTACTACACATGTTAAAAAATTGAACTTATTTCATTGGTTTAAATCCGTCTCTTAATTTAAATGGTTTAAATCTGTCTCTTTTTACACCTGTTGTACTATAATAATGCTGCCTTGCTATCATATTTTTAACCTTCAACTTATCAAACAGTATCAGTTCTTTTCCTTTTCATGGTAAACTTTCAGGGAACACTGTGAAACAAATAAAAATGGGCATGTGACCCCAATGAGCTTTAGGTCCTGATCTTATTTCTCTTTAGCAAGTAACTGAAATTGCAGAACTCATGACACATCCTGATAAGAAGACCAGGAGAAAATAATTTTTTGGCATGACCAGCGAAGGTCAGAGACGATACTGGCAAGTAGTTCCTTATGGTAAAAACATCTTGAGAGATGCAGAAGGGCGCCAAAGGAAGGCCACTTTGCTAGCAAACCTTTCTCAGTGATTAAACCTGAGCAGTTCCTAAATTCATCACAGAAAGGATTTCAGGCTGCCCTAAAAGTAGTTCTCTAAGCTGTGGACTTGCTTACCAAGCTTTACAAAATGCAAAAAGGCATGTCTGCTTTAAAGAATATTTTCTGGAGTCACATTTTTAGGTTGGGCGGCACGGTAGTGCAGTGTGTAGCGCTGCTGCCTCGCAGTTAGGAGACCCGGGTTCGCTTTCCGGGTCCTCCCTGTGTGGAGTTTGCATGTTCTCCCTGTGTCTGCGTGGGTTTCCTCCGGGTACTCCAGCTTCCTCCCACAGTCCATAGACATGCAGGTTAGGTGTATTGGCGATTCTAAATTGTCCCTAGTGTAAGCTTGGTCTGTGTGTGTGTTCTGCTGTGGGCTGGCGCCCTGCCCAGGGTTTGTTGCCTGCCTCGCGCCCTGTGTTGGCTGGGATTGGTTCCAGCAGACCCCCGTGACCCTGTAGTTAGGATATAGCGGGTTGGATAATGGATGGATGGGCATTTTTAGGTTTGCCTTCTGGTGGTTACAAGATATTCTTACTTTATGCCAGTAAGTTTGTACTCTATAAACAATTTGGTATGGTTATATTTGAATTGGACATGGCATAGTGGCTGCTTCACATCTCTGAAACCCTTTGTTCAGCTCCCTGTCTTCATGGTCTTTTCTCCAGACATTGTTTTCTCTTGTATATCCCAAATCTTTGCCTTTTTAAGTTAACTAGGAAGTGTTAGATGGCCTGGTAGGAGTGAGTTGATTCTGCGATGGCCTGGCATCAGTCTAGGGTTTTTTCACCCTCACAGCCAATGCTGTTGTGATAGGCTGTGGCCCCTCATAACTGTAAATAAGATTAAGCAGATTTGATGAAGGATGAACAGATATTCAATTATCCATGACCACAAACTGAGCTAAGCTAATTCAGAAACTGAATGAATGAATTAAGGTTTTTGAAATGTGTATGAAGATGAATGTATTTGTAGGTGTGAGAGGGATCTCTGTTTTACCTTCCAGTTGCGACGCCAGAACTATGAAGAGATATGTACAATTTACGAACAAAGTTCACAGATTGGTGAAAGTCCACATTAACTTTCACTTTCTCTGTTGTGCTTCAGATGTAGTGTGTATTTTAAAGCAAATAATCTAAGCACCTTTGTTGCAATAAACCAAATATATAATTTATTCATAACCTAAGGATAATAAAAGATGGATATTTATATATAGATTTACAGTATGTTAGTTTAGTCTGAACTGTTTCTCTCCTATAAAAAAGGCACAAAACATAAGAACTCTATTTCTTGGCTTAGTCTAATCTTTTTCTCTCCTACAGAAAAAGGAACATAACTTATGAATTCTGATCTTTTCATTAATGTGGTCAAGATGGATATGTTCTTTAGTAAGTTATTAAGTTTCTACTGTATGTACTATGATTGAGGTGTTGATCTGCTCATAGCTAGTCTGCACTGGTCCTCTGTGTGTGTAGCACTTCTGAACATTCCTACTGTATTTAGGAAATTAAACTTGCAACAGCTAAAAACTTATCCTTCACATAGCTTATTACTTCTCAGTTACAGTGATACCATTATTGGAATACATTCAACGGCTTTACCCTAACCACCGAGTTACAATTAACAGTACTTGGAATTAAAGTTGGTGTACTTACGGTTGGTTCCTGTTGATTTCATGTGTAGGTGATGCTTTGTTCCAATTTTTTGAGTCAGCTTTCTCCAGCACACATGGAAAGATATATAGTGCACTTTTTCATTATTTATTCCTCTTCTTTTTTTTGGTCGCACCTTGTGGTTGCAGGCGGTAAGGCAGGTTTCACACACAGTGGCTCTCATTTGCTAGCACACAATTTACATCTGCTGGAAAGATGGTGATCAGTCAACTCCCTTCTTTAGGAAGTCAAACATGATTTTATATATAGCTTACCTTGCACAAGTATCTTGCTTTACTTCAGCAAGGTTTGGACTTGTGCCATCCTCATCTAACTCCAGATACTGGCAAGTCTTGCACTCTACCAGTCTAGCACCAGGCTGCCATACAGAGTAACGAAGGATGTTTCTAGCCTTTGTTACAGCCGCAGTAGATGCCCTGCTATGGACCAGAAGTTACACCCAGGTGGAAAGTACTGAGCATGTTCAGAGCACAGACCTAACACTTGCAGAATGGTGTAATGGAAGGAGTAAGAGTTGCCAGTAATTGAGTTACAACTCTTTGTTTACTGACCAAGTCTTTAAACGTGCATTAGGGACACCTGTCTGGGTGTCATTCTGTCTGTGATGGATCAGTCTTATCAGATGAGACTAAGAAACTGCATTCCAAAGAGATTGTGTAGGGAGAAATCTGATACTTAATCTAAAGTTAACGGTGCCTGGCATGTGCCTACTAAGCAAAAGATTTGTGCGCCAAAACAAAGCAAAATGGGTAATGCCAATCTTTCCTATAATGCATCTTTCCTTCTTATAATTCTGTTTGACTTTTTATAATGATGTCCCTACGAAAAAAAACAACTGTTAATTGATTATAACTCATCCCAATAGTGTGTTTCTAGATAGTGAAAACAAAACCAGACACGTGACATTTTATACTAAGAGAAATTGGAGGCAAAATGGGTGAAAAAGGAAAGAAGTAATGTGAGCAAGCAGATAAAAAATCTTAGCAGTTAGACCAAGCCTAAGCAGTACAGACTGGGCCTGCTGTTTGATCTCCCACCCTAAAACCCAATTAGACTTGTAATCCAAACCTGTGTTGGGCAGTGGATCACAGTGTAACCTGTGACAAGTTAATATATTTAGACAGAAAGGGCTATAGGCACAAGTTCTTTCTCCATGAGTGGAAGAAAATGGAAAAAAACAAAATCCTTGATTCTCCACACACACTTATACAGTATTTCCAGATGATTTATAGAAACTGTCCATTTAACAACATAAGGGTCCAACTTTCTACACATCTAATCCCACGCAGAGAGCAGAACACTTGTCAGACCAAACTTCTCAGCGTGACAATTAGCTGTGAGTTCTGCCGAGTTCCCTAAATAAACAGCAGGCCAGGGGCCACCTAAGCAGGTGGCTGTGTTAGATATTCATATCATTACCATTTTCTGCACGCAGTTTTCTTAAGGGCAAGGTTACCACATGATGGACAACCTGTATATATTTGCAGATGTGGTGCACTGCAGCAAACCTGGGCAAAACGCTATGACTCATAAAAGGAAAACCACCCCCAAAACAAACAGCACCCCACCACCTCCCAGCCCCCCTGTCCTCACCTCGGCAAGCAGATAGCTGAGGGGCAACGTCCAATCAAAGAGCTGTCAATGCAGCACTTGCTGAATAAATGAGTTGCTTAGGCAGGAAATTCCAACTGCAATTTTAATTCTGATCAGGCTTCAGGAAGTGGAAAGAATAAAAACACATCAATTATAATGACAGGAAGTCTTAAATCACATGGCAAGCAGCTGTTGCCAACACACATATCAGAGACGGCTGCTGAAATGTGGTATTTTGGTGTAACCAAAAATAATTTACGGCCCAAAACTATTGCAAGAGATACTTATTATTTTTATAAAGTAGGCTTAGGCGTTTCATCCCTGTGAAAGTTGATAATGAAGGGTTGGTGGTGGGGGGTGATTCAACCTAGAATACAATCATTCCACCAGCATAATGATTAATGGCAAAGACAAACTAAATATGACGTTTTAGAAATCAATCCACTAAATAAAACAAATACATTTCAAGTTGTATTTTAGTCAATGTCTGTTGGAAATTTGCAAATTCTCCCCATGTCCGTATGGATTTTCTTGGCATGTTGACTTATATTTGACCTGTTGTGAGTAAGTCTATGTATACGTTTGCCCAGCAATGGACTGTTGTCATGGTGAAGCTTGGTTTCTGCTTGGTGTTTAAATGCTATATCCATTAGTCAATATGGCCCTATATAGGGTTAAAGAATAGATGGACTTCTCTCAAGTCAAACAAAGTGTCTGCAGAACTTGCTGTGCTGTCTTCTATTGTATTCCGGTTTGCTTGATAAAAGGTGTTGTACTAGTGCTTGCTGTGAAATGTGCTATATGCAATAAAGATTAGTTGAGCTGTGAAATTAATCACTAAAGACTACTTTAAAAAATCCCAAACTTGTAATAAGTTTTGAAATGTAATTTATTTATATGGGGGGCAAGGCAGTGACTAGTGCCACATAGCTATTTGGATCTGGGTTCAGGGGATGGTTTGGTCACTGTCTGTGGCTAATTCCAACATCTTCTTGTTTCCACTGTTTCAACCAGATAACTCATCTTTCCTGTACATTCCAAAGACACACACATTAGCTTGACTGATATCTCTGATTGTGGGTATGTTGAATCCCAATCAAGGTTCAGCTTCTGTCTGTGATGGGCTACAGCTCCTTGTGATGTTACAAAGTAGAAAGCAAATTGATAACATGGATTTCTAATTGCTTTCTAGAGAGTTTTCTGTCCATCTTAATCTAAGTGTTCAGATATGAGATACTGGAGCCAACCCCAGGTTCACTAAGTGCAAGTAGGAGACCAAACCTGTAGCAGATTCAGTGCTATAAAAACTTTAAATCAAGGACTGTTGAGGTGTCTTATGATATATGAAAACCTAACCCTCTTCAATGTGAAGCTTG